>NW_004443966.1:17588074-17674901 GCF_000243295.1 Trichechus manatus latirostris | reverse complement strand
GGAGTATCTTAGATGGCCGCTCACAGGCTTTTAAGACCCCAGATGCTACTCACCAAGGTAGAATGTAGAACATTGTCTTTATAAACTGTGTTTTGCCAATTGAGGTACATGTTTCCCGAGACCATGGTCCCTACAGCCCTCCACCCAGCAATTCAGTCCCTCAGGGAGTTTGGATGTGTCTATGGGGCTTCCGTGGCCTTTCCTTGTACAAGTTGTGCTAGTTTCCCCTGTATTGTGTACTGTCTCATGAAGGGTGAACCTTTTTATGCAGTGGCAAAGAACACGTCTGAATTGTGTTCTAATGTTTAGTGAAAGGTAGAACTTGTAAGTGATGAAGTAGAATATCTGGCTAATAAGATTTCTAAGGAATATCTTAAAGGAGCCGTGTGGTTTCTCCTTGACACTATAATGAGCTGAAGGAGATGGACTTAAAAATGAACTGTGCAAAATGAAAATAGAACAAAAAGATTTGGAAAATCGTGTTGTACAAACTAAGGGTACATGTCCTAGAATTTTCACCAAGGACGTGGCTACATAATGTTTTATTAAAGAGATTAAGCCTGTGACTGATGGATCTAATCAACTACCACATCATCAACTTAGACTGAAGGGGACAGAGAAAGAATGAAAGGAAATAAAACTGCCTGTTCTTGGAATGCTGCAGGCAGAAAACGGGCGAAAAGAGCTGTATCTGTACTCCTCCAAGAAAAGAAAAGGACCATCCATCCCTGGATCAGTTCAGAGATTAGCAGAACTGTTAAAAGAACAGAGGAGGCGGAAGCAGGGCCTTCTTAGTTTCAATGGTTGTGGCTGTCATCTCCTGGATCTCAAAGGGTGGAGCTACAGCCTTCTAGGTTTCAAAGAGTCAGATCTTGGCCAACTCGGTTCCAGAATGTGGGGCTGCTGTTAAGTTGTGCCAGGAGGATGAGGCTTCTGCCCAAACCTGAGGGGGCAGGGCTGCCATGACCAAGGGCAGAAGGACAGGGCCTGCTGGGGCCAGGGGTGTGGGTTTGCAACTTAGATGGACTAGGAGAATGGGGCCGCCCAAAGCCAAGGGAGCAGAGTTGCCATCCCTGTGGACCTGAAGGCAGAGCTGAAGCTCAGGGCTGAGGGGCTTCCACCCAGAATCCAGAGGATGTGGCCAACACCCAGGGCTATTGCCCAGGTGGTCCCAAGGAACTGAGGAGTATTTTCAAGCCTGTGCGCTAACGTAATGTGTTCTGCTGGGTTTTGGACTTGCTTGGTGCCTGTTAATCCCTTCTTTCCCTCCAAATTCTCCCATTTGTAATGGAAACACCTACTTTGTGCCTGTTGCACGGTTGTACTTTGGAAACAGATAACTTGTACTCTAGATTTCACAGGTTCACAGATGCAGAGGAATTTTGCCCCAGGATGGAATATGCCTAAAGTCTCACCCATATTTTATTTGGGTGATTCAGAAGATGAGATGTTGAACTTGGAGTTGATTTAAGACTTCTGGGATGATGGGATGATTTGATGGTGTGAGTGTGTTTTGTATGTGGGAAGGACATGAATTTTGGAGGGCCAAAGGGCAGAATATTATGGGTTGAATTGTGTTCACCAAAAATATGTGTTGTAAATCCTAGCCTTTATGCCTGTGGTTATAATCCCATTTGGGAATAGGTTGTCTTTGTTTTGTTAATGAGGCAGTGTTAGTGTAGGGTGTGTGTTGTGTCAATCTCTTTTGAGATATAAAAGAGATTAGATAATCAAGTGAGAGAAGCAGAGATGGGGGAAGATAGATATCAAGACACATGTAGATTTCCAAGGAACCAGGAAGCAGAAGCTGAAGAGACAAAGACCTTCCTCCAGAGCTGACAGAGAAAGCCTTCCTCTAGAGCTGGCACCCTGAATTTGAACTTCTAGCCTCCTAAACTGTGAGAATATAAATTTCTGTTTGTTAAAGCCATCTACTTTGGTATTTGTCTTATAGCAGCACTACATAATGAAAATAAATGGTTCTGAAATATTTTTCTCCTCTGTAGGCTGTCTCTACACTTTGTTCATAAAATCTTTTGGTACACAAAATTTTTTAATTTCAGTGAAGTCCAGTTTGTTTTGTGTTTTGTTGCTTGTGGTTTTGGTGTCATATCTGAGAATCCATTGTCGAATACTAGGTTCTGAACCATTACCCCTATGTTTTGTTCATGTTTTATTGGTTTGGTTCCTGCATTTAGGTTGTTGATTCATTTTGACTTAATTTTCATATGTGGTATAAGATATGGGTCCACCTTCATTCTTTTACATGTGGTGGTCCCTTTGTCCCAGTACCATTTATTGAAGAGGCTCTTCTTTTCCTTTTGAATGGACTTAGCACCCTTATTGAAAATCAGTTGACCATAGGTGTGTGGATTTATTTCTGGACTCTTCAGTTGTATTCCATTGGTCTATATGTTTACCATTATACTAGTATCAGACTGTTTTGGTTATTGTAGCTTCGCAGTAAGTTTTCAAATCAGGAAGTGTGAGCCTTTTTACTTTGTTCTTTCTTTTTCAGGATTACTTTGGCTGTTCAGAGCTCCTTGTGATTCCATATTAATTTGAGGATTAGTTTTTCCATTTCTGCACAAAAGCTGTGGAAATTTTAATAGGAGATGAATCTTACATCACTTTAGATAGTATGACATCTTAACAGTGTGAAGTCTTCTAATCTATGAACATGATTGTGAGGGTGATGCAGGACTGGGCAGTGTTTTGTTCTGTTGTGCATGGGGTCACTATGAGTCGGAACCGACTTGACAGCGCCTAACAACAGCAACAGCAACAATTTACGTACACAGGCTGTCTTCCCATTTATTTAGGTTTTCTTTGATTTCTTTCAGAAATGTTTTATAACTTTCAGTGTACAAATCTTTCACCTCGCTGGTTAAATCTATTTCTAAGTATTTTATTTTTTCAGAAGCTATTGTAAATGGAATTGTTTTCTTAATTTCCTTTTCAGTTTGGTCATTGCTGGTATATTGACACGTAACTGATTTTCGTGTTTTAACTTTGTACTGTACGACTTTGTTTAATTAATTTATTAACTCTAGTAGTTTTCTTGTGAATGAGATTTTCTATATAATGTCGTCTGTGACTAGGGATACTTTTACTTCTTCTTTGCTGAATTGGATACCTTTTATTTCTTCTTCTTCTTCTTCTTTTTTTTTTTTTTGCTTAATTACTCTTGCTAGGACCTCCAGTACAATATTGTATAGCTATGGTGAGAGTGAGCATCCTTGTCTTATTCTTGATCTTAAGGTATAAGCTCTCAGTCTTTCTAAATGATGATAACTTTGGAATTTCTGTGAATGTCCTTTATCATGTTGAGGAATTTCCCTTTTATTCCTAGTTTGAGAAGTGTTTTTATCATGAAAAAAGGATATTGGATTTTGTCAAATACATTTTCTACATCGATTGAGATGATCATGTGGTTCTTATTTGTTCTGTTAATGCAGTGTGTTACATTGATTGATTTTCTAATGTTGAATCACCCTTGAATTCCTGGAATAAATCCCACTTGATCTTGGTGTATAACCCTTTTAATATGGTGTTGGATTTGATTTTCTAGTATTTTGTTTAGGAATTTTGTGTCAAAAATCATAAGGGATACTGGTCTATAGCTTTCTTTTCATACTCCGTTTGTCTGGCTTATTTTTCAGTATAATGCTGGCCTGATAGAGTGAGTTATTAAGTGTTCCCTGTTCTATTTTTTTGGAAGAGTTTAAGAAGGATTGAAATGTTTGGTATAAATCCCAAATGTAGCTATCTAGCCAGGTCTTTTTTTTTCTTAGAGGATTTTTGATTATGGATTGAATGTCTTAATCTTGTTACAGATCTGTTGAGATTTTCTACTTCTTCTTTAGTCAATTTAGGTAATTTGTGTGTTTCTAGGGATTTGTCCGTTTCATTTTAGTTATCTAATTTGTTGATGTAGTTCATAGTATTCTCTTATGATCCTTTTTATTTCTGTTCCGTCAGCTGCAATGTCTTCACGTTCATTTCTGATTTAGTTATTTGCATTTTCTCTTTTTTCTTAGTCAGTCTAACCAAAGATTTCTCGATTTTATTGATCATTTCAAAAAACTAACTTCTGATATTTTTGATTCTCTCCATTCTTTTACTATTCCCTATTCCATTTATTTCTGCTCTGATCTTTGTTATTTCCTTTCTTCTGATAGCTTTGGGCTTAGTTTGCTCTTCTTTTTCTTTTTCCTCAAGTTGTAAAGTTAGGTATTGATTTCAGATCTTTCTTCTTTTTTAATGTAGGCATTTGCCACTCTAAATTCACCTCTGAGCATTGCCTTCATTGCAGCCCATAGGTTTAGGTATGTTGTACTTTTATTTTTACTCAACTCTGAGCATTTTCTGATTTCTCTCAGTTTCTTCCGTGACTCACTGATGTTTAACAATGTGATTAATTTCCACATGTTTGTGTATTTTTCAGTTTTACTTCCATTACTAATTTCTAGTTACATGCCTTCATGGTCACAGGAGATACTTTGAATGATTTCAGTGTTTTCAAATCTATTGTGACTTGTTTTGTGACCTAGGATGTGGTCTTTTCTGTAGAATGATCCATGTGCGGTGGAGAACAATGTGTTGGATAGAGTATTCTGTATGTGTGTGTTAGGTCTAGTTGATTTATAGTGTTGTTCAAAACCTCTATTTCCTTATTGATATTCTTTCTAGATGTTTTGTCCATTATTGAAAGAGTTGTATTGAAGTATCAAACTACTATTATAGAATTGTCTATTTCTCACTTCAGTTTTGTCACTGTTTACTTCATATATTTTAGGGTTCTGATGTTAGGTGCATATATATTTATAATATGTCTTTTTGATAAATTGACACTTTTATCATTATATAATGTCCTTCTTTGTTTCTTATGTTTTGACTTAAAGTCTGTTTTGTCTTTTATCAATATAGCCACTCCAGCTTTCTTTTGGTTACTATTTTTACCTGGAATTTTTTTTTTTTTTCCAGTCCTTTCACTTTCAGTCTTCGTTTCTTTGGATCCAAAGTGGGTCTCTTGTAGACAGCATATAGATGGATCATGCTTTTAAACTGTTCTTCCACTCTCTGCATTTTGATCGGATTGTTTAATCCATTTCCCCTTAATGTAAATACTGATAAAGAAGGATGCCTGCCATTTTGTTGTTTTTTGTGTCTTATACCTTTTTTGTCCCTCATTGCCTCTAATACTGCCATCATTTGTGTTTAGTTGTTTTTTTTTTTGTAGTGAGTCATTTGATTCCCTTCTCCTTTCCTTTTGTGTATATTTTTTAGATTTTTTTAATGTGTGTTTATCATGAGGTACACATTTAACGTTTTAAATTTATAACAGTCTAGTTTAAATTGATACCACCTTAATTTCAGTAACGTACAAAAACTCCATTCCTATACTGCTTCTCTCCCCTGTTAGATAGTTGTCATAAATTACATCTTTATACATTATGTCCCCAGTTGCATAATTTTATAATTATATTTTATGTATTTGGCTTTTTGAAAAATATTGGACATGACTACTAAAATTATAAACCAAAAATACCATAAAACTGGGCCTTATATTTGCCATGATATTACCTTTATTGGAGATGTTTCTTTACTTACATAAGTCTTGGAGTTTTTGTCTAGTGTGTTTTTAGTTCTAGCTGAAGAACTCCCTTTAGCATTTCTTGTAGGGTAAGTCTAGTTGTCACATACTGTCTCAGCTTTTGTTTATCTGGGAATGCCCTCATTCTTGAAAGATGGTTTTGCTGGATATAGAGTTCTTCGTTGACAGTTCTTTTCTTTAAGCACTTAAAATATGTCATTCTATTGCCTTCTGGCCTACAAGGTTTCTGAGGAGAAGTTGGAACTTTTCTTATTGAGGATCCCTTGAATGTGACAGTTTGCTTCTCTTGCTGCTTTCGGGATTCCCTCTTTATCTTTGGCTTTCAAGAGTTTGATTATAATACACTTGGCATAAATCTCTTCTAGTTTATCTGACTTTGAGATTATTGAGCTTCTTGGATTTGTAGATTCATGTCATTTGTCAAATTTGGAAAGCTTTCTGCCATTATTTCTTCAAATATTCTTTCTGTTCCTTTCTCTCCCTCTGCTTCATGTAGGATTCCCATGATGCATGTGGTTTCATATAAATCCATTAGGCTTTGCTCATTTTTTAGATTCTTTTTTCTTTTCGTTCTTCAGACTCAGTAATTTCAAATGCCTTATTCTCTAGTTCGCTGATTTTTTTCTTCTGCCGGTTTCAAACTGCTGTTGAGTCCTTCCATTGAATTTTGCATTTCATTATATTTTTCAGCTCCATTAATTCTGTTTGGTTGCTTTTTATAGTGTCTATCTCTTTATCAATATTCTTGTTATGCTCATGTACCATTTTCATGATCTTTTTTAGTTCTTTGTTAGTCCTTTAGTTCTTTGAACATGTTTGATACTGTTCATTATCTGGGCTTTCATAGACCATTTCTCCCTTCATCTTGTTCTTTTGAATTGTTATCATTTCTAGTGCCTTGTGATTTTGTTGAAGCTGTGACATGAGAATATTACAGTGTGTTAACCTGTGAACATGTGTGTGACTTTCTCAATTCTACTGTATACATAGTACTTTAAAACCAAACCAAACCCATTGCTGTTGAGTTGATGCCAACTCATAGTGACCCTATAGGATAGAGTAGAACTGCCTCATAAAGTTTCCAAGGCTGTAAATCTTTATGGAAGCAGACTGCCACATCTTTCTCTCACAGAGCAGCTGGTGGGTTTGAACCGCCGACCTTTCAGTTAGCAGCCGAATGCTTAACCACTGTGCTACCAGGGCTGCTACACGGTGCTTTAGAAAGTGCTGATTTCTGCAATAAACTCTCAGGAAATCACAGCCTTCAGTCTTCGCTCACCACTCCTTTCCCCATCCTGTGTGAGCTCTGGTTCATGTCTGACTGAGTCTTTAGTCCTTTAGGCACCTTCCAGAGAGATTAGAACAGGCATACTGAACCTTCTGTCAGTAAAGTCAATCCACTCACTCCACAGCCTGAGATTAGGCCTCCTCTCTGAGAATGTGCATCATGGTCCACTTCTGCTGCAGTGGCTGCTGTGTCAGGAGAGGGAGGGACGAAGAGAGTAGGAAGAAAAGTTTTCTTACCGTTTAAATGTCACCTTTTTCTTCTTCAGTGTGTGGTTAGTTGTTGCAGTCCTTTGCTTACTTTTCAGAGTTCTCATGGAGTTGCGATTACAGATTTCTAGTTGCTTTTCTTGGTGCTTATGTCATTGGGCTGGGTTCTTAGAACTGTTTGTGCTAGTGTCTTCCTGGAAGTTACAGTAACTCTTCATGCTTTGAGTAAGTCTATAATTTGTGAGGAGTTAGAAAACTAATTTTTTTTGTAATATAATTTATAAAATTGAATTATATTTGAAGAGCTATATTTTTGCTGTTCTTGCTAAGGACCTAGAGTTGTTCAATAAAATTAATCAAAAAGTACTTTTAGTAGAGACTTTAAAAATTCTCCTTACCATTTATCATTCGTTATATCAGTATAATAGTTTGCCCAGTATATGTCTTAGCACCTATGGAGAAGAATTGTTTACATTTAACCAAAAATTTCCATACAACTATATTGCAAGAATTGGATGGGGTGGTGAGAAGAGTGTCTGTATGTGTGGGTATTAGAGCTGAGTCCGTATCATCCATAGTAGGAAGTTAATAGATAATTTTAGAAGTAAAATATCAATAAATAGAAGTAAAAGTATTTCTTTACTATATTATACTGTAGTATAACAAGCAACTAAAACATGTAAGTGTGGTTGACCCTAGAGAGCAAAAACTGAGGATGAGGAAGGGTTTGTTATTTTTTGTTATAAGCCTTTTAGAACTTTTAGAACATTTTAAACTTTGTGCATATTTTTTTTGATAAAAATAAAATTAACTTAAAAAAACCCACATGTTTTGATATCTAGTTTTATTCTTACCCTTCATAAGGGTGATTAAACACACTTGTTAGCTTGGTTCTTAAAGTAGAATTCTGTTTATTGGGATATAGAATCAAAACTAGGAAAAATTATATAATGATCCTCTTGGCATAGCCAGTCATAATCCGGATTAACCTAACTCTCGTGATCCTTCACTTAAATAACCTTCTGACATCCCCATACCCTGTTTTTGTTTCCATTCTCTTTTCTCTTGGAGCTTAGGAATTTATGAGATTGAGATAACAGGCAGCTACCGTATGCAGATAACATGCACCTTCTACGTTAGTTTGCCAACTGCACCCCACCATGGGGTATTTTTGTAAGCACGCTGTGCTAATTTTTTTTACAGCAATATGCATAGCAGCGCTTATGAAAATACCTTGTGGGGGGAGGGTGCTGTTGGCAAACAAATGTAGAAGGCACACATTATTTGTGTAAAAATATGGTAACTTTGGTTTGTACATTTCTCTAAAGTAATCCATGGATTACTTGTATGTTCAAATTTTATGTATCAAAAATTTAATGCATTAAAATTTTTAATGTATTATTAGAGTAAAAAGAAAAAGATGAAGAAAATGTTTTTTATTTGTAGTATATTTTGCATGAGCGTTGGCAAAAAAAAAAAAACCTCCTCTCCCCTGCTGTAGAATGACTTTGAGTGTTTTGTTACATATCATACATTAAGTACATCAGAATATCATTTTTTAACCAAATTTTGTGTCTTATTTTTCAGACTTTGTCCATTGGTGTTCTTGATATTTTTGGTTTTGAAGATTATGAAAATAACAGCTTTGAACAGTTTTGTATTAATTTTGCTAACGAACGTTTACAACACTACTTTAATCAGCATATCTTTAAGTTGGAGCAGGTGAGTATCTGAATACATGTATGCTTAACCCTGTCTCTGCACACACACAGACACTCTTTGTCTTTCCCACACGTGTGAATTTTTGAGTCATAGTCATGAACATTTTACATTTTTTAGTTTATTACAGATACTGCAGTCTTTTTATCAGTGTAAGCAAATGACAAATCAGAGCATAGTATTTGAGCCGTGTCATACAGGATTTTCTTTTTTTTCATAGCCACTAGATTTGATAATATGTGCTTGTTTGAGTGTACCCTTGGAAAAAAAGATGTGTGGGTTTTTTTTGGAGTTTCAGTTGTTTCTTAATTACTACCATGGGCTTGGTTAGTGTATACCACGGACTAGGTATAGTTGTATGATTGCTTTGCTCTTTTAGTTCTAGAATGGGATAGAGGAATTTATTAATAGAATCTTGAGTCAACACAGAGTGTGGGTATAAGGAAACAGTGTGATGAGATTAACATGGATAGCTAGGTGTTTCTTGTGAGAAGCCCAAAATTAATTGAGTTAATACAGAAAGACAGAGCCTTCAGTTTCGATGAGGATTCTTAGTGTAAAGGCAAGGACAAACAAAATGTGGGCTGTTTCTCCAAATCAAGTTTGAAGTCCGTAACAGGTTGAATTTGTAGCTCACAATTTCAGTTTGTATATGGTGACATAGAAGCAGTGCTCACACTTGGGAAGAATGGAAAATGTACAGAAAGATCACAGTAGACTGGACATCTTCAAAAGAAAACAAACCAGAAAGATCTTTCCTGTCTTTGGGGCTTGTTTACTTCTGTCCTAGCTTTAAGCACCTCTATTTTGCTTAATTGGTTGTGGGGCTGTTTAATATTAACATAGGCAGCATTGGTTTGACCATCTTGATAAATGCTTAAAGTTTCTAATAAAACCTTTTAGCTAGATTCTTCACTAGAGCTGTTTGAAGATAGTGTTATTTATCATTTTATTAGGTAACACTTAAGAGCACTTAATACTTGCCAGGCAGATATTATTATTTCAGTTTTACAGATGATTCCCAAAGCCTTAACACTCTGGCTTCATAATTCTTGATATTTACAAGGGGCTGAGCTGGGGTTGGTCTCCAGTTGCCCTGATTGAGTTCAGTGTATTTTTAACTAGATTATGCTAAATTAATGCCATTTCTGTTTTTCAAATGGGTGTATGTGGTGAAGGGACCAAAACCGAGAAACGTGTTGCCACCAAGTCAATTCTGACTCATAGTGACCCTATAGGACAGAGTAGAACTGCCTCATAAGGTTTCCAAGGAGTGGCTGGTGGATTTGAACTGCTGACCTTTTGGTTAGCAGCTGAACGGCTCCAAAGTCAAGGATACACGTTATAAATTCTAGGGTAACAATAAATAGTAGAAGAATATAAAACTATCAAGTTAATATAGGGGGTAAGTAGAATAAAAACAATTCAAGTTATCCAAAAGAAAGCAAAAAAGAAGAAATGTCAAGAAAGCAGGACAAATAGATAGTTGACTTAGTCCAACAAATATCAGTAATTAAATTAAATGTAAATAGATTATTTGCTTCAACTAAAAGCTAAGACTGGTTATAAAACAATTTGTTTGCTGCTTATAATAGAGATGCTTTACATATAAACATACAGAAAAGTTAAAAGTAAAAGAATGCAAAAAAGATACAGTAAACCTTAACCAAAAAAAAAACAAAAATAAAAAACGCTGGTATAGCTGGATTAATAGCACACTTCTGGGTGAAAAACATTACTAGAGATAAAAAGGGATATTTCATAATGCTTAAACAATCAGTTCATTAGGGAGGTTAACAATTCCAAATTTATTAACACCTGATCACATAGCCTCAAAATATATACAGCAAAAATTAATAAAACTAAAGGAAGAAATGGATATATTTGTAGTAGTAGTGAGCTGTTTTAACATATCTTGTTGGATAGTTGATAGATCAAGTAGACAAAAAAAAAAAAATCAGTAAGGATGTAAAAGATTTAAGTCCCCTGTCCTTTGATGCTCTGGTGGCACTGTGGTTAAGAGCTTGACTGCTAACCAGAAGGTTAGCTGTTTGAATCAGCTGTTCCTTGGAAACCCTGTGGGACAGTTCTACTCTGTCCTGTAATAGGGTTGCTATGAGTTGGAATCTACTCTACCACAGTGGGTTTGGTTTTTGGTTTTGGTCTGTCCTTCAGTTCATAACACCAGCTTTCCTTAGGTGTGAGGCCTGAGACCTATGTCAGTAAGGATCTATAAGATTTTAAAAACAAATATCTAATTGACATAATTAGAGCACTGCACCAGTAGCTCCAGAACACACATTTTGTTTAAGTACATGACATATTTACAAACTTTGTTCATATACTAGACCATAAAGCAAAAGTCAGATTTCAAAGAATTGAAATCACGTGGATTTCATTCAGTACCATTATAGAATAATGCTAGACAGCAATTAAAAAAACTGGAAAATTTCTGTATGATTAAGAATTTAAGAAATGTGCTTTTAAATAGCCTGGGAGTTAAAGAAGAAATTAGAAAACATAGTGAACTTAATGAACATGTTACATATTAAAACTTCTGGGCTGCAGCTAAAGCTATACTTAGAGGAAAATTTATAGCTGTTAGAAAACTTTAAGGCTAAAAATCAGTGATGCAAATATTCATCCTAACAAGTTGGAAAAAGAGCACCAAACTCAACCAAAGGAAAGTAGAAAAATAAAAGAGAAAATTAAATAAAAGTTGCAAATAAATATACCATGGGAAAGTATCAATAAACTAAAAAAAATCAATATGTTGAAAAGACTAATTACATTGATAAACCCATCAACAAATTCATTTGAGAGAGACAGGCAGATGAAGGACAGAGACAGAAAGGGATATAAGTAACCAGAATCATTGTGGATCCTACACATTTCAAAAAGGTTATCAATAGGATACATAGTGATTAAGAGCTTGGCTGCTAACCAAAAGGTCAGCCGTCCAAATCCATCCGTTGCTCCTTGGAAACACCATGGGGCAGTTGTACTCTTTCTTAGAGGGTGGCTATGAGTCGGAATCAACTCGACAGCAGTGGGTAATGGTAAGCAACTTTATGTCAGTAAGTAGACATATCAAATAATATGAAAAACACAACTTTTCAAAACTAAAACAATGAGAAATAGAAAATCTGATTCTGTAACTATTAAAGAAATTAAATATGTAATTAAAGCCTTTCCATAAAGAACATTCCAAGCCAAGATGGCTTCACTGTTGAATTCCAGCAACATTGAAAGAAGAAATAATATCAGTCTGACATAAATTATTCTAAGGAATAGAAAAAGTAGGGATAATTCTCAAGTCATTTTAGGGTACCAGGATAACATTGATAGCAAAATCTGTCAAGGATTTATTAGAAGTGGAAATTACAGGTCAGTCTCATTCATCAACATAGGTTCAAGAACTGTGCGCAAACATTAGCAAACTAAATCCAGAAAGATATAAAAAAGGTTAATATATT
Source organism: Trichechus manatus latirostris (assembly GCF_000243295.1). Lineage (NCBI taxonomy): Eukaryota > Metazoa > Chordata > Mammalia > Sirenia > Trichechidae > Trichechus > Trichechus manatus. The sequence continues at coordinate 17,662,595 of NW_004443966.1, read as the reverse complement.
AAAACCAAGTTGAATTTTTTCAAGGTTTGTGTTATATTTAACCATCAATCATTCTAATTCACCTCATTAACAAAAGAAAGGAGATAAAGACTCAAGATCATCTCAGTAGAAATTAAAAAAAAAGGGATAAAATTGCATAATCATTCATGATAAAAACAAACAAACAACAACAACAAAAAAAAACCTCTTAGTGAACTCTAGGAATGGAAGGGAATTTCTTCAACCTGATAAAGTTTCTGCGTCTGCAGAAAACCCACAGCTAATATATTTAAATGAAAGCCAACTTAATGCTTTCCTCCTAAGACTGAGAACAAGGCAAGGGTGTTTGCTAAGTTTGTGTGTGTGTGTGTGTGTGTGTGTGTGTGTGTGTGTGTGTGTGTGTGTGTGTGTGAGAACAGAGGTACTTCATAAAAGAGGACATCCAAATGGGCAGTAAACATAGGAAAAGGGTTTACCCCTATTATTTATCAGGGAGATTAAAACTACAGTTAGATACTCCTAGGCATTCACTAGAATGCCGAAAATGAAAAAGACTGATAATGCAAGGAATAATACAAGAGAAACCCCATACATTGTTGGTGGGTGTGTACAATCACTTTAGAAAGCTGTTTGACAGCATCTGCTGAGGTTAGACATATGTGTAGTTTATAACCCCTGTGTTTCCTCTTTTGAAATGTATGTCAATGCACATCAAAATTTTGTGCAGAGATCTTTATATAATGGCGTTATTTTTAATAGCTAAAATTGGAAATAACTATAGCATCTATCAGTAGTAGAATGGGTGAATAAATTATAGTGTATATACAACGGAATACTCTACAGCATTAATGTAGAACTGGACACTTGTTAGAAATGCAAATTCTCAGGTCTCACCCTACATCTGCTTATTCATAAACTCTGGGGATGGGGGCCCAGCAGTCTGTTTAAACAGCCCTCCAGGTCATTCTACTGAACATTGAAGTTTCAAAATCAATGCTGTATAGCAGGTGTTGGCACACTTTTTTAGAGGGTCAGATAAATAAGTAGTTTAGGTTTTTTTTTTAAATTTTTTTTTTATTGTACTTTAGATGAAGGTTTATAGAACAAATAGTTTCTCATTAAACAGTCCGTTCACATATTGTTTTATGACATTGGTTAACAACCCCATGACATGTCAACACTCTCCCTTCTCGACCTTGGAGCACGTTTTTTTTGTTGAAAATACACATAGCCAAAGTTACACCATTTCAAAAGTTTTTACATGTACAATTCAGTGACGTTGATTACTTTCTTCCAGTTGTGCTGCTATTCTCACTATCCTTTTCCAAATTATTCCCTCACCATTATCTTCAACTCACTGCCCCCTAGGCTTCCCATCAAACCTTTTGAGTTGCTGTTGTCAATTTGATCTCACGTAGATAATCTTTTTTTTTTTGGTACCTTAAATGAAGGTTTGCCAAACAAATAGTTTCTTATTAAACAGTTAAGACACATATTGCGTATTGCCCTATGACTATGGTTAACAACCCCACGATATGTCAACACTGTCCTTCTCAACCTTGGGTTCCCTATTACCAGTTTTCCTGTCCCCTCCTGCCTTCTAGTCCTTGTCCCTGGACTGCTGTGCCTCATTAGTCCCGTTTTGTTTTATGAGGCTGTCCAATCCCTGGCTGAACGGTGAACTTCTGGAGTGACTTCACTGCTGAGCTAAAAGGTTGTCCGGGAGCCATACTCTCGGGGAGTTTAGGTTTTTTGTCACAACCACTCAGCTGTGCTGTTGTAGCGAGAAAGCAACCGTAGACAGTGCATTAAGTGAATGAATCTGGCCGTGTTCCACAACTCTTGCCCTACAACAATTAAAACGGATGAACTATAGGTGCATGCAACAGCATAGATGTGTCCCTGAAACATAATGTTCAGTAGAAAAAAACAAAGAGTATGTATTGTGTGATTTTATTTATATTATATAAATAGTTAAATCTTATCAATGTTAATAGAAGCTAGAGTAGTAGTTAATTTTGGGAAAGAGAGTCTGGATTGTAATTGGGAGGAAGGGATGAGAAGGGTTTTTGAGATGCTAGTAATGTCTTTAAAAGTACAAATGCTCATACTCTCCAGTATGCTACATAACTGCAGAAAAGAAGGGGGGAAAACCTTTGTTACTGCCCTTTGGGATGACCTTATAGAACAATCCCTTGTTCTTTAAATGGTTAATTAAAAGTATCATGCTCCTGGAGAAATAAGAGTCGTCACTCAAATAGACATATGCACACCTATGTTCATGGCAGCATTGTTCACAATAGCAAAACGATGGAAACAACCTAGATGCCCATCAACAGATGAATGGATAAACAAACTATGGTACATACACACAATGGAGTACTATGCAATGAGAAAGAACAATGATGAATCTGTGAAGCATCTCATAACATGGATGAAACTGGAGGACATTATGCTGAGTGAAATAAGTCATTCACAAAAGGACAAATATTGTATGAACCCATGAAAAAGTTCACACACAAAATGTAACAATCTTTGCAGGTTACCAGGGGTGGGAAGGGTGGGGGGGAAATACTAAATAGGCAATAGATAAGTGGTATCTTGGGTGAAGGGTGAGACAGTACACAATACAGGGGAAACCAGCACGACTTGTACAAGGAAGGGTCATGGAAGCTCCATAGACACATCCAGACTCCCTGAGGGACTGAATTGCTGGGTGGAGGGCTGTGGGGATCATGGTCTCGGGAAGCATGTAGCTCACTTGGCATAACACAGTTTATAAAGACAGTGTTCTACATTCTACCTTGGTGAGTAGCATCTGGGGTCTTAAAAGCCTGTGAACGGCCATCTAAGATACGCCACTGGTTTCATCCCTTCGGGAGCAAGGGAGAATGAAGAGAACAGGATACAAGGAAAACATTAGTCCGAAGGACTAATGGACCACAGCTACCAAGGCCTCCACCGGACTGAGTCCAGTACAGCTAGATGGTGCCTGGCTACCACCACTGACTGCTCTGACCGGGATCACAACAGAGGGTTCTGGACAGCTGGAGAAGGATGTAGAACAAAATTCTAACTCACAAAAAAGAGACCAGATTTACTGGCTTAAAGGAGACTGGAGAAACCCGAGAGTATGGCCCCCAGACACCCTTTTAGCTCAGTGGTGAAGTCATTTCCAAGGTTCACCGTTGAGCCTGGGAGTGGACAGCCCCATAAAACCAAATGGGACTAATGAGGTATAGCAGTCCAGGGACAAGGGCCAGAAGGCAGAAGGGGACAAGGAAGCTGGTGATAGGGAACCCAAGGTTGAGTAGGGAGAGGGTTGACATGTTGTGGGGTAGTTAACCAATGTCATAAAACAATATGTTTACTGCTGTTCCATGAGAAACTATTTGTTCTGTAAGCCTTCACCTGAAGTACCAAAAAAAAAAAAGTGACATGCAATTGTTTAATGAGAAACTAATTTGCTCTGTAAACCTTCATCTAAAACACACACACACAAACAATTAAGCATTTTCCATTCCTAGTTAGAGTTGTTGTGTGCTGTGGAGTCCATTCTGACTCATAGTGACCCTATAAGACAGAGTAGACTGCCCCATAGGGTTTCCTAGGCTCTAACCTTTATGGAAGTAAATTGCCAGGTCTTTTTTTCTCATAGAGCTGCTGGTAGGTTTGAACAGCTGACTTTTTGGTAGCAGCTGAGTTCTTAGACATTGCGCCTCCAGGGCTCCTTCTAATCAGAGTAGCTAGTGGTGCCAATGGCTAAGCGTTTGGCTGCTAACCAGAAGGTCAGCAGTTCACATCTACCAGCCACTCCTCAGAAACCCTATGGAGCAGTTCTGCTCTGTCCTGTAGGGTTGCTATGAGTCAGAATGGACTCGACAGCAACGGGCGTTTTTTTTTTTTTTTTTTTTGTAGTTTATACCAGGTTTGTTCTTTATAGGATAATAATAAAAAATACAGAAGGAATAATAGATCACAAAATCATTATTTTCCAAAACTACCATATTTTCAGAGAATTAATTGATTTGTACAGGTGTTATCAGTGACTGCTAAAACCATTAGAGGAATAGGATATTGTTGCCTAAATAACACTCCAGTGTAGAAACCTGTCTCCTTTAGACTCTCAGGGGTATCTTTCTGAATAACAATCTAAAAGTGGAAGCATCATAGGGATGATTAAAAGAATATTTCCTTGTACAGAGAATAATGAAAAATGGGGGCTTGATAAGAGGATTTTGAATAGTTACTCAAGGCCTTAGCTTTGAGTTTTTTAACCTTGGAATTTGAAACCTTTTTTTTTTAGATGTTGGAATGGTTTTATTTTGCTATAAGCCAATGTCAACTGTACATGAATTCCATTTGATTTATGTCACCGAGGGCTAGAGGTGATAGTTTCCCACTTTCCTCAGAAATTCTGTTTGATTGAATTCACTGTGGAGCCAACAAATACTTGTAGTTCTTTTTGATCGCTTAGAGTCGTGGGAGAGATTAGGCTTCACTGTGTATTCTTCCATAGTGGAGTCATCAGGTACTGTAGCTAAAACAAATCCATCCCTAAATTTTGGTGAGAGTGGTTGATCTCACAAAAAGGATGCCACCCCAAAAATTTGGTTGAGTGAACGCCCCTTCCCCTATTTCTTTTTAAACATGTTTTGAAAGGGGGTATGTACTTTTTGAAAAAATGGTATGCATAGTATCATAGGAGTCCTTGGGTGGCATAAATGGTTAAATGCTCAGCTGCTAACTGAAAGGTTGGGAATTGGAATGCACCTATAGGCGCTTTGGAAGAAGGCCCTGGCAGTCTACTTCTGAAAGTTCACAGCCATTGAAAACCCAGTGCAGTTCTACTCTGAAATACTTGGGGTTTCTGTGAGTCAAAATCGATTAGATGGCAACTCCTTTGTTTTGTTTTTTCACTTAAAAAAAAATGATATTACGTAGTATCAAGATTTGTACAACTGATAATTATTATTCTTTCTATTGTTTGGCTTGGTGGTTTAAAAAAAAGTGTAGACTATTCTCTTAAGCCTGCTGTCTTAGTTATCTAGTACTGCTATAATAGAAATACCATAGGTGGATGACTTTAACAAACAGAAATTTATTTTCTCACAGTTTAGGAGGCTAGAAGTCCGAATTCAGGGGGCTGGCTCTAGGGGAAGACTTTCTCTGTCGGCTCTAGAGGAAGGTCTTCGTCTCTTTAGCCTGTGCTTCCTGGTTCCTTAGAGATCTCCATGTGTGTTAGCATCTGTTATACCCTATTGCTCTTCCTAGCTTGCTTTTTTTCCCTCTTTTATATCTCAGAATTGAGACTGACTCAGAATACACCCTAAACTAATCCTGCCTCATTAACATAACAAAGACAGCCTATTCCCAGATGGGATTATAACCACAGGCATAGTGGTTAGGATTTACAACACATAGTTTTAGGGTACATAATTCAATCCATAAACCAAAAACCAAACCCATTGCCGTCGAGTGGATTCTGGCTCATAGAGACCCTATAGGACAGAGTAGAACTGCCCCATAGGGTTCCCAAGGAGCAGCTGGTGGATTTGAACTGCCAGCCTTTTTGTTGGCAGCTGAGCTCTTAACCACTGTGCTACCAGGGCTCCGTTCAATTTGTAACACCTGCTAAAAGCTTTTTAATTCTTACCATGTACCTGTTATTTTCTGCAAGTTGAATAAATTGTTATTTTGCTGTTTGTTTTTTCCCAGGAGGAATATAGAACTGAAGGTATCAGCTGGCACAATATAGAATATATTGATAATACCTGTTGTATAAATCTTATTAGCAAGAAACCAACAGGATTGCTCCATCTTTTAGATGAGGAAAGCAAGTGAGTATGATTCTTTTTAATTGTGTTATTTGCCATTTGGGCTTTTTGTGTCTTTGTAAGTCCTAAACTTTCTTCTTACATTGTCAAATAAAGAGCCAAAGGTTTTGCATGCGTTTTTTGAGTGTTTCTTGGTTAAGTAGGATGAACTTCAATATTGAACTCATTTTTTCCTTGAGTTTTTCTTGATTTCTTTTTTAGTCACTCTGATGTTAAGTTTATTGGCATATATATATTTATATATAGAGAGAGAGACAGATACAGATTTTTTTGTGTTCTTCTCTTCTTGAATTGTGTTTTATATATGATATGTTTGCAGTTTACATGTTTCGCAGAAAAGAATATCTTAATAGATTAGAGATGTCTACTCTAGCTGTGCAGTTAGTGTCAACATATGCCAAATGGTTGCCATTCCTTATTGACACTGTTCAATATACCAAACTTAAGTATAAGCTTCAGAAATAAAACTTCATGTAGTAACCATCAGAGTGCTTTCAGTACTGTATACAATATAGGTAAATAATCCTAAAAGATAGCACCTCTAGAATTGGAGAAACTGAAGCGATGGAGGATATGTGGGCTTTTTGTGACTGTTTAATGAAAAAAGTAGAAATTGAATTAGGCCACTTGATTTGTAACTTAATATTATATCCACTAAACTAGGATAGGCAATACTGGGAATTTATTATCTTATATATATTAAGTGTGAGACAGTCTAAAGTTTATGCCTGTTGTCGAAGTGCCTCCTTTCATTCTCAGAAATATCTTGGTTTGTATGGTAACGTGTATGTCACCCTATTCATATGCCATAAACACACAGAATTGCTACATATAAATAGAAAGCAATATTGGCAGAATGAAAAATATATTGGGAGGATGAATACCAACAGTTTTGTCTGATATCCACTGTACATACTCTCTCCCTGGTCTATTTCCATTCATAATCTAAATGAATTAAAATGCAGTTAACACAAGTAAAAAGTATTTTATTTTTTGTCCAAAGTTGTATAAAAGTTTCTTGTATTGCTTGTGTGCCTTGGATTTACATTATCTCTTATAAAATTATAGAGTTAGTGGTCCTTAACTCTGCTGGCATACCTTCCCTCAGGCCATTAATCAGTAGATCTGGGATGGAGCTCAGATAACTTTATTTTGGAAAGCTTCATAGGTGATTGTGATATTTAGTTTTGAGAACCATTGTGGTTCATTTGGAAATGATAAAGTTATTTTTGTTTGATGTATTTATAGTAACAAAAAGAATTAAAATGTTCAGTCAGTTTAAGAAAAAGTTCATATATGTAGTAAATGGTGGACTTGACATTCAAACCTTCCAGATATTTCTGACTTTTAAGCTTATGCTTTGAAGTATTGTAATATTGTTTCACATAATACTTAGACTTTGAATCCAAAGTCCAAAGTTTATATCTTAACTCTGTTTACGTACCCTTGGCAAATTTTTTAATGTCCTTGATCCTCAGTTTTTTTGCATGCAGAAAGGAAATGATGATAAATGACAGTGCTGTCTGCTATGTATTTTAAGGTAGTTTTGAGTAGCAATTGAGGTAGAATAGAGCAAGGGGGTCATGTCTGGCTTGTCATTCTTTAAGCAAAATTTCATTGAGTGTACATCTTATTATACGTAGAGGGTATTTCCCTGGCCAGTTACTACCTCACATAGAGGTAAACATTGCCCAATAAAGAAAATGTCATCTCTTTGTTGTTAGCCAAAAGCTTATGGAGCTAAACCACATGGCCAGAAATTACAAGGGGACTTTGTCTCAATATAAGGAGGAGCTTTCTAATCTTTAGAGCTGATTAGCACCTGCTTCATAAAGTAATAAAATTCGTTATCCTAGTAATTATTTTGCATTCTTTTTCAGGGTATTGTTATAGGTAGGAGACTGGACTCAATAACCTTTTAATCAGCCCTTCAATTCAGTTTCTATATTCAGTCCTCCATATAAATTTTTAAATAAACAATAATATTAGTTTCCTCACTTTGAGTTAGTTGTGTAGTTATTGTCTCCTCCTAAAAATGAAGCACCTTTGTCTCTATGCCTTAACATCCCAGAAGATGCATGAAAACATGAAATATTTTTCCTCTGCCATTTACCTGTAAAGTGGGATTGAAAAAAATTTAGTAATATTTAGGAAGAGTTATTTTGAGACTCACTTAGATTGAATCTTTTTCCTCTAAAGAAATATTTTGTTCTATAGGGAAAATATAGCACGAGATATATCTTTAGTAGTGTTCCTGCTTCGTTTAGTGTGTTTGTAGTGCTTTAGGTGTGTGGGTTTTGAGTCAGAAGGCTTGGTTAATCTTATCTCTGCTACTTACTGGCTATATGACCTTGGGCAGCATTATGTAAGCTCGATTTTAAAGGATGCAGTGTGAACTAGATAGTAGACAAGAATTATCTTAGGTGAAGGGATGGACAACACACACTACAGGGGAAGTCAGCACAACCAGACTAAACCAAAGCTAAGAAGTTTCCTGAATACAGCCAAACACTTTGAGGGACAGAGTAGCAGGGGCGGGGGTCTGGGGACCATGGTTTGAGGGGACATGTAGGTCATTTGGCATAACAAAGTTTATTAAGAAAATGTTCTGCATCCCACTTTGGTGAGTGGCATCTGGGGTCTTAAAAGCTAGCGAGCGGCCATCTAAGATGCATCAATTGGTCCCAACTACCTGGAATAAAGGAGAATGAAGAACACCAAAGACACAAGGAAAGTATTAGCCCAAGAGACAGAAAGGGCCACATAAACCAGAGACTCATCAGCCTGAGACCAGAAGAACTAGATGTTGCCCAGCTACCACCAATGACTGCCCTGACAGGGAACACAACAGAGAGTCCTTGATGAAGCAGGAGAAAAGTAGGGTGCAGAACTCAAAATTCTAGTAAAAAGACCAGACTTAATGGTTTGACTGAGACTGGAGGGACCCCAAGAGCCATGGCCCCCATACTCTTTTGTTAGCTCAAAACTAAAACCATTCCCAAGGCCAACTGTTCGACAAAGATTAGACTGTACTGTGGGGCATAAATTGATACTCGTGAAGAGTGTGCTTCTTAGCTCAAGCAGATACATGAAACTAAATGGGCAGCTCCTGTCCGGAGGCGAGATGAGAAGGCAGAGAGGGTCAGGAGCTGGTTGAATGGACACAGGAAATCTGGGGTGGAAAGGAGAAGTGTGCTGTCACAGTATAGGGAGAGCAACTAGGGACACATAACAATGTATGTATGAATTTTTGTATGAGAGACTAACTTGAATTGTAAACTTTCACTTAAAGCACAACAATAATAAAATAAATAAATAAAGGATGCAATGTGGCATTTAGGAAGGACAATAGTGTAAGCAAAGTCTCAGAGCTGGGTATGAATAAGGTGTTAGGAGTACTATCAGTGTTCCCTATAGTACTCAATGTATGAGCTGCAGACAGCAGCACTGGCATCATCTTGGACCTTGTTAAAAATGTGGAGTCTCAGGCTTCCAACCCAGACCTGTTGAATCAGAATCTGCATTTTAACAGACTGAAGCATTTATTTAGGGAAGCATTTTTCGGTCTTGTCTGCACATAAGAATTACCTGGAAAATTATAAAGAGTACTGATGTTAGGTCCTATCCTGACCAATTAAATCTGAATCACAGGAGTTGGGGTCCAGGCATTGGTGTTTTTGAAAGCTCCAGAGGTACTTCTTTATATGCATAAAAACACTAATCTAATGCTATCCTTGCAGATAGCTTTTGGGCTGGATTGAGAACTTTGAAATGGGCAATAATGTCTGATTTACCTCTGATCCAAGCTCTTTTCCTTGCTGTATGGTATCCACAAATGTTTGTTAAATACAGGACCTGTAGAGAGCTTTCCTTTCCATCATTCTTAGTTTGGAGTAAAGGCTACGCTCATTTCTTGCTTTCTTCCTTCAGCAATTTCTGTTCTCCATTTAAAAGTAGGGGAAAAATAAATCATAAGCTATTTGATTACAGAGGATTAGATTGGAAGGTAAATAAACCCTTACTTAGAGACAATGAGATGAGCATACTGCCTGAAGAAAAGAATTCTTCTGTGCAGTAGTGCCACTATTTTTGCAGAAGTTGAGTTGGCCTAGGTTTAGGAGCTTGGAATCAGACTTTTGGCTTTGGTGACCATGATTTTTCTGAGTAGGGGAGGAACATGATTAAAGCACTATTGTAGGAAAATTTATTTTGATAATGTTTTGGTGACTCGAAATAAGGTAAGATTAGAATCAGAGAGACTAGTATAAAGGCTGTTGCCATAGTCTCTGTTTGAGGTTTTAAAGTGGCTTTAGAGTTCTGAAATAGAAAGGAACACCTAGATGGGGGAGATGTTTTGAGGAAGATATCTGAATGTAACAGCAGGCCTAGATGACTAGGGGAATAACATTTTTGAAATCCCTATAGGGTACCACCTACTGTTAGATGTTTTTACTAGTATTGTTTAATTTTCCTAGCACTGTGATACCTGGTATTGTACCCACTTTATGGATTAGGAAACTGTTCTCAAAGAAGTTACTTTGCCCAGTGTCAGAGGCCTGATAATCTCAGCTGTGGCTGACACCAGAAGCCATTCTTTTTCCTCACTGATTCCAACAGATACTATGTAATTAACCGTTTTTGTTATAATCGGAGTCATTTGCATATATTAGATCTAGTATTCAGCATTTTTAAATCATTTCTCATTATTTCAGCTACAGTTAAAACTATTCTCTGAAAGATATTTGCTCGCTCTCCTTTTTATGTGATATTTCCTTTATCGGAAACTTCTACCCAGTCTTTAACATCTAGTTTATACACTACCTCCTGTGTGTTCTGCAAGCCCTTCAATTATTATGCCCAGCTACTAGTGATTTTTTTTTAAATTGTGCTTTAGGTGAAAGTTTACAGCTTAAGTTAGTTTCTCATACAAAAATTTATACACACATTGTTATGTGACCCTGCTTGCTATCCCTATGATGTGACCACACACTCCTCCTTTCCACCCTGGATTTCCTGTGTCCATTCAACCAGCTCCTATCCCTTTCTGCCTTCTCATCTCACCTCCGGACAGGAGCTGCCGAATTAGTCTCGTGTATTTACTTGAACTAAGAAGCACATACTTCAGAAGTATCATTTTATGCCATATAGTCCAGTCTAATATTTGTCTGAAGAGTTGGCTTCAGGAATGGTTTTAGTTCTGGGTTAACAGAGAGCCTAGAGGCCATCTCTTCAGGGGTTCCTCCAGTCTTAGTCGAACCATTAAGTCTGGTCTTTTTACTAGAATTTGAGTTCTGCACCCCACTTTTCTCCTCCATCGGGGCTCTCTGTTGTGTTCCCTGTCAGGATGGCCATTGGTGGTAGCTGGGCACCATCTAGTTCTTCTAGTCTCAGGCTGGTGGAGTCTCTGGTTTATGTGGCCCCTTTCTGTCTCTTGGGCTAATATTTTCCTTGTGTCTTTGGTGTTCTTCATTCTCCTTTGCTCCTGGTGGGTTGGGACCAATTGATGCATCTTTATGCAGTTAATTCTTAATAAATATTATCTGAATAATTCCTAGATATGAAGTGATCACCAATGAATACAAACCCATTGTTGTATATTTGAAGTAATAATATATATAGTATAAAAATATGTAGTAATCGGTATTAAAAAAAACCAAAAAACCAAACTCTTTGCCGTCAAGTCAGTTCTGACTCAGCGACCCTGTAGGACAGAGTAGAACTGCCCTGTAGGGTTTCCAAGGAGTGGCTGGTGGATTTGAACTGTTGACCTTTTGGTTAACAGCCAAGCTCTTAACCACTGTACCACCAGGGCTCTAGTAATTGGTATTGGTAAGAAAATTATTTCTTATTTATATATGAAGAAATAGGAAAACAAAGAATGACTATGGATTTAAAAGATCTACCCAAATTGAGGGAGCCCTGGTGGCGCAGTGGTTAAGAGCTCAGCTACTAACCAAAAGGTCAACAGTTCGAATCTACTAGCTGCTACTTGGAAACCGTATGGGGCAGTTCTGCTCTGTCCTACAGGGTCGCTATGAGTTGGTATCGACTCGATGGCAGTGGGTTTATTCAAATTGAGAAATTATTTCTGTTTTGCAAGTTCTAGGCCTGAAACGAAATATGATTTGGTTTTTATTTTCCTTTGGGTTTTGCAGTAGTGCAGTAGACCTAAGCTAAATAAAGACCTGAGTTATTTTCTCAGTTCTTCTACTTGAAAAATGTGAGTTTGGGCAAGTCACAGCTTTTGATCCCTCAACTATAAAATAGGGACACGAGTCATTGTTATACTCACTTTTAGCTTGTTTTGAAAATCTGATTACATAATATAGATGGAAGCTCATTGTAAACTAAACTACTAAACGTGTTAGATGGCAATGTGATTATAAACTACTTTAAAAGACTACACTAATTGCTGCCTCTTTCTTCAGTATTATCATTTTTTTTTTTTTAATTTAGCTTTCCACAGGCTACAAATCAAACATTGCTAGACAAGTTTAAGCATCAACATGAAGATAATTCTTACATTGAATTCCCAGCGGTGATGGAGCCTGCTTTCATCATACAGCATTATGCTGGAAAAGTTAAATATGGGGTAAAGGTCAGTAAATTTCTCATTGAATATGCCTTCGGGGCAGAGTTGTGTTCTTAACTGTGTCACTGTCCTTGGCACTTGGCACGCTACCTTTTTTGTAGTTGGTGGAGGCTCTTGGTCAGTAAAAGTCAGATTCTGCTTCTCAATACATTATTGTCTTAGGAAGTGTTTTTGTTGGTTTCCTCCTGCAGACAAACCTGATGTTGTCAGTCCTTTCTAAGAGCTTTTGTTAGATCCGAAAGAATAGTGTCTGTATGTCTCAAACCTGCTTGTTCATCCTCCTAGTTCGTCAGATTTCTTCTGTTAGATCCATGAGGTCTGACAGAGGCTTCATGTCTTCATGTACCATTAAGTATTTGTGAGCCTGCATGCCTAATGAATATATTGGAACTCCTAACCCTGTGGAAGGGAATCTTTATAATTTTGTTCATTTCCTTGTTTGTAATTGGTGAGTCCATTACTCTTCACCACTTAATGTTTAAGCCTGCCATTTAAGGCACTTCATTTCCCAGGCAAGACAGTGAAGATAAGGAGAGTAGTGGAGTAACATATTTTTTCCTGGGTTTTGAGATGAGTGTCGAATTAAGATCACTTGTCCCTTCATCCATATATTCAAGAAGTGTTCATTGAACACAGACCATTTATCAGACCTTGTGCTGAGTATTGGCAATGATATATAAGTAAACTAGACAGCCATGTTCCTGACTCTGTATATACATATACACATATACATACATATGTCTGTATGTATGTATGTGTGTGCATTTATACATATACATATAGAAATGAAAATGGGGTATGTGCTATAAATAAAAGAATGTTTTCTATGAGAGAAAATAGTGAAATAGTGGATGGATATATTTTTAATTTGTGCATCCATAAATACCTTTCTGAGAAATTTAAAGGGATGGCCTGAAGTAAGTATTAACTGGTAAAGAGTTGGGAAGATGATTATTATAGGTCATGAGATAGGAAAGAGCTTAATATGTTGAAATAATCTAAAACAGTTGGATAATAATGAGCAAGAGAGAGAGTTGCATGAAATGAATTTAGGGAATGGATGGTGGTCAGGTATTCAGCTACGCCAAGTTAAAGGAGTTCGTTTTTTATTGAGATTATTTTGGGGAATCATGAAAAGATTTTAAGGAGGGAATGTGATTTATATTTTTTAAAGACTACTTTGGTTACTTTCAGTAGAAGGAATAGCAGAGAATAAGAGTAGAAGCTCGGTGATCAGTTAGGTAGCTTTTTTAATAGTCGAGGTGGAAGGTTAAGGTAAACTGAACCAGAGGGGTCTCGGTAGAGATGAGAGAGATCCAAATGACAGTGAGATATATTTTGGAAGTACAGTCAACAGACCTTATTGATGGGTTCTAGGTAAATAAATGACTTCTGAGGCTAGAGCAGATGAGTGAATTAGAGGTGTTATTTCTTGAGATAGAAAAGATGGGGAAGGAACAGGTTTTAAAACAAAGGTTAAGACTTTTTTTTTAACTTGAGCTATAAAATCATATAACGAGGTACATAAAGTACACAAATTTAAGTATAGATTTCCTTCATGCTCATTTCCAGCTCATTCTTCCCTCAGAGGTAAGCACTATCCTGATTTTTATCATCCTTAACTAGTTTCAGATAAATGGAATCATGTATTGTATACACTTGTGTATGTAAGATTCATCCACGTTGTTGTGCTGATCAGATAGGTTGAAAGTAAAAGGATGGAGAAAAAATACACTGTGGAAACTCTAATTGAAAGAAAGCTGGTAAAATTATATCATTATCAGACAAAGACTTTAAGGTAAGAAGTATTACTCTAGATAAAGAGGAGCATTTCATAATTATAAAAGAGATCAGTTCAACAGGAAGACATAACCATCTAAATTTGTGTGTACTTAATGTCAAAGATTCAAATTCCGTGAAATAAACTGAGAGCAAAAGTAGAACCAGTCAAGTTCACCATTGTAGTTCAACACAGATCTCTCAGTAACTAACAGAACAGGCTGACACAAAATCAATAAAAACAGAAAAATTTCAACAACACTATTAAATAACTGACCCATTTGACATATCATTAGGATAACTAGATATTCCCTAGGTGTCTAGAAATTAAGCAAAACTCTTCTGAATAACCATGAGTAAAAAAAAAAAAAATTCAATTAAAATTATTATTTTTAAATTGAGCAAAAATGAAAATAAAACATCAAAATTTATAGAATACAGTTAAAGCAATTATTTGTTATTAGATGCTGTGGAGTTGGCCCCTGACTCATGACGACCCCATGTGTTACAGAGTAGAACTGCTCCCTTAGGGTTTTCTTGGTTGCAATTTTTATGGAAGCAGTTCTCCAGGCCTTTATTTTGCAGAGCTGCTTGGTGGGTTCAAACCGCAAACCTTTAGGTTTGCAGCCAATCGCAAACTGCTTGTTCCACTCAGACTCCTAAAGCAGTTATTAGAGGCAAATTTATAACTTTAAATGCATATATTAGAAAAGAAGTATGATTGAAAAGCAGTTATCTAAGCGTCCATGTTAAACTAGAAAAAGAACAGCCAAAGAAAATTTGGTGTCTTTAAACCCAGGGAAATTAGAGAAAGAAAATGATAAAGACCAGAAATCAGTGCAATAGGAAGTAGACTTACAATAGAGAAGTCAACAAGTCAAAAGTTAGTTCCTTGAAAGATAACAGAAAATAATATAAATTAAAGATAGACAATAACTGATAATAGATAAAAAGATTTGCAGATACAGATATCTACAAGATTAAAAGGATATTAAGAGAATGTTATGAACACATTTTGATAACAAATTTGACAACTTATATAAAATGAATAAATTCATGTATAACACAGTTTACCAAAACTTACACTAGAAAATACAGGAAAATCTGAAAATCCTATGTCTGTTAAATAATTTGAATGAATTATTTAAAGCTTTCCCATAAAGAAAATTTCAGGCCTATATGGTTTCACTGGAGAATACTTCTAAACATTAAAGAAAGAATTAATTACACATTCTCTTTCAAGTTGGCGATACCTTTAAGGTGTACAAATGGATCTAAGAAATAACAAGAAGAGATCTAAGTTGGAAATACACATTTGGCTCTCATCATACAGTGTTTAAAGCCATAGATATAGTTGAGATCATGTGATGTTAAAGAATTGAGTGAAAAAAATAAGAACTCTAAAAATTTCCAATATGGAAGTGGCAATGGGAGCTGAAAAGGGAGAGCACAAGAGGTAAGTAGTAAACCACAAAAGTATGTTGTTACAGAAAACAGGAGAAGAGTTGTAAGAAGAATGATGTCAGTTATGTCAAATGTACTGAGAAATCTAGAAATAGGAGGACAGAGAGAAGAGAACATTTTATTTAGAAAATGAAGGTCATTCATTGGTTACTGTCAACACTTGACAGGTGTGGAAAATAATTCTAGAATTTTAGGTTGTAGAGTGTAGTGATTAATTGGAGGTATGGTCTTTTGAGTAGGGCAGATTGGTGTTGCAGTTCCTGGACTAGTACTTACTATTTAACCTTTGGCAAGCTTCCTTCTCTTTGTTTATCAGCAAAGTATCATTTGTAGTTGAATTTGCTTCATTAGAATTGAATGAAATCAGTTACGTAAAGCACTTAACTTATTGCCTGACACCTTGTCTGCCCTCAGTAGGTATTAGCTAGTGATAGTAGTAGGGGGTTGTGATTTGGATTTGAAAATTCTTGTTCAGTGTTACGAACTTTGTTTTATAATATACGCTCTTGCTGTAAGAATTTTTAGGAATAAGCCAGGGAGCAAGGCTCCTGGCTTCTTTCCTCCTTTTCCTTCTTCTCAGAACAAGGAAGAATTAGGAAAGGAAAATTCTAAAGATAATAGGATGAATCCAAGCTGCCTTCTGGGCATGAGGGTAGGTGAGCTCATTTTAGACACGTTCCTCACATAATTCTGAGTTAGAAGTGTTCTATGAACCTGCTCCAACTTGGAGTGGCTTACTCACCAACTTATTAATTCTTTCGTTTGGGTGTGGTTATAATTGTAAGATTATAGCCAAATGCCTAGCCTGTACAAAACAGTCTTGGACTTTCTTTCAGAAGTGTAAGCTTCTTGCCCTCCTAATCTTTCCGTGGGGTATTCTAACCTATTTTAGTGTGTGCTGTCCCTTCTGGCCCCCATTCTTTGGCAGATGGTTAATACTGCCTATTTACAGTTTTTAGATAATCTTATCTAGGCCTATAGCTTTAAAAATCTATATGCTGATGCTACCAAGTATATTTTCTAGGACTTCAGACTCGTGTATCTAGCTGCCTACTTGATGTCTGTATGCAGACACAGTATAGTGACTATAAGGGAGTATGTTTGAACCCCTCCTTTTCCACTTACTAGTTGAGGGATAGGGGCCAAGTTATTTAACTTCTCTGTATTCAGTTTCCTCATCTATAAAAATGGGAATAATGTATCTACCTCAAGGGGTTGTTATGAGGATTAAATGAGACAGTATATGTAAAATACTTAGAAGAGTCCCAAGTACATAGTAACTTCGCAATAAATATTATCTGCTATTATTAATATCCTCACAATCTCAAACTTCACTTGGACAAAGCTGATTTCTTGAGCCCTACTTCTCATCCCCAAACTTACTTCTTCACTAGTCTCCATATCAGTAAATGACACCTCCATCCATCTAGTTACTCACACTCAAAATACAGGTGTTTGCCTGATTCTCCCTCATTCTCTCACTGTCCCCCAATCTGTCAGCAAGTTCTTTTGCTTTTACCTTCAAAACATCCCAATATGACAACTGCTCTCTCTCCACTATTGTCGTCCGCCTAGTTGAAGTCATTATCAGCTCTTATCTGGAATATTGCAATTGCTGCTCTCCCTTTTTTCATTCTTTCCCTACATAGTAATCAATATTCTTCATAAAACACCAGTTAGCTCATGTCATTTCCCTTTTAGTGTGTTCCCTTTACACTTGTGTATAATCCAAACTCCTAGCTCAGGCTTACAGAGTTTAAATTTGCCTATTTATTTGCCTAACCTTCTACCACTCTCACCTTTCCCACTATACTTTATCTCCTGGTCTTAATGCTTTTCTCCTAACGTGTCCAACTCATTACCACTGTAAGATCTTTATAGTAGGTGATTCTTTTGCTTGGAATGCTCTTCCCAGTCTTCTCATGACTGGCTCCTTTTTGTTATTCAACTCTCTTTTCACTTTATGTGATACTCTTTCAGGGAGACTCTTCCTGACTAGTATTTTAACAAGCTGCAATAAAATTGTGGAATATTCATTCTAATTTACATGTTTTACAGAATTTAGTAGTTTCAGGATTGACCGGGACTTTGTAGAAGATATCTGGTCCAGTTAGTTACCCAGAATAGAAATCACTTCTATAGTCTTTATTCAACCACTGTCCAAACATGACCCATCTTCCTTTGGGTTTTAATAATTAAAAAATTAACACTGGTACTTTTTTCACATAGGATTTTCGGGAAAAAAATACAGATCATATGCGCCCAGATATTGTAGCTCTTCTGAGAAGTAGCAAGAATGCATTTATCTCTGGGATGATTGGAATTGATCCAGTAGCTGTTTTCCGATGGGCAGTTCTCCGAACTTTTTTCAGAGCAATGGTTGCTTTCAGGGAAGCTGGAAAAAGACACATTCAGAGAAAAACTGGTAAGCAGTAGATATGAATATTCAACCATACTTCATTTTAAAGTTTTTTACTTCTCTTCCACGTAACAAGACATAATAATAATTTTATTCTTTTTGTTTTCCTACCATACAGTATCGTCATGTTTCATATCTCATGAGTTGACTGAACTTTATATGGTTAAGTGGATCTGTGGTGTGTGTGTATGTGTATGTATGTGTTGTTCACAGGATAATAAGTGTAAATCGCCTAGTATTTAGTAGGCACTCAGTAAGTCATTGCTATGATTTTTTTTAAAACAAAAACAGAAGTGATAATTGATCATTTAATTATTTAGAATTTAATCTTGATACCCTCCTCCATTTTCTTCTTATGCCATAGCTTTTAATACAAATGAAACATAATTTGATGTGAAAGCATAAATCAGGAGACAAAAAAAGTGGGATGGAGATAGTGTAATATCTGCTTCTATAATCAATCAAGTGTCATCTCTTCTCTTGACTGATTTTGTGACATGAGCAGTTTTTCTTGTCTGTAAAAGAAGGTTAATACCTTCTTTAAAATTATGAGCGTAGAGTCAGATAATATATGTAAAGCATCTGTTAATGGAGTGTTAATTTTCTTCTACCCTTAACTCAGTTTATTGGATTTTACATTGAAATTTAGAAATGGATAAAGCAGGATACTTAAGTCTGTGTGCCTTCCTTTTAAATCATAAAATATTTTCTTTCACATTCTGTGGGAGAGCATTTTCATAGGTAGATACTTGTGGACTACTGGAAACCACACTGTTGCTTACTGCAGCTCTAGCCTTAAATAGAACATTGTTGCATAGTTTTCTGACATATAAGCACTTCAAATAAATTTTTCTGCCCAGAGGAACTTGACAAAGAGATAAAGAAAATGTCAGGGTGGTCCTTGAGAAAATCCAGGAAATTTATAGCTGTAAACACTGGCATTAAAGAAGGAGAAAGATCTCAAATCAGTTAACCTAACCTTACACCTTTAGACTCTAGAAAATGAAGAGCAAACTAAACCCAAAGCAAGCAGAAGGAAGGTTATAATAAAGAGTAGATCTAAAATAAATGAAATAGAGAGTAGAGACTATAGAGAAACTCAATAAAACCGAAAATTGATTTTCTGAAAAGAGCCACAAAATTGGAAAATCATGAACTAGACTGACCAAGCAAAAAATGAGACAAGACTCAAATTACTAAATTCAGCAATGAAGGAGAGGGGACATTACTATCAACTTTTACAGAAATAAAAGGGATTATAATGCTGTGAACATTTGTATAGCAACAAATAAGAACCTAGATGAAATGGACAAATTCTTAGAACGATGCATAATACTGATACTGACTCATGAAGAAATAGAAAATCTGAATTGATTTGACCCAGCAATTCTACTCCTTGATATATACCCAAAATAATTGAAAACAGTTGTTCAAACAAAACCTATAACAGGTAAAGAAATTGACCAAAAAATGAAACTAAATCAGTTGCTGTCTAGTCAGTTCTGACTTATGGTGACCCCATATTTGTCAGAGTAGAACTGTACCCCATAGGGTTTTCATGGCTGATATTTAGAAGTACATTGCCAGGCCTTTCTTCTGAGGTGCTTCTGGGTGGACTTGACCACCAGCCTTTCAGTTAACAGCCACGAGGGTTAACTGTTGCACCACCCAGAGACTCCCAAAGAGATTGAATTAGTAACTTAAGAAATCTTCCCACCAAAAAAGCAAAGGACCAGTAAATTTTCTGGTGAATTCCACCAAATATTTTAAGGAAGAATTAACACCAATTTTTCACAAATTCTTAAAAAAAAAAAAGTAGTTGAGAGAACACTTTCCATCTCATTCTATGAGGCCAGTATTACTCAGATATATCACAGGAAAGAAAAGCACAGACATTACCAGAAAGATAAGCCATCACAAGAAAGAAAAGCACAGACCAAGATCCCTTGTAAATTTGGACACAAAAATCTTCGACAAAAAACTAGCATACCAAATCCAGCAAATACAAAGGATTGTACACTATGACCAAGTGGCATTTATCCCAGGAATGTAAAGTTGGTTCAACATACGAAAAATTAATCAGTCTTACACACCATATTAATAGGATGAAAGATGTAAACCACATGATCATCTCAATAAATACAGAAAAAGCATTTGACAAAAGTTTTTTATGATAAATACACTGGACAAGCTAGAAATAGAGGGGAATTTCCTCAACCTGATAAAGGGCATCTGCAAAAACCCCTGGTGATGCAGTGGTTAAGCGCTCAACCGCTAACCAGAAGGTTGGCGTTTTGAACCCACCAGCTGTTCTGTGGGAGAAAGATGTGGCAGTCTGCTCCCATAAAGACTTATAGCCTTGGAAACCCTCTGGAGCAGTTAGTTCTATTCGGTCCTATAGGGCCACTATGAGTCGGAATTGACTCAACGGCAAAGGGTTTTTTGTTTCTTTGTTTTAGTGTCATACTTAATGGTGAAAGACTGAATGCTTTTCCCTAAGATCAGCAACAAGACAGGATGTACACTTTTGCCACTTCCTTTCAACATTGTACTGGAAGTTCTGGCCAGTGAAATTAGACAAGAAAAAGAAAAGACATGCAGATTGGAAAGGAAGAAGTAAAACTATCCTGTTTGAAGGTGTCATGATGTTATATATAAAATATTCTAAGGAGTTCACACAACACAAAACCCCACAAAAGCAATTAGAGCTAATAAAGGAGATCACCATGGCTCTATGATACATGATCAACATGCAAAAATCTGTTATATTTCTATAAACTAACAGTGAACAATCTGAAAACAAAATTAATAATTCTGTTTATAAGAGCACCAACAAAAATTGAATACTTAGAAATGAATTTAACAAGAAGTACAGAAATTGTATACTTAATACTACAAAACATCATTGAAAAAACTTAAAGAAGATCTAAGTAAATGGAAAGACATCCTGTGTTCATGGATTTGGACACTTAATGTAGTTAAGATGGTGGTACTCCCCAAACTGATCTATAGATTTAACACAGTACCTATAAAAACCTCAACTGCCTTTTTATGTGGAAGTTGACAAACAGATCCTAAAATTCATATGGAAAGGGATCCAGAAATGCAAGAAGAACAAAGTTGGAAGATTCATACTTCCTGATTTGCATTAGACAATGGTTCCTTAGATATGACACCAAAATCACAAGCAACCAAAGGAAAAAAATGGATAAGTTGACTTCATCAAAAAAAATTAAAACTTCAGTGCTTCGTAGGTCACTATTAAAAAAGTAAAATGACAACCCACAGAATGGCAGAAAACATTAGCAAGTCACGTATCACATAAGAGCTACTATCCAGAATATATAAAGTAGTCTTACAACTCAGCAGTATAAAGGCAAACCAATTAAATAACCAGTGGAAAAAGGATCTGAATATACATTTCTCCAAAGAAGATACAAAAATGGCCAGTAAAGACAGAAAAAGAAGCTCAACGTCTTTAGTTATCATTTGCAAATCAAAACCATGGCGAGATACCACTTTACACTCACTAGGATAGCTTTGATAAAAAAAGACAGAAAATAACATGTTGGTGACATTGTGGAGAAATTGGGACTCTCATCCATTGCTGGTGGGAATGTAAAATGGTACACTTAACTTTGGAAAACAATTTGGCAGTTCCAATAATGTTAAACATAAAGTTGACATATGACCCAGCAATTCTACTCCTTGATATATACCCAAAATAATTGAAAACAGTTGTTCAAACAAAACCTTGTAAACACATATTCATAGCAATATTATTCACAATAGCTGAAAGGTGGACACAACCTAAACGTCCATCAACTAATGTATGGAATGTAATTCAGCCATAAAAATGGATGAAGTATCGGCTGACAGGCAACCAGGCAAAATTTCCATATTACTTTTGAGACAGAATTCCTTCTTTAGGGAACCTCAGTTTTTGCTCTTAAGGCCTTCAACTGATCAGATGATCTACAAAATACTTTCACAGCAATGTCTAGACTAGTGTTTCACCAAACAACTGGGCACCATAGCCTAGTCAAGTTGACATAAAATTAGCCATCACAGGAGAGATGATAGCTGAAGAGTACACATTCCCTTTCGATATGAAAATGTTCTAAAATTGATAGTGATGATTTTGCACAACTGTGAATATACTAAAAACCATTGACTTTGTACATTTTAAATGGGTGAATTGTATGATATGTGAATTATATTTTAGTAAAGCTGTTATACACAGGCACACAAAAAATGATGTTCATAGTGGCTTTATTCATAATAGCTCCCAGCTGGAACACCCAAATGTCCAGCAGTGCAAGAATGGATAACTAAATTGTGATATATTCCTTTCATGTAACATTATTCAGCAATAAAAAGGAATGAACTACTGATGCTCATAATGTTGTTGTTGTTAGGTGCTATTGAGTCGGTTTCGACTCATGGCGACCCTGTGTACAACAGAACGGAAAAACTGCCCCATCCTTCGCCATCCTTACAGTCTTTGCTGTGTTTGAGCCCATTGTTGCAGCCACTGTGTTAATCCATCTAATTAGGGTCTTCCTCTTTTTCGCTGACCGTCTACTTTACCAAGCATGATGTCCTTCTGCAGGGACTGGTCCCTGCTGATAACATGTCCAAAGTATGTGAGACGAAGTCTCTTCATCCTCCCTTCTAAGGGGCATTCTGGCTGTACTTCTTCCAGGACAGATTTGTTTGTTCTTCTTGCAGTCCGTGGTATATTCAATATTCTTCACCAACACCATAATTAAAAGGCATCAATTCTTCTTCTGTCTTCCTTACTCATTGTCCAGCTTTCACATGCATATGAGGTCATTGAAAATACTGAGTCATAAAAACCTGTTGAGCAAAAGAAGCCAGACTTGAAAGTATGAATACATACTATATGATTTCATTTAGTTTAAGTGCAAGCAAGTAATGTATAGTGATAGAAATAAGAACTTTGTTGTCTCTGGTGAGAGTCAGGGGTGGTATTGACAGGAAAGGGGGGTGAAGGAACTTGCTGAGGTGTTGGAAATGTTCTGTTGAGGTGTGGAGCATAGGAATATAAACATTTGTTAAAACTCACTGATTGTGTACTTGTGTTCGGTTGTACAGTTTATGAAATACACCTTAAAAAAATGACCCTGGGCACTTGCATTACAGAAATCCTTTTTTTGGGCAGGGACATGGCCTCAGGTCTGAGTGATACAATGGAAATGGGATTTAACCCCTGTTGTACAATAAATATAAACTAATAGAACTTAATTAGTTTAATTGTTTATGTTTTATTTAATTTGCCTCTATCGTTAAATTATTCGCTTTTGATTTTTAAGACAAACCTACTTAAATTTAGACTTTATGCCCTAACTGTAGAAGTGGTCCGTAAGTAAATGATTCACAAGTTTCCTAAAGCCTGGAAAACCTGTATTCTCTTTTATTGCTAATATTTATTGTACTGAAACTGTTTTCTTTTTCCTCTTTATTCCTCAAATTGCTGTTTAAATATCACTAACATGGAGCTTTGGTCTTTACTTGAATATGCTGTCTTCCCTTTCCCACTAGTAGCTGATTTGTCTTGTGTTAGTAAGTAATGGTGGTGAGCTACACATTCTCCATCTTTGTTCTCAGATTTATAAATAAGAAGTACTGCTGAGTTTCCCTGCTCAGTGGTGCTTTTCTTCACACTTATTGGCACACTTGTTGGAATTCCTGCAAGTGTGGTTAATTGTAGGATTTGTGAAAATTGTTTAACTTTTGGTAAATTGTTTGGAGTATATTTCTCTTTGGGGTTTCATCAGTGTTCCTTAAAGTGTTGCCAACTATATGCTAAGTTTATTTATGACCCAGTAAAACTGAATCCATTTTTAAAAAATAAATTAAATCATACAAATTGTTTTGAAGTTTTCTTATTTTACTGCAGGAATTTTTAGTATGGTGTTAACTCACAGCACTCTGAGTACTGAAGAAGACACTGATTACTTGAAAGTGACCTTTTTTTTCCCCACTATTACTATTGTGTAATTCCTTCAAATTTATTGGAAAAATAATTCATATTAAATCCCTATTATTTGATACATTTTTATATACTCTTAAGATAGTTGGCAGCATTTTACTTTCCATTTTCCTCTATTGGTTTGGGCTTATATAATGTCTTTTTCTTTTCTCTATTTTTTGTTTTTCTTTTGCTTCCTAAGGACATGATGATACTGCGCCATGTGCAATTTTGAAAAGTATGGATAGTTTTAGCTTTCTACAACACCCAGTCCACCAGAGGAGCTTAGAGATTCTGCAGAGGTGCAAGGAAGAGAAGTACAGTAAGGCTGCAAATCCTGATAAACTCTATGTCATCACATGTCCATTTGGAAATGGAAACCAGGATGTTCTACACCAGGGTGGGACATAGATTGCATAGGCAACATGACCTGCATAATTCTTATGACCAGTTTCAGGCTACTTCCATTGAAATTTTACTTCTTTCTCTTGAAAATGCTGATATACCTCTTTTATTCTATTTGCCTGTGATCCTTGACTTATTAATTATACTTGATTACAGTCTCTGAATTGATTCCCTTTTTTATCTTCCCAGTAACAGTGCTGGGTAAAAATGAATACTTTTCATCCTGCTATTTTTAAAACGTCGTTTAAGTCTAATTGAAGTAAAATAAACTGTGTAGAGTGTACAGTTTGATAAGTTTTGGCATATGTGAAACCATCACCACTATTCAGATAACATGTTCAGCATCCTCAAAGTTTCATCATGCCGCTTTCTAAGTTCAGCTGATTTTTATGCTTACATTTCAACATCAGCAATGTTGCATTTGTGTATCATTGGTAAATCTATTTAGTTTGATTGCAGTCCCCCATTAGAGTTTCCTTGGTCTGGTTTAGAGCCAAGTCACCATTATGTTGTAGCTTAAGATAGAATGGCAGAATTATAGTGAATGTTCTTTTTCTTTTAAATAAAGTTGGTGTAAAAAGATACTCCTGGTCTCCATTTCCTCCTCCTTATTTATTATATTCATTCTGCATGAAAATTGGTTCTTCTGCTTATTATGAGATTATAGTTGTTGGGCTGCTGCTACAGTGAGAATAAAGGGGTTCTTCATAATACTCAAAGCCTAACTCAGCAATTTTGCAGGATGGACCTAAATTACTTCCAAAATCTACTCTGAGTTTTGTAAATTGCCCCAAATTTAGTTTTCTAATTTCACAGTTTATGGTTGAAATTTTATGAGATTTGAATACCCAATTGTCAGTGAAAGGAGAATATAAATGGAATTTTTAAAAGCAATGTTGTAGGTTCTTTCTTCCAGTCCTGTTAGTTTTTTTTTACTTGGTATAAAAAAAGTTTAATCTATTTTGAAAAATATTATTAAAAATATTATTTTCTCATTTTAGAAAGAACAACGGTAAGTATTTCACTTTAAAGAAATCCTGAAAAATTTATGCTTAATTATTGCTATTGTTTCTAAAAGGTATACAAGTCCTCATTCTGATTATCCATCTTAATTTTTAAATCTTTTAATCCATGGGACGTTATTAAAAAGTCTCCAAATCTTTTTTTGAGCTTAAATTAATTCTTTTTAACTCTTAAATAGTTGTGAGTGGTTTATTTGCTTTGTTGCATTTCATGATAACTTTCAACCTGACAACCCAGAGGGTACCAATTTCAGCATAGGCTGCATGAGGAAATTGTGTATTTATGTGTGTTCACATGTAAATTGCCGTATTTGTGTAACTTGGAGCTTTTCCATTTATTTTATATAGTGTATTCCATTTTCAGTTTTAGTACTAGCAATAATACAAATTTTATAATATTTAGAATTATAACTTGAAGTGTGAGAGATTGTTTTTAAAACACCTGGGGGCTACCAACTTCAAGTAATGGTGAAGTGAATTGGTGAGGGAAATGAACCCTCCCACAGGTAACAATGATAAAACCTGAAAAAAATATAAAAATAACCAACTATTTGAAAGCACTGGAAAAAAGACTAAAAGCAGGAAAAAAACAGAGGAAAGTTTATTCTCGAAAGTAAGTAATTGTGTGTTTGTGGCTTTTTGTGTTCCCCAACTCCTATAGCTCCAGAGACAGAAAACCACAACCCCACTTGATTGAGGTGTCAAAGAGCTAAGTCAGAGGCTAGCAGATCAGCTGGAAATTTGGGAGGAAAATCCTGCAACTAAGAGCTGCCAAATGGCTAAAACCCAAAATCAGAGTATAAACTCTGTCCACATTTGTTGTTGATTTCTAAAATATAAACTTCCAAACTGTATGCAGGGTAGGCTCCACGGGTTCTGTCAAAACAATGGAAACCAAGTAGGAGATAACTCTTGAAAGACACAATTGTAATAGGTGAGATTGGCAAGTTAACTGCTTTTTTGACTGAGTACATTTTCTACGCAGTGCACAGCTCGAATGGGAAAAAGCTGAAGTGTTATTGACTTAATTGGAGTCCCAGGAGAGGAGAGATAAAGGGGCAGATAAAAATACTTGAAGAAATATTGTGGCTGAAAATTTCCCAAATTTGAATAAAAAATATTAGCTTCAGATCCGAGAAAATCACTGAACTTTAAGCACGATGAGTACAAAAGAAAACCATACCTAGTCTTAATATAGTCAAACTACTAAATGCCAAAGATAAAGAGGAAATCTTGGAAAAAGCCAGAAAAAAATATGGTATATTAAATACAAGAGAACAGTGATGATTAACAGCTGACTTCTTGTTAAAAACAATGGAGGCCAAAAGATACCCCAAAATCATTTTTAAATTGCAAATAAAAAAAACTAACATTCACCCAAAATTTCTGTATTTGCAGTTTTAGTCCAGACAAGTTAACTGTCTGTTAGAAGAAAGATCAACAATCTTAAGAAGAGTGTAACAAAATCCAGTTTTGCTGTCATGTGTTATCCACAAAGTCTGTTTTTAGGTTAGCAAAAGAATATTTCAAAAATGAAGGTGATAGAGTCACAGTTTCATGGGACATCCCAGTTAATTGGCCTAATATGTGTTTAGTGCTTCTTTTCTACCTCTTAGTTCATTGCATAGTTCCTGGGGTCTTCAAAACTTGCAAGTGAACCGTCCAAGGCACAACAGTTGTTCACTATTCATCTTGAGCAATAGAGGAAGAAGGAGAGTCGGTAGTACCCCTTGCCGTGGAGTCAATTCTGACTCACAGTGACCCTATAGGACAGAGTAGAACTGCCCCATAGGGTTTCCAAGTCTATAATCTTTACGGAAGCAGACTGCCACAACTTTCTCCTGTAGAGCGGCAGGTGGTTTCAAATTGCTGACCTTTTGGATAACAGCCAAGCACTTTAATCACTACGCCACCAGGGCTCCTTAAGGTCAGCAATAAATAGAGGAAATGGGATGTTTGGCAAATTGCCTCCGTGAATAACTGTCCCGTTTGCCATAAGACCAGCAGAACTGGATGGTGCTACCATTATTGAACATTTTGATCAAATATTCTATAGAAGAATGCTGATCAAAAGGGAGAAAATGCAAATCAGAATTCCACGTTCTCACAGACTCCACACTTTCTGGAGCTGTGGAGGCTCGATGTCCCTTGAAACTATTGCTCTAAGATAATCTTTAAACCTTAAACCAAAAGTGTATCCTGAAGTCATCTTAAAACCAAACAGTAGCTTAACTAGTAAAAAATGTCTGTCTTGAGTATTATTCTCTTTTAAGAACTCTCTGTATGGGATGAAGTTGACTACAGCAACTCGAAAGATTAGATAGAAACCTTAGAGGGGGCAGTGAGTTTATGTAATGAGGAGGAATAACTCAGAAAAGGAGAGTAAGAATGGTTGCACAACTGGAATGTAATCAATGTTGCTGAATTGTACATGTAGAAACTGTTGAATTGGTGTATGTTTTGCTGTGTATATTCTCAACAACAGCATAAAATTTTTAAATAATGAAAATGGAAGATATTTTCAGATAAACAGAATCAGAGAGTAATTGTCACCATACATGTACTATAAGAAATAGTAATGGAAATTCTTCAGGCTGAAGAGAAATAACACCAGGTGGTAAAATGAATCTACAGCAGAGATTGACAAACATTTTCTGCAAAGGATGAGACAGTAAATATTTTAGGCTTCGCGGGCCTCTTGGACTCTGTTGAAACTGCTCAGTTCTGCTGTTTTAGTGTCAA
The DNA here is from genome assembly GCF_000243295.1 of Trichechus manatus latirostris. Classification (NCBI taxonomy): domain Eukaryota; kingdom Metazoa; phylum Chordata; class Mammalia; order Sirenia; family Trichechidae; genus Trichechus; species Trichechus manatus. Next base: position 17,634,361 of record NW_004443966.1, on the reverse strand, counting down.
AGGAACCATGGGCAGTACGTCATCAAATGATCATGACTGCGTTCCAATAACACTTTATTTGTGGGCACTATAATTTAAATTTTATATAATTTTCACATGTCAAAAAATTATTTTCCTTTTGTTTTTTTCCCCCAACCATTTAAAAAGTAAAGACCATCCTTAGCTCACAGGCCATACAAAAATGGGCAGCAGATTTGGTTTGGTCCTTGGGCTGTAGTTTGCTGATCCCTGTATTACATGAAGAAATGAAGAAACCAGAAATAATAAATATGTAGAAAAATATAAATGACTATACATATTTTATTTCCTTCTCTTAATTTCCCTTAAAAGATATATGACTATTAAGGCAAAAATTATGACACCGTTTTGGTGGTTAAAAATATGTCTACAAATTCTCAGATACTCCTCTCTTCAAAAGGCAGAGCTTAATTCCTCTCCCCTTAAGTGTGTCACTCTCTTCTAACAAATGGAGTGTGGTGGAAGTGACATGTGTGACCTTTGAGATGAAGACATAAAAGATTTTAGCTCTTCTTTCCTCCTTTTCATTTCTGGAGCTCCCATGTTCTCTCCACACTGGTTCTTCTGTAAGATTTGGCAGAGAGAAAAATAAAAGAGAGGAGAGAATTTGGGGTTCCTGGGAACATGAGCTGCAGCAACTTTTCAGAAAGATTGGGAGCCTTGAAAAGGAAAAAGAATAATATGGCAGGAGAAAGAGAGAGAAGGTAGAATGGAAGAATCTACTTCAGTTTGAACCCATACTTCTGGACTTTGATCCAGTCCAGGGGTGATTGAGAATATGATTTTTATCAACAAGTTGAAGGATCAACAGTTGCCAGAGATGGGTTGTGGATTGGCTCCACCTAACTACCCTCTCTTACTGACAGTGCCTACCTTAATGTCCCTGAGGCATCAGTATGGTTATACAAATGATTGAAAACTTCAGGTTTGTTGTATGACCAAATAGAAATCAGTGACAGAAAGATATCTGGAAAATCCTCAAACACTTGGGGAGGGGGGAACCACATATAAATAACTCATTGGTCAGAGTAGAATTCATAAGGTCAACCTGAAAGTATTCTGAGCTGAATTATAATGGAAACACAATGTATTACAGCTTGTGGAATGCAGCGTAAAGAAGTTTGCTTAGAAGAAAATTTATAGCTTTAAATCCTTATTTTAGAGCAAGGTAAGGGCAAGATTCAATGATCTTTCACTTTAATAAAGTAGAAAAAGAAGAGCATATTAGACCCAAAATAAAAGGAAGACTGAAATTAGTGAAATAGAAAGCAGACTAATAATAGAAAAAATGAAGGAAACGAGAAGTTGGCTTTTTTAAAAGAACAGTGAAATCGATAACTACTAGCCCAGCACAGTCCAATAGAACTTTTTGTGATGATGAAAATATTAATGTTATTCAACTCTACTGTCCAGTACGGAAGCCTTTAGCTATATGTGGCTGTTAAAACATCTGAAATATGGCTAGCATGAGTGAAACTGAAGTTTTATTTTTATTTAATAAATTAATAGCCACATATGGCTAGTGGCTGTTGTATTGGACAGCACAGTTTTAACCATTCTAGTCAAGAAAAAAGAGATAAGACACAGAAACTAATATCAGGAATGAAAGAATGGACACAGTTATATATGCTACAGACCTTAAAAGGATGAGGGAATATTGTGAATATTTATCTCACTAAATTAAACAACATAGATGAAATTGAAAAATTCCTTGAATGTTAATAAGTTATCAAGATTGACCGAAGAAAAATAGAAAACGTGAATAGATTTATTATCAGTGATAAAGATAATGAATTATTAAGTAAAATCCTACAAAATCAAAAGTTGAAGCCCAAATAGCTTCACTGGTGAATTTTATTTAAGAAAAGAGTTACACTAGTTTTACCCAATCTTTCAGGAGATAGAAGAGCAAGGAACACTACCCAGCTCATATCATGTGGTCAGTATTATTCTGATACCAAAGCCAGACAGTTACATTACTGGAAAAGTACAGATCAACATACTTCACAAGTAGGGATGTAAAAATCCTTAACAAAATAAGAGCAAACCGAATCCAGCAGTATATAAAAGGAAAATACGTGGAGGCTAAGTGGAGTTTATGAGTTGGTTTGGCATTTGAAAGTCAGTCAGTATAACTCACTGCATTAACCATCTAAAAAAGAAAAACCATATAGTCATTTCAGTAGATGGAGAAAAAGAGTTTGTCATAGTTCAACATCTATTCCTATTTAAAACTTTTGTAGCCTAGTAATAGAAGGCAACTTCCTCAATTTTATGAAAATCTTATAGCTAACTGCATACTTAATGGTGAAAGACTGAATGCTTTTTCCCTAACTTTGAGAACAAGGCAAGGAAGGGTATCTGCTATCACCATTTATATTCAACATTGTACTAAAGATCATAGGCAGTGCAATAAGGTGATAAAAAGAAAAAGTATATAGGTTGAGAAGAAAGAAGTATACATCATGATCGTATATATAGAAAATCTTAAGGTGTCTGAAAAATGCTCCTAGATCTAAAAAGTGAATTTAACAATCTCACAAGATACCAGGTAAATAATACAAAAGTAAAATGTAATATTCTAGCCATGAATATTTGGAAAATGAAATTTATAAATTCCATTCATAGTACATCTGTGATAGCCACCCTCCTAAATGTCTCCTAGTTACTTCCACCTTCTGGTGTTCTCAATATTGTGTAGTTCCCTCCTGCATTTTGCCATAGTTGATCTGTGTGGCTTGTAGCACATGGCAGAAGTGATACAGTGTCACTTCTAAGATGAAGTTATACAAGACTGATTTTTCTATTTTAGGTACTCCCTTGTTTACACATGTGCACACTTTCTCTCTCATCACTGTCTCTGGGAGAAGGAAGCTACCATATGTGATCAGCCCTATTGAGAGTCCCACTGAAGCCTCTGACCAATAGTCAGTTAGGAACTTTGTATGAATGAGACATTTCTCTTTTGGTGCTGTCAAGATTCTCCCTTTGTCTTTGACGTTTGACAAATTGATTATGATTTTTGTAGATGTGAGTCTCTTTGAGTTTGTCCTGCTTGGAGTCTGATGACATTCTTGAATGTGGAGATTAATTTTTTTCATCAGTCATATGAGTGAGCTTAGAAGCATATCCTTCAGCTTCATTCTAGCCATTCAGCCCTGGCTGACAACTTGAATAAAACTTCATGCGAGAACCTGGATCAGAACCACCAAGCTAAGCCACTCCTGAATTCCTCTTTTTAACTTTTTGATGAATTGCTAGACTGTTTTCCAAAGTGGTTGTACCATTTTATATTCCCATCAGCAGTGTATGAGAGTTCCACTTTCTCCACATTTTTGCCAATGCTTGTTATTTTCCTTTTCTTTTTTAAAAAATTACATCTATCCTCGAGTGTGTGAAGTGGTATCTCATTGTGTGTTTGATTTGTATTTCCCCAATCGTGATATAGTGCCCTTCTTTGTCTTTTTTGGTGGATTTTGTTTTAAAGTCTATTTTATCTGATGTTAGTATTGCCACTTCTGCTCTATTTTGTTAGCTGTTCACATGATATATATTTTTTCCATCCTTTGATTTTTAATAAATTTACATTTTTGTTTCTAAGGTGTGTCTCTTGTAGAAAGTATATTGATGGATCCTGTGTTTTTTTAATCCATTCTGTCACTCTCTGTGTCTTTATGGGTGAATTTAGGCCATTTACATTCAGTGTAATTATTGATAGGTGTGAGTTTATTGCTGTCATTTTGTAGTGCTTTTTTTTGTGGTGCTGATGTTTTCTTTGTTCCTCTTACTCTCCTGTGATGAATTCCTTTTGTTTGTGGATTTTGTTTTCACTTCTTTTGTTTTTGTAGATTTTATTTTTACTGAGACTTTATGTTTTTCTTCTTTATTTTGATGATTACGTTTGTTAACTTTCTTTTTGTTTACCTTGAAATTTACCCTTATCTTCCTAGGTTTGAACCAGTCTATTATTACTTGGTATCACCTTGTCTTCCTCTCCATTAATAGTTCTATACCTACACCGTTTATTCCCTCTTTTATTGTTTTGACGTTGTTGTCATTTACAGATTAACCTTTATTGTTCCCTGTTGTAATTCTTTTGGTTTTGGATAGTCCTTGAGAGTTCATTTCCTGTGTTGATATCTGGCTGGTATGATCTTGCATCCTAGAGTCAGACTGTGGTCTGATATTGTTTGTTCTCAGACCGAAGGACTCTGTTTAATAATTCTTATAAGTTTGGTTTGGTTTTTACATAGTGCCTTAATTTGTATTTGTCTAGAAATGTCCTGATTTCACTATCATATTTGAACGAGAGTTTTGCAGGATATATTATTCTTGGTTAGCAATTTTTTTCTGTCAGGGTTTTGTATATGTCATCCCATTGCCTTCTTGCCCGCATAGTTTCTCCTGAATAATCAGAGTTTAGTCTTATTGTTTCTCCTCTGCATGTGACTTTTCGTTTTTCTTGAGCTGCTCTCAGGATTCTTTCTTTGTCTTTGGTTTTAGCAAGTGTGATTATGGTATGCCTTGGTGATTTCCTTTTGGGGTCTGTCCTATATGGGGTTCGTTGAGCTTCTTGGATGGTCAGCTTTTCATCTTTCATGATATTAGGGAAGTTTTCTGTCAGCAATTCTTCAATGATCCTCTATACATTTTCCGTTTTCTCTCCTTGTTCTGGAACTCCGATCACTCGCAGATTTTTGCTTTTGATTGTATCCCACATAATTCTCAGGATTTCTTCCATTTTTGTTCGTTCTTTTTTCTGATTTTTCCTCAGAGTTGTATCCAAGTGTTTGTCTTCAATTTAGCTCTTCCGGTCTTCCATCATTTCAGACCTGCTCCTCAGCCCTTCTGTGACACTGTCCATTTCTGAAATCTTGTTTACCTTTTGGATTTCTGGTTGTTTTTGTATGATTTATAGTTGTGAATTTATTTTAACATTTTGTTCCTGTATTATTTTCCTGAATTATTCTATTTTTTGGTCTGTATTTTCCATGAATTTGTCTATTTTTTCCTCATTTTTGTCTGCTTTTTGCTTCAACTCTTGGATAGCTCTGAATATTAGAGATTTCACTTCCCTATCAGGTAGTTCTAGTGCTTTTCTTCTACTGTAAAGTCATCTGTTGTTTTATTTTGGATGCCTGCTGGAACCATCCTGTCCTTTTTTTAATATATTTTGATATTGTCTGCTGTCTTCAGGACATTCAGTAGTTATGTTCATTTATTGATTGTAGATTTGTTTGTTTTGTCCTGCTTTTTTGTTTTCTTTGGTTATGTCTGAGTGGGTGGGCTGTGCGATCTTTGTTGTTTGCTTGTCTGTGGGCAAGATACTTTTCACCTCCTTCTCCAAAGGGCAGGGCCAGTTGCTCTGTGTGGTGCAGCAGGGCAGGTCCAGCTGAAGGGGAGGGGCTGGGATGGGTTGTTTGTAGCATGTACTAGGGTTGACAGGGCAGGCTAGGAAATCAGTGCAGGGTAGGTTCTGGTAGGCCGTGCCTGTGCTTCTCGGAGGTGTGATGTTCAGTGCACAGAGCAGGTAGGCAGGGAGGAGGAGGGAGATTGTGATGTGTGGATCTAAGATGGGTATGGGAAAGAGGAGAGAGAAAAGAGGAGAGAGAGCAGAAAGAAACAGGAGCCAAAAAGAAACAAACAAAAGAGTGCTAAGGGAGCTTGCTGTTGGAGTGGAGAGATGAGAGACTGAGAAATGGAGAAAAACGAAAAGGGAAAAAGAAAAATAAATAAATAAAAATAAGAAAAAAAGAAAAGAAAAGTCCTCAGGGGATCCCACTGGTGTGGCTGAGAAGACTGGGGAAGTGACTCCCAGGCTGCGAAGTACAGCCTGGCCAGAAGGAGTAGAGATGTCACACATCACGAGGTATTCTGGAGATAGGAAAAGATAGTATAGAGACACAAGAAGCTGAGAAATGAAGAAAGACGAAAAGGAAAAAGGAGAAAAAAGTAATGCCCCCAGGGATCCCACCGGCGTGGCTGCGCAGACCGGGGAAGTGGCTCCCAAGTAGCGCAGTGCAGCCTGGCTAGAAGGGGCTCCCAAGCTGTGAAAAGAAAAGGGAAACAAGCAAAACAATACAGAACAAAACAAAACAAAATAAACCGAAACCAAAAACAAAAAAGCCCCGGGGATCCCACTAATGTGGCGGCGCAGGCCCCGGGGAAGCAGTTCCCCAGTCGAACAATGCTTCACAGCCTTTCAAGAAGATGCAAAGATGGCATATGGAGCTAGGTGTTCAAGAGAAAGGAGAGGGAGGTGGTGAGAGGCACGGAAGAAACCAAAAGAAGCGGAGAAAAGTAACACTAGCAACAAACAAATGGCACTCAGGGAGCCGGACAGTGTGGGCGGGGAGAATCCAAGCGGCATGGGGCTGAAGCTGGTGCCTCCTGGCCAAGAGACAGCGGCTGGCGGGAAGCAGAGGAGTCTGAGCGAGGGGGAAGAAGGGTGTGGGGGGTGGGAGAACTTATATTGCTGGTTACCGAGTGCCCTGTCTCCTGTTGGGAGGTCTGTGAAGATGCTTTCCCATACTGTCTGTCATCCAGTCTCCAACAGGATTCCAAGATGGTGAATCTGTGCTGTGTTAGCTGGTAGGGGACCTCCACTTGTATCTGTCCTCACTCTCTGTTCTCTGTTAGTTTCTTATTCCATTCAGTGCTTGGCTGAGTTCTTTATCTCTTCATTTGATGCTTACAGTTCCATGATTGACGTTTGTCTCTGTTTTAGCTTTTTCGGTCTTTGCTGTGGAGGGATGGTGTGATGCTTCTGTCTATAGCACCATGTTGGCTCAACCCCTGTAGTAAGTTTTGAAATGGGAAAGTGTGAGTCCTCTAACTTGTCATTTTAAATATTGTTTTGGCAATTTGCAGTCCCTTATAATTTCGTACAAATTTTAGAGTCAGCTTTTCTGTGTCTACATAAAAGGCCATTGCAATATTGATAGTAATTGCATTGAATCTGTAGTACTTTGGATTGATTTGCCATCTTAACAATATTAAGCGTTCCAGTCATGAACATGGAATGTCTTTTTTTGTATTTAGGTCTTCTTTACATTCTTTCAGCCATATTTTATAATTTTCAGTATGGAATTCTTTCACCTTTTTGTTTATGTATTCCTAGGTGTTTTATTCTTTTGGATGCTATTGTAAATGGAATTATTTTCTTAATTTCCTTTTTAGATTGGTCATTGCTGATGTATAGAAACACAGCTGATTTTCTGTGTATTAATTTTGTACTCTACAACTTTGTTGAATTAGGTTTTGTGCATTCTTTGGTATTTTCTGTATATAAGATCATGTCATCTGCAAAGAGAGATAGTTTTACTTCTTCCTTTTCAATTTGTCTACCTTTTATTTCTTTTTCTTGCCTAATTGCTCTGACTAGAAATTCTAGTACCTTGTTGAATAGCAATAGTGAAAGCGGGCCTGCTTGTCTTGTTCTTGACCTTAGGGGAAAAGCTTTCAGTTTTTCACCATTGAATATGATGTTAGTTGTGGATTTTTAATAAATACCCTTAATCATGTTGAAGAAATTCACTTCTAGGTTTGCTTAATGTTTTTACTATGAAAAAGTGTTAGATTTTGTTAAATGCCTTTTCTGCTTCAATTGAGATGGTCATGTGGTTCTTTTCTTCATTCTGTTACTGTGGTGTATTACATTGTTTGATTTTCTTCTATTGGACTACCCTTGCACAGATGAGGCATTTCTATTTTGGTGCTGTCAAGATCGTCTTTGATGTTTGACAACTTGGTTATGATTTTTGTCAGCATGGATCTCTTTGAGTTTGTCCTGCTTGGAGTTTGCTGACATTCTTGAACGTACAGATTAATGTTTTTCATCAAATATGGGAAATTTTCTGCCATTGTTTCTTCAAATATTCTGTCTTCTCCTTTCCCTCTTTTCCTTCTGTGACTCCCATTACGTGTATTTTGGTATGCCTGATGATGTCTCACAGGTCTCTGAGATCATGTTCATTTTTCATTCCTTTTTTTATCTGCTTCTCAGATGGGATAATTTCAGTTCAAACCGAGAAAACCAAACCGGTTGCTGTCAAGTTGATTCTGACTCACGGCGACCATATAGGATGGAGTAGAACTGCTCTATAGGGTTTCCAAGGACAGGCTGATGGATTTGAACTTCTGCTCTTAACCATTGTGCCACCAGGGCTCCAATTTCAATTCACCTGTGATCAAATTTTTTCTTTTTTCTGCCTGCTTAAATCTTCTATTGGAAACTTCTAGTGAATTTTTCATTTCAGTTATTGTATTTTTCAGCTCCAGAATTTGATTGGCTCCTTTTTATAATTTCTGTCTCTTTTTGATTTTCTCTATTTGTTTATACCTTGTGCTCTTGATTTGTTTTAGCTCTTTTTCAAAGATTTCTTTTAGTTCTTACAGCATATTTAATATTTAAAGTGCTCGTCTAGTAAGTCCAATGTCTGTTTCTCATCAGGGACAGTTTTTGTTAGTTTCTTTTGTGAATGGACCCACTGTTTTCCAAAGTGGCTGCATCAGTTTGCAATCCTGCCAGCAACGTATGAGGGTTTCAGTTTCTCTGCATCCTCACCCACACTTATTTTTGTCTGTCTTCTTTACTATAGACATCCTAGTGGGTGTGAAGTATCTCATTGTAGTTTTGATTTGCATTTCTCTGATGACTAATGATGGAGGGTATCGTTTCATGTGCTTATTGGCCATTTTGTATATGTTATCTTTGAAGCTATATCTGTTCAGATCCTTTGCCCGTTTTTCATTTGGGTTATTTGCCTTTTTATTCTTGATTTGTAAGAGTTCTTTATATATTCTGGATACAAGGTCCTTATCAGATATATGATTTGAAAATGTTTTCTACCATCCTGTGAGTTGTCTTTTCACTTTCTTGTCCTTTGAAGAGCAAACATTTTAATTTTGATGGAATCCAATTTATCTGTTTTTTCTTTGGTTGCTTGCACTTTTGGTGTCATATCTAAGAAACCCTTGCATAATCCATTGTCTAGAAAATTTACTCCTATGTTTTCTTCTAAGAGTTTTATAATTTTACCTCTTACATTTAGGTCTGTGTTTATGGTGTCAGGAGTTCAACTTAATTCTTTTGCATATGGATATCCAGTTGACCCAGCAACATTTGTTGAATACTTAATTTCCCCAGTGAACTGTCTTAGCACAATTGTTGAAAATCAGTTTATATAAATGTAAGGGTTTATTTCTGGACTCTCAATTCTTTTCCATTGATCTATTTTTCTATCCTTATGCCAGCACCATAGTGTCTCAAGTACTATGTCTTTGTAATAAATTTTGAAACTACCTTTGTTCTTCTTTTTCAAAATTATTTTTGTTATTCTTGGTTATTTGGTTATTTTGGTTATCAACTTGTTTATTTCTTTTAAAAAAAAAGGCAACTGGGATTTTAATAACATTTGCATTGATCTGTAGATCAGTTGGGGAGTATTGCCATTTTAGAAGTTTTCCAATCCATTATCATGAGGTACCATTCCACTAACTTAGATCTTCTTTAATTCTTTTTAATTTTGTTTTGTAGTTTTCAGTGTAGAAGTCTTTCACTTTTGTTAAATTTACTCCTAAGTGTTATATTATTTTTGATGCTGTTATGAATGGACTTGTTTTCTTAATTTTATGTTCAGATTGTTCATTGCTAGTGTATAGAAATAAAAAAAATTTTAATACTGATTTTGTATTCTGTAATTTTCCTGAACTTGTCTTTTAGTTCTAATAGTTTTTTTGTGGATTCCTTAGGATCTTCTATGTACAAGATCATGTCATCTGCAAATAGAGATAATCTTATTTCTCCCTTTCAAATGTGTTTTACCTGTGTTAATGGTTCGTGTGTGTGTGTGTTATGAAAATTAATAGCCTTATGCTTATAGAGCTTAAATTTCCTTATCAACTTGTCTTTTTTGATTCTTAGTGTCTTCATCTGTACTATTGATCGATCTTTAAACTTCATAGGCCATGTTAGCAATATATCGGTTGCTAAAAAATGATGCAAAGGAGTCAGATTTGAAAAATTTTTATTGTGTAAATAAGAATTTGTGTGCTTCTAGATCTTCAGCACAATTACCCTTGTATTCCTAATGTTAGTGTTTAAATAAGAAAAGAAATAAAAGATATTATTAGGTCCTGTAATTCAGTTCAGTGCTAGCCAAGCAAGATTTCTGAGTGACAGTCATGGAAATGGGTTTGTATTATTATTTATACATTTCTGACATGTTTAGCAGATATTTGCTATTGAAGTACATTTATTTCACTTGTCTTAAGAATAATTGTTTTATGTTTAGTTTTTCTTAGCACTGATTTGAAAATTTCTGCTTTTGATATGCTAGGTATAACCCGGAAAAATCCCAGAACACCTCTGTCTGATCTCCAGGGCATGAATACTCTAAATGAAAAAAACCAACAGTAAGTATGTTTGGTTTCTGTTTTTAAGGAAGTATAGAACAGATGACTAGAATTCTTATTAATATTTTTATGTCTTTAAAAATTATAAGAAAATCTTAATTTGTTTTTTGCTTTAAGTTTTTAATTTTTTAAAACTCTTTAGAAATGATGAAATAACAAGTTAATTAGCTTAGAGTTGACAAAACTAGTAAGCCTGAATTGTTCAAGATGGCCTCTGGTAATATGGCTATTCTATTTTAAAAAGCTTTCTCAAAATAATTTAAAATGAGTTCATGTGTTTTAATTTCTGAGAGTCTTCTTGCATTTTATGTTGTTTGCAAAATTTCAGCGCTATTCTGCTTCTTTCAGTGAAGAAATCTTATTAGTACACAATAATTGAGTGATTCAATTTACATCAGACCTTTTCTTGGTGACTCTAGTAACCAAAGCTTACCCTTTACCATCTTCAATGAAGAAGTCTTAAAGGGAATTTGAAAGGAACAAATATAAATAATTTTTTGAGTTTGTAGATAAAATTTCCTCATTCTTTACACATACTGTTATATAAAGATTGTACTTTATATGCGCAAGAGACCATTGTTTAGTTTCTAGAGTCTGCTGTCTACATTATACACATGAAGACAATTGACCTGCTCAGTGTCCTACACGGTAGTTAGTAAGGGTGGCCTGTACCAAAAGTGAACATATAACTTTATTGATAGTTTCTTTCCATTTGAATTAATGTCTTTCTAATATATATTGTCAATTATTGGCTCAATAACCTTTTTATAACTCTTTATTGCTTACTTAAAAGAAGTCTATGTTCACTCGCCTGACATTTAAGAAGTGTCACAGCCCAAACATTCAGCCTCAACTGACTTTATTCCCCTTACATGCCAGCAAATCGAACTATTTCCTATTTTTATTACCATGTACGACCTTTGTTCCCTCAACACTTTTACTTGGCTAATGATGAAATCCAGTACCATATTTGCATGTTAAATTTTACCTAAGAACAAATTAGATCATAAATCCAGTGACTTGTGTCAATTCTGTCTACTGGCAGTATTCTCACCCTGTTCATTAGAGATCCCTAACTTCAGGAACTCATTTTCTTGATTTGGATAAAGAAAGAAATTGTAACTTCCCCATTCTACAAAGCAGTTTAATGGTTACAAATCTCCTAATTCCTAATTTGTGTTTCTTTCTTTGTACTTTCAATTTTGGATACATGAAGTTATTGATATATTAAGAGGCTTCTGGTTTTTTCTTCACTGCAGTGTTTTCCAATCTCTTGTCACATAGGACATACATAAAAAATGAAGTTTGTATGGTACCTTTGGATAAACTGAAGAAACTGATTGTGGTAGTAGTTGATTGGCTTGGATCTCTATCTACTGCATGCCTTACCCAACTGCCCTGAGGAATGAGAGGAATCAGTTATCTCATTACATCAGTTGGGGTACTCTGATACATGGGTGTAAGATTGATTGTTTTGACCTGAGCTCAGGCAGTTAACTGAATTTAGACACCCACGGAAGGAAACTAATTTTGTAAAGATATTCATATAGGCTTATTTATGAGAACCCACTGCACAGGGAACTTCATGAAATCTGCTTTTTTCTTTTTCTTTATGAACAGTAAAGATATGTAGAGTTGAAGTACAGATAGTCCTTTACTTACAATGGGGTTCTGTTCCAGTGATTCCTTTGTAAGACAGTTCTGACATAAGTCAAATACCTCATTTCATATTAACAACTGATGCTTCTTATGGTACAAAACGCTGAATAAGATCACGCGATAGGCCTGGTCTACAATGAAGTCAACATCAGTGTCATAACAATGAAGTTGGAGTCATACTGGGTATAGTGCACATGTGCAGTTCAGTTGTCATATGTCAGTAGAGTCGAACATTGCCCAACTTTCTGTCCATTATGACTCACAACACTGAGACCGACTTGACTGTAGACTAGGCTGTAGCCTGGTATAAGGCAGTGTTTGAATAGTAAATCATAAAATTGAACATCTGCTGGTGAACATCTGAGAATGATAACATCAGCAAATTATGTGCTGCAGCATTGTATAGTACGTATTGCGATTGTTGTTGTTAGCTGCCATTCATTTGGTTCCGACTCATAGTGACCCTATGTACAGCAGAACAAAAGATGTACAAAACAAACAAAAAAATACGATCGTAAGTGCAGTTTGTTGTTAACTTGAATACACCATAAATCAGTGACTGCCTGTAATGTTATTAGGAAAAGGCCAGCTAGCAGTCTTAACAAGATGTTCTTCAGAATTGTGTTTATTGCATTGGTGAATTTATTTTAGACATATTTTAGAGAAAGTGGGTGGGAAGAGGGAGATGATAGTAACACCAAAAGCCAAATCAGGTGCCGTCATGTTGATTCCAACTCAAGGCAGCCCATGTGTTTCATAGTAGAACTTTACTCATAGAGTTTTCATGGCTGTGATCTTTCAGAAGTAGATTGGAGGACTTTCTTTTGAGGCATCTCTGGCTGGATTTGAACTGCCTTTTTTCTGAGGTACCTCTAGGTAGATTCAAACTAACAACCTTTCAGTTAGTAGCCATGTGTTTAACCAATTGCTCCATCCAAGGTCTCCGACTGAATAATAAGTACCTATAAAATCAGATCAGCCATGAAATCATTGGTTTAAGCTATATCTACTAAGTGGAGGCTTTTGGACTTTGCAATGGAATTTTCATAACTGGTTCTAAAGAGTCATACAAGCACAGTGAACCTCAGGAAATATCTTAGGTTCAATCAAGTTAATCTAACAGTAGTTTTTAAAGTGTAAGGACTATTTTGTTTTTACTTCCAGAGTTATATCACCTGTATCTTATAAGAATGTAGTTAATCACTTTTATGTAAATGCACAGAAGATCTTTGGTGTTATGCATTTAACAGTGACTTTCTCGCCTATTTACGAATGCCTGTGAAACAAGTGTTATATGAGAAAGATGTTTTGCAAATAGTCAGTTAGTATCTTCATAGTTATTGACTCTTGAGAAATGATAAAAAGCTTTTTTTCTTTATAAAAATAACCCCTTTTTCAGTCAACTGGCAGGATTAATGCTGTAAGTGAAGAATTCTATAAAAGTAGAGCTACTTAGCCTAAAAATAAAAGTTTTGAGTGAATGAAAGAGTGGAGTGTGCAATTTGGTAGTGAGCCAGGACTAAGAATTGATACAGTCTATATAAAAACAAGGAAAAACAAGTAGTACGCTTGTTTTTAGCCAGTGCATATATTCTTCAAGCGACAGATAAAACTTTTGTTAAATTTGAGAGAGCAGTTAATTTTTGGTTAGAGGTTATATATAGAAACAAATGTCTTTGTATTAAAATATGATTTGAGAAAATGTACAGAGCCTGTGTATACATTTCATGAAGACAAAATGGTAAATGTACTCTAGCGGCTGCTGAACTGACCTTTAATATGTAAGAGGAGAAACAATTGAGGGGGAGTAAAAGTTTCAGCTTGGACATGTTAGTTTGAAGTTCAAGAGAGACATCCAAGGAGAAAGATATCATTGGATACACAGATACACTCCAGTAGGACCTGGACTAGAGATATATTTTGTAATTGGTTAGGAACTTCTCCATTTAGTTTGTGACTTCTAAACATCTGTATCTGTAGACTATTTCTTTTGGGCTAGTCAGTATATCCCAAACCCTTAATTTCTTGCTTAGAGGTTATAAATCTTATGGTCATGTAGCTAGTCTTCTCAGTTCCATATTTATACTTCCACTTCCATATCCATACTTCCACTTGATTCCTCCTATTTTTAATGTGGTACCTGACTGCTTCTTTTAGATATGCCTGATGTCCCTGAGTTCTTCTGAGAAGCTATGGTTCCAACTTCCCTATGAAGTAAATTTCCCATCTTCTACAGGAGTAAAGAAGGGAACGGTGCTTGGCTATACAGGGTGAGGGAGAAGGTCTAGCTCCTTTTGAAGACTTTCAACCAGTTCTCCTGTTTTTGGCCCCATTCAGCAGCACCCTGATGTCTATAATTCCTGAGCCTTTTCTGACTTCTCCAATGAGAATCTACATACACCTTGTTATTTTAGTCCCTCTTGCCTGCTGCTTCTGCATACACACACTGGTAAGCACAAATATTCACAATCACATGTACACACGTACGCCCTCCCCCTACACCCTCGCTCCCTTTTCTCCAGTTCTTATATATGTAAACCTTCTCTGGTCTACTAAATCTTTACTACTTTTCTGTCCACTTTTTATTGCCCTCTGCTCCCTGCATAGTCTTCTTTCCCACTCCTTGTTCTTATGAATTCATGACTTTTTTACTTATCATGTTCGTGATTTTTCAACTGGGAACTGAGATAAACAACTGAGTTCAATGTGTCACGGAAGCTTACAGGTTTCCCTTAAGCAGAGGCCAAGTAGTTTATTTAAGATTGTAGCTTGCTTAAGAATGTGATCACAGAAATGAGGGATGCGGGAATGAAAGAGGGAAGGATGGAGAACCCATATGAGAATAAATTATTGAGTTAGACACTGGCTGCTCGATCCTTTAAGACCAATTGAGAAGTCTTATGGTTTGTGTCTCAGGACCATCTTTTTGCCTTAGAAAAGAAAAAAGGAAGGGTTTATTCATTGCTCCAAAGTTGCCTGCCCCACAAGGTTATACATGTGTGAGTGCTGAGCAGATGTCTACAGCAAACAAGAGGGCAACTGTCTCAGTATGAAATTAGGTAGTTTCAGTAGCATCTGTTTGAAACTGGACCAAGTGTCTGTGGAACTAGTCACAGCACAGTTTGCAGCAGTAATGGCTAGAATAAGGTAAGACTGAGAGGATTTGAAATGGTCCATGAGAAGTGTCCAGTGTACATGTTTAAAGGAAAACTCTTACTCGTTTTCTTTTTTTTTTTAAGTAATTTTTTTTGTTTTTAGCGTGAAAGTTCACACAGCAAATTATGTTCCCATTTAACGATTTCTACACAAATTATTCAGTAGTATTGGTTACATTTTTCACAATGTGTCATCATTCACATTCATTCCTTTCTGGTTGTACCATTGACAGTACTCTAATCTCTCTGCCCCCTTGCCTTCTTGTCTTCACTTTAATTTTTGACCATTTGGTCTCATATAGATGATTTTTTTTAAAGGAGCTCATTACTCACGGGTAATATTCTTTATTTTATGAGCCAATCTGTTACTTAGTTAAAAGGTGACCTCAAGGGATCATTTTGGTTTAAGTTTAAAGAGTATTTCAGGGCAGTGGTCTTGGGGAGCCCTCTAGTCTCAACCAGTTTAGCAAGCCTGGACTTTTAAGAATTTGAGTTCTTTTCCACATTTTTCCCCCATTGTATCAGGATCCATCTATGGTGGTCCTGCTCATAATGGTCGGTAGTTGTAGCCAGGCACTATCTAGTTCTTCTGGTATCAGGGTAGATGAGGCCATGATTCGTGTAGACTATTAGTCATGTAGACTACTTTCTTCTCTGAACCTTTGATTTCCTTCCTTCTCTCTTGTTCCAGATGAGTAGAGACCAATAGTTGTTTCTTAGATGGCTTTTCCTAAGCTTTTAAGACCCCAGACGCTTCTCACCACATTGGGAAGTAGAACATACACTTTATGAACTATGTTATATGCTGGTTAACTGAGTTGTCTCATGGGACTATGGTCTTAAGCCTTCAGACCCAGAAAACCAATCTCATGAGGTGTTTGGTTATGTCTAAGAAGTATCAGTAACTGTGTCCCCTGTGTGGTTTATTATATGATATATGCACACACATACCGGTATGTATATATGGCTATAGATTCATCTCTCTGCCCACATATGTACCCACATATTCATACCTACACACATATATGGCTATATACATATTTGTGTAACCACACATAGATTTTTTGGTTGTTGTTGGTGTCCATTTCTTTTAAAAATTAATGTGGCATTTTGATACTAGAGTATACAAAACATACATGTAAATTAGGAAGCATACCAACAAAATGAACCTACCACCTAAATACAAAAAAAGAAGATTACTAATACTGCCACAACCACCTTCGTATTACTTTCTGATCATCCTCTTTCTCCCTCCCCATGGTAACCACTCTCCAGAATTTTATGATCATCATTCCCTTGCTTTAAAAAAAGTAGTTTTATAATGATGTATGTTTTTTAAAGTAATAAATTATTTAGCTTTGCTTGTTTCTGGACTTTATAAAAATGCTAATATATAGTCATTTGTGACTTTTTTTCACTCAACAATATGCATTTAAGATTCCACCATCGTGTTACATGAAGTTTCTTCATTTTCATTACTGTATGAAATTACATGGCATAAATATACTACAGTTAGTTTATCCATTTTCCTGTCAGTGGATATGTGGGTGCCAGTTTTTTTGCTTTTACAAATGCTTCTGCTGTAAATATTCTCATACCAGTCTTTTGTTTCACTTGTTATTAAATCTCTGGGACATAAATTTATTAGTGGAATTGTTGTCTTATTGTAGTTAAAATTTGCATTCACCTGCTTATTAATGATATTGAATACCTTTATACATACTTCTTGGTCATTCATGTATCTTCCTGAAATGTCTGTTCATTTTCTTTTCTTACCGCTTTTTCCTTCTTTTATAAGTATTCTTTGTAAATTTTAGGTACTAGTCCATTTTAGTTGTATGTTATAAATATGTTATCCCAATTTGTAGCTTATCTTTTCACTCTCTTTAATGGTGCCTTTTGATGAACAAAAGTTCTAAAATATAATATAGTGTATTTTTTCTTTATGATTTGTACTGTTTATAACTTATTAAGAAATTCTTGGGAGACTGGGGCCAAGATGGCGGAGTAGTCAGATGCTTCAGGTGGACCGTCTTACAACAAAGACCTGAAAAAACAAGTGAATTGATAATATGGCAATCTTGGAACCCTGAACATCAAAGGCAGAGTTGAGGAACCGGACAGAGTGGCAGGGAGAGGGAGAGACAGTTCAGAAGCAGTGAGGAGTTGCCAGACCTGACCCGGAGAGAGCCTGAGCCCTTCAGGCCTGATCAGCTTGGGGGTGAGCAGTGAGGCAGGCAAGCAGCTGTGCTCGGGAGGCACGTTTTCTGCACCGGCAGAGAGCCAGCACCAGAGAGTCTACACGGCCACCAGGAACCAGTAAGAAGCAGCCCTCAACTGGCGAAAGATAAGTAATTGCATATGGCCTACTGTGCGGATCAAAAACACTCCCCTTAGGGAGAAACCTGTCTCCCATTTACCTCCCCGCTCCCTGCTCTGCACTGGGTCCTGGACTGACTTCAACAATTGCTGAGTCCCGTGGGCCGGAAGTAGGATCCGTCACATGCCCAGAGCCTTTCTCCCTGCCTTGGAGAGTGAACAAATTAACAAACAGAGGGAAAAAATAAACTGCCGGCTCCCCTAAGCCAGGAACCCAGGGTAGGCATAGCTCCTTTGCCTAGGCACAGGCATAAGGGATCCATGGACTTTGAGTGCCTTTTCCCCTGCATAGACTTGTGTGGACCCATGTCAACAGCATAGGCCCTCATTACCACAGTACAACAGGGTATATACTGGAAGTCTAACTTGAACTGTTTCAGCTGTGAAGTGGCAGGTTCTTGACATTTGACACTGCTCTGCCTGTTAAGCAGGGTCTTCATCTACCCACATCAGGGTCCTGAGGATTGGTGGCTCCACCCATGCCATCTAGCCACCTGCGATAGGGACCCATGAATAAGAAGTGCCCCCCACTCCCTACAGCCAACAGCATTAGGTGCTCATAGTCTGGCTGCAAAACCCACCCACCCACGTGCTCTAGGGAACAGGGACATGCCTTCCTTCTGGACACTTGGGGGTGGCCGTAAGCCTCCTGCCTTGCTCACAGTGTGTCTTCCTGCTGCGGTCAGATGCCGGTGCCTACACCAATCACCCATGCCTGTCTAGGACTGTAAGTGAGAGCCTACACCACACACTTGGTGGCTATCTACCTGGCATGAATCCATACAGGAGGAGTGGGCAGACTCCTGAGCTCACATACCTAGTAACTGATCTAACCACCTGGTGACAGGACATTAGAGCTTCAAGGTGCCAGTAATCAAACTAGCTCATATGAGCCGCCTATTTGGGCATATCAAAACAAAACAAGAAGCTAGGACACAGTAAGCAAACATAAAATAAATATAATAACTTACTGATAGCTCGGAGACAACGATCAATATCAAATCACATAAAGAGGCAATCCATGATCGCTTCAGCAAGCTCCCAAAATAAAGAATCTATTCTTGAAATATTCTTGGAATTACCGGAGGCAGAATACAAAAAATACACAGAACTCTTCAAGAAATTAGGAAGGAAATTAAGCAAAACACAGAACTTGCAATAGAGGAAATTAAAAAGATTAGAGAAGAGCATAATGACAGATTTAACAGGCTACAGGAATCCATAGAGAGACAGCAATCAGAAATCCAGAAAATTAACAGTAAAATTTCAGAATCAGACAACTCAGTAGAAAGTCATAGGAGCAGAATTGATGCAATCTAAGTCAGAATTAGTGAGATTGAAGATAAGCACTTGACACCAACTTATTTGAGGAAAAATCAGATAAAAGGGTTTAAAAAAATGAAGAACCCTAAGAATTATGTGGGACTCTATCAAGAGGAATAACCTACGAGTGATTGGAGTACCAGAACAGAGGGGATAACAGAAAACACAGAGAGAATTGTTGAAGATTTGTTGGCAGAAAACTTCCCTGATATTGTGAAAGATGACAAGATACCTATCCAAGATGCTCATCAAATCCCACATAAGGTAAATCCCAAAAGAAAGTCACCAAGACATAATCAAACTTGCCAAAACCAAAGATAAAGAGAGAATTTTAAGAGCGGCTAGGGATAAACGAAAAGTCACCTACAAAGGAGAGTCAATAAGAATAAGCTCAGACTACTCAGCGGAAACCATGCAGGCAAGAAGGCAATGGGATGACGTATATAAAGCCTTTAAGGAAAAAAACTGCCAGCCAAGAGTTATATATCCAGCAAAACTGTCTCTCAAATATGATGGCAAAATTAGGGCATTTCCAGATAAACAGAAGTCTAGGGAATTTGCAAAAACCAAACCAAAATTACAAGAAATACTGAAGGGAGTCCTCCCTTTAGAAAATCAGTAAGATCAGATAACAACCCAAGACTAGAACACAGGACAGAGCAACCAGATATCAACCCAGATAGGGAAGTCACAAAAGTAAATCAAAGCTAAAACACTGAAAATAGGGAAACAGATGTCAATATGTAAAAGATGACAACATTAAAACAAAAAAAAGGGACTTAAAAAATGTAGACATAGATTTTTCATATGGAGAGGAAGTCAAGGCAATATAAAGAAATAAAAGACTGGTATAAACTTAGAAAAATACGGGTATGTATTAAGGTAATCACAAAGGAAAGTAACAATTCTACAAGTCAAAATAAAAAACTAGAAAAATATAATGACTTGGCAAACACAAAATCAGCAACAATGAAAAAGACAAAAAGAAA
This sequence comes from Trichechus manatus latirostris, assembly GCF_000243295.1. Taxonomy (NCBI): domain Eukaryota; kingdom Metazoa; phylum Chordata; class Mammalia; order Sirenia; family Trichechidae; genus Trichechus; species Trichechus manatus. The sequence goes on along the minus strand of NW_004443966.1, from coordinate 17,614,422 downwards.
ATACATAAGAACGACTCAGCACAGAAGATTAAGTGGAACAAACTGTGAACAGCACACAAAAAAAGACATCAAAATGACAGCACTAAACTCGTACCTATCAATAATTACGCTGAATGTAAATGGATGAAATGCACTGATAAAGAGACAGAGAGTGGCAGATTGGATTAAAAAAACACTGTCTATATGCTGCCTGCAAGAGACACACCTTAGACTTAAAGACATGAACAAACTACAACTCAAAGTATGGAAAAAAATAAGCAAACAATACTCAAAAAAGAGCAGGAGTGGCAATATTAATCTCTGACAAAATAGACTTTAAAATCCACCCCAAAGGATAAGGAAGGACACTATATAATGATTAAAGGGTCAATACACTGGGAGGACACAACTATAATAAATATTTACACACCCAATGACAGCACCAAAATACATAAACTCTAACAGCACTGAAAAGAGAGAGAGACAGCTCCACAATAGTAGTAGGAGACTTCAACACAAACCACTTTTGGTGAAGGACGGAACATCCAGAAAGAAGCGCAGCAAAGACGTGGAAGAGCTAAATGCTACAATGAGCCAACTTGAGCTCATAAACATACCGAACATTCCACCCAACAGCAGCCGAGTATACTTTCTTTTCCAATGCACATGGAACATTCTCCAGAATAGACCACATATTAGGCCATAACGCAAGCCTTAACAAAATCCAAAGTATCAAAATATTATGAAGCGTCTTTTCTGAGCATAAAGCCATAAAACTAGAAATCAATAACAGAAAAAGCAAGGAAGAAAAATCAAACACATGGAAACTGAACAGCACCTTCCTCAAAAACTACTGGGTTATTGAAGAAATTAAGGATGGAATAAAGAAATTGATAGAATCAAACGAGAATGGAAACACATCCTACCAGAACCTTTGGGACACAGCAAAAGCAGTGCTCAGGGGTCAGTTTATAGCAATAAATGCACACATCCAAAAAGAAGAAAGGGTGCTGTAATCAAAACATTAACCCTACAACTGGAACAAGTAGAGAGCAGCAAAAGTAGCCCTCAGGCTCCAGAAGAAAGGAAGTGTAAGAATCAGAGCAGAATTAAATGAAATAGAGAATAGAAAAACAATTGAAAGAGTTAACAATTAACAAGACCAAAACCTGGTTCTTTGAAAAGATCTACAAAGTTGATAAACCACTGGCCAAACTGACAAAAGAAAAACAGGAGAGGAAGCAGATAACCTGTATGAGAAATGAGATGGGTGATATCACAACAGACCCCACTGAAATTAAAAGAATCCTAACAGAATACTATGAAAAATTTTCTTTTACAAATTTGAAAACCTAGAGGAAATGGACAAATTTCTAGAAACTCACTACCTACCTAAACTAACACAGAGGAGAACAACTAAATAAAACTAAATAGGTTCTGAGATCAGGTGGTGGGAGTCCTCCTACTTTATTCTTCTTCACTAGTGCTTTACTTATTCGGGGCCTCTTCCCTTTCCATATAAAGTTAATGATTAGTTTTTCCATCTCTTTAAGTAATGCTCTTGGTATTTGAATCGGGATTGTGTTGTATTTGTAGATTGCTTTGGGTAGAATTGATGTTTTCTCAGTATTGACTCTACTAACCATGAGCATGGTATGTTTTTCCATTTATGTAGATCTCTATTCATTTCTTGCAGGTTTTTTTTCTTTTTTCTTTCTTTTTTTTTTTTTTTGCAGTTTTCTTTGTATAGGTCGGTTACATCCCAGGTTAGATTTATTCCTAAGTATTTTATTTTTTTTTTAGAGGCTATTATAAATGCTGTTGTTTTTCTGATTTCCTTTTCATAGTTCTCTTTATTGGTGTATAGGAATCCAACTGATTTTTCTGTGTTTATCTTGTATCCTGCTACTCTGCTGAATCTTTCTATCAGTTCTAGCAATTTTCTCATGGAGTCTTTTGTGTTTTCTATATATAGTATCATATTATCCACAAATGAGGACTGTTTTACTTCTTCCTTAGCAATTTGGATGCCCTTTATTTCTTTTTCTTGCCTTATTGTTCTAGCTAGCATTTCACATTGCTGAGTAATCTTTGACTATCTTTTAATTGTGTTGTTGTCTTCTTATTGAGTTATAAGAGTTCTTTTATATATTCTAGGTACAAGTCTGTTATCAAATATTTGATTTGAAAATATTTTCTCTCGGTCTTTATTGTCTTTTCACTTTTGTTGATGATATCATTTGAAGTGCATACTTTCTAAAATTTTTATGAAGTTAAGTTTTTCTTTTTTTACTTGTGCTTTTGTTGTCATATTTAAGAAACCATTGCCTAAGCCAAACTCGCGAAGAGATACTTGGTACCACCAACTCTGGAGCCTGTTGGGAGTACGGTAGAGCAAATAGGATTGCTTTCTCAGGGTTACTACTCATTCATCTGCTTTCTGTATTTCAAAATGTATTGCTGTTGTTTTTTAGTGTATTCTTTTTATTCTAATGTGTTTATTTCTTAAAAATTATTTTTATTAGTGTTTATGGGGTTTCTGGAGGGATCCAAATGTATATTCAATCTGCCATCTTTACCTGGAAAGTTCTCCATTAACTTTTTTTTTTTAATATTAAACAAAAATTTTATTGTTGAGAATATACACAGCAGAACATACACCAATTCAGTAATTTCTACATGTCCAATTCAGTGACATTACATTCTTTAAATTGTGCAGCCATTCTCACCCTTCTTTTCCAAATTGTTCCTCCCCTGTTAATATAAATTCACTACCCCCTAAAGTTACTATCTAATCTTTCGAGTTGCTGTTGTCAGTTTGATCCCATATAGATAGTTTTTAAAAGAGCTGGAGGCAGACATTCTTTACTAGTTAAGCTAATTTTTTTTTTGGTTTTAAGAAGACTTCAGGGGATATTTTTGGTTTAAGGTTTAACGAAGATCTCAGGGCAATAGTTTTGGGAGTTCCTTCAGCATCCATGGCTCCAGGAAGTCTGGATTTCATGAGAATTTGAAATTCTGTTCTGCATTTTCTCTTCTCATTAACTCTTCATATTGTAATCAGTGATAATTTTAATCTGTTTTCTGTTGGCATAGTAGTTTGTCTAAAATATGACTTTCATGCTTAAGGTTTTATTTATTTAAGCTGTTTAGAGAGTGTGCCCTGACTTCTTAATAACTAAAGCAAATTTTACTTTTTTTTGTTTTTTTAAGTGATACATTTGATATTACCTGGAATGGCAGAACAGGGATCCGGCAAAGCAGACTATCAAGTAGTAACTCCTTGCTTGATAAAGATGGGATATTCGCTAATTCGACTAGCAGCAAACTCCTGGAGAGAGCCCATGGAATTCTCACGTTAGTATGCTATCAGTAATGTGAATTGCTTTTAATGAGTGGTTTAAATTTCCTGATGAAAAAACGAAGAGAGATAGTAAAGCATCATTTTCATAAGTAGAGTTTTGGTAGACTCAAGACTCAAAAGTATTTTGTGAATATTTAGAGCTATGAATCTCATGCATTATTAAGCTATTTTTTCATGTCACCAAGAGTATTATGGTTGCATGATCTGCTCCCACAGAGAGAAAAATATTAGCTCTTTTTAGGGTTCCTAATCTTTACTGCAATTCTTTAATTCTCGCAGTTCTAACAAATTGGGGAAGGAAATCCACTATGAATTGTGAATGGGACCATATACAGTGGTATATGGCACTTATCTAAGCCTGCCATTCCTCATTACATGATTATAGAATTGGTTTGAGGACATAGATATAACCATGCATGGTGGATCAGTAAAAAGTTGTTAGCTACCTATGTATCAGCTTATTTCTGACACTTCGCAAGCATATATTTTGACCACTTCCTAGAAATGTGACTGAATTCGATTCCTTAATCTCTGTCCAAGTTATTGCTTAATGGTATTAATAGGCACAATTTATGTAGGGCTTGCTATACTCCAGAGATATGGATTAACTCATTTATTCTTCACATCAACTCTGAGAGGTAGGTGGTTTTATAATCTTCGTTTTATATTATTACGTAATGAAAACTGAGGCTTAGAGAGGTTGAAGTCATACGTTAGTAGGTATAGAGCTTAGATTCAATCCAGATCTTTCTGACTCTCTAGTGCGTGTTCATTAATTTATTCCCTGTCTTTATAGCCTAAAATCAAAACAAAAACAAACCAACAAAAAAGAGTTAATTTAAACATATTAGAATTGTGAGTAGAAAAAAAAAAGTGGAAGAAGACTTCTAAGTTCAAAATCGAAGATCCTAAGTTTTACTGAAAAGAACGTTTTTTGAAAATCATGAAATTAGACATCTCATTTCAAGTCTCAAAATGACAGAAATAAAGCTCTGTAGGTACAAGAAAGCGGAACCCCACTAACATTTAAAGGAAAATGAGACTATAGCTTAGGATGTACAATGTTAACATTACTGATCACCAGGCTTGAGTCTGCTTGTAGCTGTATTACAGGGCAGGCATCTCTTTCCACCCTTTTTTTCCATGCTTACCTTTCCTTCCCAGTGGTGCCTGTTAGGTTGAAGGAGGTTGTTTTCATATAGAGGACCTACATTCTTGGAAAACTGGAATATAGTCTGTTGTTTAAGAAGAGATCTTGAAATCATTCATCTCTACAGTAGTTTTTTCTAATATATTTATCTCTCTAGGAGAAACAAAAACTTTAAACCCAAGCCTGTCCTTCCAAAGGTGAGTATTATGAAAAAAACATTTTTTTAGCAGTTTCTTTTTACATATTATTTTGTACTACTGACGTAAATCTTTATAAACCAAAGACAAGAAATATCTTCTTTATATCCAAAATAGAGATTCATTGTGTATTCAGGTGAGTCCATTTTTCAGTGGATTTAATGTTTGAAAAGCTTCTGAATATAAATGTAAAGTTTTGTGCAATTATTACCTCTTTATTTAAGATTTTTTTCATTTCCCCTTGAGCCAGGTTAAGATCAAATTTTCAGTTCTACCTGATTTTAAAATAATTTCTAACAGTGTTTACCTACCCTCATCATCTATAGCAGGAATTGGCGAAGTTTTTCTGTAAAGGGCCACATAGGTAGGCTTTGCAGGCCTGTAGTCTCTGTCTGCTGATGAAATCATTCATCTCTACAGTAGTTTCTTCTAATGTAGTATATTAGAAAACAGTTCTGCTGTTGTAACACAAATGCAGCCATCAAAAATATGTAACCAAATGAAGGTAGCTGTATTCCAATAAAATTTCATTGATAGGCACTGGAATTTGAATTTCATATAATTTTTCACATTGTCATGAAATATTAACTTTTTTTTAAAATTATGTATCAGCCATATATAGTATATAAAAACAGCGGACATGATTTGGCCCACAGGCCATAGTTTGCAGAACCCAATCTACATTGACTATGCAGGGATGGCATTGCGAAAATACTTAACTGAGTTTACTAAAGAAAGAAAAATCTTAATGGGATACACTTAATGAGTGTTTCTCATGTACCCTCCAAAAGAAGGACTCCTATCACTTAAAACCTTGTTAATAAACTTGATTTCAAAATTTCAAAGGAATTGATAAAGAACTTTTGTTATTCTGTGATTATCTAGTTCAAAAAACAAAAAATAATCTGTTTTTATTAATCCTTCTACTTAAGTCACCCTAAGTTTCCAAAGAAAATTTAATGCCCTGCTGATGTAATTTCTAGTACTGGTAAACACTCCTTTAAACCACAAAGAACAATGAAAAATTATTTGAATGGTTTGTAATTATGTTTTTATTATGAAATGATACTATGTACAGAAAAAGAGACAAAAATAGATACCACATTTGTTATCAAACATGTTAATCTGTTCTTTTGTCTTCCTCTTTTCCTTGCTGTGTCTTTAGTGTTTTAGTATTTGAGTGCCATCTATGGGCCTAGCTATTTGCACTGTTCTTTTCATTCTCCTCAAATGGTAACTTGTCACTAAACTTCACTTGAATATGTTGGCTACATCTGAAATAATTCCATTCATTCACAGACATCCCATCTCTTTCTTTTTACAGTAAATGTAGCTTTTTTTTTTTTTTAGATTATTTTAGCTTGTCTTGTTGCATTGAATACACACATATACACATTATATATATTTTTCCTATTACATATATATTAGAGAAGCAGCATCATAGCCTGTGAGAGGATAGGCTTTGTACTCAAGCTGACCTATATTCAAATTGTGGATCTGTTACTTGCTCTGTAGTTTTTGGAGAGTGTTCTCTAACTTGTCTTAACTCCATCTCCTCATCTGTAATGAGAGAGATAATATGTTACTTTTGAGATAATATATGTTTGGTACATAGTTAGCAGTTCAGTACATAATTTCTTCATTTATATTTCCTGCCAGAAAGTTTAGAGCTGAATTTGTTATTTATCTGTTATCTCCATGATATATGGTTTATTTAATAACCTCACTTTTAATCTTACTTTCCTACCTGTATTTAAATATGCCTCATTTTTTTTCTAATTATGCTTTTACTTGTTTCTTTTAATCCAGTTCAGATCAAGGCAAGAAAGGTATATATTAAAAAATAGAAGAAAGTGGCAACTCCTGTATTCTCATTGACCATGGTTATTTGCTAAATAAAATATTTCTGTTGCACTAAGTTACATTAAGTTAGCATTATATATGACGTCGAAAAAGGCAACAGAAGTGTTGCCTGAGCTTTTTTTTTCCCTCCTTTGTGAGATCTTCAGCCTCTTTCCAGCCTTGTCATGTGAAGCATTATTGCATACAGTCTTACCATTTTTCTCACTACTAGAAATAAGATTTAGTCATCAATATTAAGGACACCTCTGACACCTCATTTTATTGTTATAAGTAGGATTCAGAATGTTTTATTTTTATTACAATCTTAAATAATCACTCATAGACAAATGCTTAATAAAGATAATCTTCTAATAGCTCTTGGCCCTCTGGTAATATAGCTGTCTTTTAATAGCACTTTCTCTTTTCTCTCAGAATTTATTCCCTCTCATAGCTTAGAACTATCACTTCTGTTAAATCTGCCTTTTTAACCTGAACTGTCTTTTAAGTTCCAGTCTTTTACTGACAGGTACCCTGTTGTGCATTTATACTTGATGCTCTACTGTTGTCTTCAACTTTATGCCCAAAGTGATTTTAGCATATGGCTTGCCTACCCAAATTTTTATAGTCACTCAGGCTCAAAACGTGGAGGTAATTTTATTTTCCATTGTAGTTCTTTTTAATGACATGTGTTATATCTTATTCATCTTCGTATATACAGCATCTTGCACAGCAAACAGTAAATAATTTTTTTAAAAGAATGAACCTATTAATAAGCCCAAAAAACTAAACAGAGAAGATGGAATAAAGAAAGGAATAAAATAGATAATGAACAGAAGACCTAAGAAATAAATTAACTCTATATAGGTTTTCCTCTAGCTCTGTGACCTTCATTCTAGTTCTAGGTTTCTGTCACATCATGATTGGGCTACTGTAGCTGTCACTTAATGACATTTAAGTGGGTTCATCTCTCTTTTGCCCTTTTTAGCCTTCTGCCCCCCACCGTGTTCTGTTATGCTTTATCTCCCTGTCTGTCTTGCCCGATTTTATCTTCTTCATAAATCTTAGCTATCTCTCAGATTATCGTTTATTTTTTAATGTGCTTGTAGCCTGTTTCCTTATGCTTGAATGTGATACATCCGTAACATTTAGAATAGCACCTGATCTGTAGTAATCGCTCTGAGTATTTGTTGATCGATTTGCTCATGCTGAGTTTTATAGGCAGAGTCTGGTCTTCAGTGGCTGAGAAAAGCATTGCTTAAGAATCATTAGTTGCTACAAAACTTAAACTAAAAATATACCCTGATGTCTTCTTAAACCTGAACAACAGTTTAGCTTAACTAGTAAAAAATGTCTGCCTTGAGCATTATGCTCTTTTAAGAACTATCTATATGGGATCAAAGTGACAAAAGCAACTTGAAAATTTAGATAGGAACCTTCGGGGCAGGGAGTTATGTTTATGGGGGAGGAACAAGTCAGAAAAAGAAGCTGAGAATGGTTGCACAACTTAAAGAATGTCATCAGTGTCACTGAATTGCACACGTAGAAACGATTGAATTGGTGTATGTTTTGCTGTGTATATTCTCAAGAACAAAAAAATTAAAAAAAAAAAAAAAAAGAATCATTAGTTGCTGGAGTGTTACAGCATAAAGACTTGTCTAGATTCCTGAGGGATAAGAACCAGGATCAGCACAAAGCTGGTTTCTGTAAGGTGGAGGTCAGAGATACCTTCACTCTCCAACGTTTTCACCATTTCTGACACCAGCTGTTAGCCCCACAACACTCTCTACTTCTCTTCTGGGTTTGATAATTCGTTGAAATAGCCACACAGAACTCACAGACCATACTCGTGTGGTTTATTAGGAAAGTACCAGACTACAACTTAGGATCCAGATCAACTTGGAAGTTACAGGGACAACTCAGATCAGGATCAGGAAGTACATGGGCAAGGTCTGGAGGGCTCCCCTGAAGTGGAGAGCATATCCCTCCCTTCTTCAGTGCAAGACAGCTTCCAACCAAGACAGCTCTTTCAGCTGCTCTTGTCTGGTAGGTCCTTCTCAGCCATGCTAGCTAACCCTTCTTTCAGCCGTCCTAGCTGGCCCTTCTCTCAGCCGTGCTAGCTGGCTCTTAGCTGTGCATGCCCCCTTTCAGCCTTGAAGGAAAGGACTTTTTTCTTACAGTTATTTTTATTTTCCATAGTCCATATGATACTTTTTCACACAAAGGCAAATATTTAGTAATTAATTTTACCACTGTTCTCAATATGGTTTGCAAAACTAAAACATTATTTCCGAGGTCTTTTTCTCAGAAGTGTCTTAAATGTTTGAGAGGGAAAATTGTTTTAGGCTTCATGTTAATTTGTTTTTACTTAAAGATAAGCTATAAAAATTTTCTAATTGAACCTTGACCAGGATGTAAAATATTTTTTTCTGAATATACGTTGAATTTTCTTGTGAGAATTCCAATGTGCCAATAAAAATAAAGTAAAAACCCTCAAAATTTAGTACACACACTATTTTACATACATATTGTTGTTTAACATGGCTCTTTTTTGTCAATAGTAGTTGTAAATATTTTTCCATGTTGGTAGATTTATGTTTACAATGTCTTTATGAGCTGTGTAGTATTCAGTTTGTGGGTGAACCATGCTTTATTTAAATAATTTCATATAATTGCATATCTCATTTCATAATTTTTCACTATTTTGAAGAACATTGTTATAAACAACATTGAGACCTCATTTGGTAATCTCCTTATGTAAATTCCTTATAATAAATAATAAATTCCTAGAAGTGAAAATCCTTGTCAGGAATATTATACGAAGTTGTATTCCTAAGAACAATGCATATATATGCTTATTTTCCTACATCCTTATGAATACTGAGTTTTGTCAGTCTTTATTATGTTTGTCAATCTGATATGCAGAAAATCTCTTCAAAAGAAAATTTACATTTCTTTGATTACAAGTGGGATTGAATGATTGTCATTATGTTATTTGCTGTTTATACTTGGCTTGAGAATTGCGTATTCACATCTTCTGCTCATTTTCCATTGTGGTCTGTATCTTTTTAAGGATTTTGAAAATTCTTTTTATATGTAAGTAATCAGCCTTTGTCCATTTGTTGAAAATATTTTTTTCTTAATTCCAATTATTTAAATGTGTTTACTTTTAGTCACTTGAAAGTTTTTTTTTAATGTTCATATTGTCAAATGAATAATATGTTTTAGCCTTTTAGATTTATGTCATTTTATGTCACGCTTTTTAACTCAGACTTGTGTTTCTCATACAAATAAGACTTCTACTATACTTCTTGAGTAACATTTATAGGTGTACATCTATATAGATGATATTCTTTCCATTGACGGACTCACCATCCTAAATATACTGTGATTTAAAAAATTATATTAAGATTGGCTAAAAGAGCTCCTGAATCTTTATTCTTACCCTATTTTGTATTACTTAATTGCCTCTTTTGTAAGTCTTATTCCCTAATTAAGATTATAGGGTAGCACATTAGGATGAGGGTTGATAGAGCCTATGTTTTGTTTTTTACTGTGTATGTGTTCTTGGCATACCTACTGTAGCTCTGGGAGTGAATCTATTTTTCTTTTCTCTGAGTCAGGATTTCTTTGTAGATAACAGTAATCATTGTAGATATTTTAAGTAGAAAGGGACTTAATTCAAGGAGTTAGGTATTTACAAAGTGATTAGAAGCCTTAGAGATTCAGAGCATTAAAGCACCACTTTGGAACAGACCCCAGCCATAATCAGAAAGCTAGGAAATCAGGAAGCTGCTGCTGCAGCTATTGGTTCCAGGCACATACTACCTGTGGGGTCTAGGGGTCAGAAAGAAGCTACTGCAACTCTTGGCAATGTTTACTAGAGTTGCAGCAACAACACAAATACCCTACGCTCTGCCTCTCATCACTCACAAATTGTGTCTGGACTTTGGGACCACAGAATACTAAAGCACTTTATGCACGTGCTTGCCAGTAGAAACAGAAGCTAGGAGTCAAGGCCTCTGCTTCAGTTGTATTTTTCCAGTTTCACAGGTGGGCATTTGATTGGTGGACCTGAATCAGATCCAGATCACAAGATGCAACAGAGAGTTTGTGAAATGTTTTCTTTTTAGCTTCCCAGCTTTTGCAGGAAGGCATAGGAGCATAAAATGAATGTTGAATATCAGTCTTCTATATTCACCGCAGTCATTATAGATAGAAAACAATGTAACAAAACTGGCTTAAACTTCAAAAAATTATATTCTTAGATTGATTTTTTTGAAGACTTTAATGTTTTTTCTTTTCCTTCTCCTTTTCAGCACTTGCTAGAGGTAAACTCTTTAAAGCACCTGACCAGACTGACCCTACAGGATCGAATTACCAAGTCTCTTCTTCATTTGCACAAGAAGAAGAAACCTCCTAGCATCAGTGCTCAGTTTCAGGTTATTTCCTGTTTTACTTATAGCAAATAGGAATCAGTTTTTTTCAAATTGGCATTGAAAGGTCAGAATGAATGAGATATTATTCATAGGATTAAAAAGCCATTTTGCAGAGAGGTACCAGGGATGGAAAAGAATCAGCTGCCTTTGTTTTTCATTCTTATATTTGTGGATGGTAGATATCCCAAATAGTAGTTAATTATTTTCACTGTGAGGTGAAAGGCAGCAGAAAATGAATATTATAAACAAAATGTGCCTTTAAACTGTACTGCCTAGATATATGGACTCAGATATACCAATGATCGTGAAGATAGTGGAGGATCAGGGAGTATTTCATTCTGTTATATATAAGGTTGTCATGAGCTGGAGCCAACTTGATGGCAGCCAGCAACAGCAGTTTAGATATAGTCACTGTAAACTTAATGGTGTATTTTTTTCTACATATATTTAAACCATATGATGCTGCCACCAATATTTAACTAAATGGGATTATAGGACATTTTTTCTGTTTGTTTGCTTTAGGTTTTATACACAGAAATCAGTTCCTTTAAAATGACTAGGCATTTAGGAATAAATATGATTAATACTAAATTAGCCAAGTAACTTCCAGAATAACTGTTTTCAAAATATTACATTACTTCTTCCTTTTCTTCTTGAACCATCTCTCTAAAGTTCTACTCATTTGGTAGATTTATACATTTATAAAAAAACAAAATCTGGTGGGTAACAGTGCTTTCAAGGAGCCCTGATGGTGCAGTGGTTAAGTGCTCAGCTGCTAACCGAAAGGTTGGTAGCTCGAACACACCAGTGACCCTGCGGGAGAAAGACCTGACAGTCTGCTTCTGTAAATTTACAATCTAGGAAACCCTATGGGCAGTTCTACTCTGTCATATAGAGTTGCTGTGAGTTGGAATTGACTCAGCAGCACACAACAACAACAATACTTTGCATGATTTACTCTTCGTCATGCTTCTGTCACAGAAACAGTATTTACTGTTAACTAAAAATTTCTTTATCTGATGGTAGGTATATTTCCATATATTATCACTTTTTTTTAATGCTTCTTTTTAAGCCAGGGTGTTTGAACATAAATTATCTATTAACATGTCACTGCATATGATCTTGTTTGATTTATAAGCACAGTCTGTCATACTGTGGGCTTAGAAATGTTATTTTATTTTAGATAATTCTCAGCATAGACCTGCAGAAAAATTTGAATTGGTGAAGGCTGTTTGATCACATGCTTTCTCTTAAAAAGAAAGAAAAGAAAAGAAAGAGAAAAAGAAAGCAAGACTGAAGAGCCAAATAACTTACTATAATGTGCTAATAAGCTTAAAGAAGAGGTGTTTGAATGTAGAGGAATCTCTGCCATATATTTTAAAAATCCTTCCTAATTAACAATCTTTTGGGTTAATGGTATTTGGTTTGAAGTAACAAGAAAGAGAGGTGTTAGGCAAGGCTGTCTGTGCCTTGGTGCTGTCCTCACATTCCGGAGTCTGGCTTTTCACTTTGTAGATTTAGAAGTACAAAGATAAATGGGAGAAAAATCATGGTGCCTAATAAACTATAAGCACTGTTGTGTAAAACAGTATCAAAATTTATTAATATATAATGAGAAATAAGAGTCATAAGCAGACTTGATATAATTGCTAGTTCATTAGCCCAGTTCCCCCTGATTAGCATCAACATGGGAAGCCAAATTCTGATCAAAAGATAATGTGGTGAGTTCAGTATCTGAAAAGGATATCTCATCATTATGAAGGATCATTAAGTTGTAAGTGTCATTTGGTTTATTACCTTGGATCTTTTATACTTGCCTTGTATACCAGACTGCTTTAATCTGAAGAGTGCAATATAGCTATTACAATAAAAAACTTAGTTATAATCACAATCCTATTATATCCCTTAAAAATCCCCCCAAATTCAGGAATTTTTGATATTCCTGAAATTCTCAAATAATATTCATGTATTTTATTTCTTTTTTTTAAAAAAGGAATTAAAAACATCAAAGGATGACCTTCAGTGTTTCCAATACATTGTTAAATTATCCCAACTGTATTAAGAGTTAATATTGATTATTTAGAAAATACAGATGAGGAAAAACAAATGAAAATCATCTACCATCCAGAGATAGTGACCACATGTACTGTATTTCCCAGACCCTTTACCAGATATTTAGATGTATGCATTATCTAATTTTTTTCTTAAACCATTCCATGAGATAAATATTATTGTTCTTACTGTATAGGTGAGGAAATTGAATATCCAAGCAACTTATAAGTGGTGGTAATAGATGACACCCAGGTGTCTTTGTCTTCATGACCTTCTTATGAATGTTTATGCTTATCAAAATGAAACCAGAGAACTTCATGAAGGGTTAACTGCTACAGTAAACCCTTGAGTCTTGAGAGGAAGGGTACAGAAAAACATATTTGAAGAAACAATGACGCCGATTTTTTCTGATTTGATGAAAAGTATAAATACAAAAATCAGAGAATCGCAATAAACCCCAAGCAGAACAGAGAAAAACACACCAAGGCACATCATATTAAATTGGTAAAACTGATTAAAAAGAGAAAATTTTAAATGCAGCAGGGGTGGGGGAAGATATTATGTTTAATGAAATGAAGATAAGAATTATAGTAGATTTCTCATCAGAAACTATATAAGCCATAAGATAATGGAGTGATATCTTTGAAGTACTGAAAGAAAATAATTTCACCCTAGAATTCTGTGCACTGTGAATATATCTTTCGCAGACAAACAAAAGCTGAGAGAATTCATTGCCAGCAGATCTGCACTACTAAGAGATTTGAAAGGAAATTCTTAAGGTAGAAGAAAAATGATGGAAAGTCAGTTGAAATTTTGAATCTACACAAACCATGAAGAGTGCCAGAATGTTAGAAATGTAACTGACAATTAAAAAAAAAACAACTTTTAATCTTTAAAAAGATATTTGATTGTAGAAAATTAAAAAAAAAATAACAGTATAGTGTATTGTGGGATAGAAATAAAGTGTCTGATAGAGTAGCGCAAAAGAAGAGAGGGACCAAATGGAAGTATACTGATGCAAGGTTTTTACACTCTGCTGGAAATGACATAACATTGTTTGAAGGAAGATTGTGATAAATTAAACATTGGAAACCATAGAGTAACCCTGCAACAAAACAGAAGAGCTATAGGTAATAATCTAATAGTGGAGCTAAAGCAGAATAAAAAAATTAACTCAATCAAAAAAGACAGGAAAAAGAAACAACAGATTGACAAATAGAAATAAATAGCAGATGATAGACCATATGGATATTTTCCCTATTTCAGCCTTTCGGTAAATTTGAGACTTTGTCTTTCGCAAATAAATGACAGTTTTTAATGAGTCTATCCCTTTGACCACCAAACTGTCCAATAAAGTAGCTAAAGCCTTCGTTTTGAGCAGGATGATGCAACTTGATCATAAAGCAAAGAAATGTGCAGTGCTTATGCATAGGCCCCTGTGTGAAAGCCTGGTTACTTCATAGGTACCATATCTGTGCTCATTCAGCTCTTTAAAAGGAGGAATTTTGTGGCTTTCTCCTGAGAAAATAGACCATGCACAGTGGACCATACTGTTGCTGTTATATCTGCTGAAAACTGCTAGTGAAACTGTTCTCCCTCTCCTGACCTGATGATGCATACCCAACCTAGGGTTGCTGAAAAACACATCTGCCACTGTGCCATTAGTCAACATAGCCCTTTGCTTAGAGTGGTGAGAACTCTATAAATTTTTCTCTTCCCTGGACTTTGGGTCTAAGGATGTTGGCTATGTTAAAGCTTGTTTTATTTGTAAAAATCTTTGAGTTCTCTGTGTAAAAGTCCATTTGTTGCTGTAAGTTGCTGTTGAGTTGATTCTGACTCATGTTGACCATGCGTGAGAGTAGAACTATTTTCAAGGCTGTGTGCAGAGTAGGGTTTTCAAGGCTGTGACAGAAACAGATTGCTAGACTGGTCTTCCAGGGTGCTTCTGGTTGGCTTTGAACTGCCAACCTTTCAACTAGTAGTTGAGCACTTAACTGTTTGCGCCACCCAGGGACTCCAAGGATCCATTGGTTAGAGGAAAATAACTTGCCTTTTAGTTCTTCCTCTACACCAAAAAAAGAGCACTTAAAAGTAAAATAAAAGTATGTTGATATAATACCTGTGACAATAACAGAGGTCTGTATGATTGTAAGGCTTCTATGTTTTACTTGAGGTGGTGAAATATTGACTGTAAGTAAACTCTGACAAATTAGGTTTGTATATTGTAGTCCCTAGAGTAGCAGCTAAAAATAACAATACAAAGAGATACAGCCAAAACATCAGTAGATAAATTAATATGGAATACTAAAAAATGTTTGAAAAAAATTGTAGGATACAATAAAATACTGTTTTTAAAAAATTGCAGGAAAGAGGCAACAGAGGAACGTAAAGAGAGGGGACAAATAGAAAACAGATGATGAAATGATAGACCTAAATCTAACCATACTAATAATTATATTAAATGTGAATACTCTAAACACTCCAGTTAAAACTTTATTGTCAGATTGGATAAAATAGTTATTATCAGATTGGATAAAATAAAAGAAGCCAATTATATGCTGTCTACAGGAAGCCCTTTTTAAATATAAATAATACAGAAGGTTAAAGTTAAAGAATGACAATGATACCCTCTGAAACACTAATAAAAAGAAAGCCAGAGCGGCTGTAGTAACGTCAGACAAAGTAGACCCCAGAACAGAGAAAATAACTAGGGCAAAAGAAGGAGGGAAATAATAAAGAGCAGAAATCAATGAAATTGAAAACAGAAAAATAAGGGAAAAGATTAATGAAACAAAAAGCTGGTTCTTTGAAAAGATAAAAAAAAATTGATAACCTCTAACCTGGTCAGGAAAAAAGAGAGAAGGTACAAATTACCAGTATCAGGAAATAAAGAGGGAGCATCCCTAAATACCTGATAGACATTTAAAAGTAAAGGAACACTACATAAAACTCTATGCCTATAAATTTGACATTTGTCAAAACTCGTAAGATCCCACCAAAAAGTGAATTTTCATGTATGTAAATTAATGATAACCCCCCAAAAACAACACATACAAACCCCAAGCTCATTGCCATTGAGTCAATTCAAATTAGTAATAAATTTTCTGAAAAAGTAGCTTACCTACTGGATGATTGTAAAAGTTGCTTTAGGAATGCATAAATTTGAATAAAATTATTTCATGAAAAGTGAAATTTGGATTATTCTGAAATACTGTATATGTACGATATTTACTATTGTCAGGCTGTCAGGTTTAAGATTAAACTACTATCTTTGTCCTTAATTATCCCTAATTTAACCATTACAGGAACATGGGAATATACAGTTTGGTTTTCAGGAAAAAAACCATTTCTTTGTATGCTACTAGTTTGTGCATATTTTGCCAATATTATTGTTTATATTTATGTATCATTCATTGTCAGTTTGAAATGGAAGAATATGCTAATTGTATTACTTTGTATTGCAGGCATCATTAAGCAAGCTGATGGAGACACTTGATCAAGCAGAACCATATTTTGTAAAATGCATTCGCTCTAATGCTGAAAAGGTAAAAATGTTCTATAAATGAGAGCATCAGTTCTAGCTCACTGACTTCAAACTAAGCTTTAAATTCTTTCTAAGGAGAGTAAGTGAAAGGGAAGAGTTATTTATAATCTTTATAAAGAAAACATGTTCCATAAATTTTTTTTATAGATATCCTTGTAATTTCTACACTTACCTGCCTGTATGACATTTATATGAACTTGATTTAGCATCTCCTAAATTTTGAGAAAAAAATTACTCTTGAAATTCTATCGGAAAAGAGTTTTCTTTTAGCAACATTTGTTTCCCTAAGATTAACATGTGTATACTGTTTTCAATTGCAGTCCCCTAATTAGAGCTTTTGCAAAATATACGTAATTAGTGTAAATATTTGTCATCTTTCCTTAGGTTTATCACAGAAAAGAATAGTCTCATGCCTGAACAGTTAAAATGCACTGGGAATTACATTCAGCTTCTTAACTTTTAAGAAGCATTCTACTCTGCTCTTTTTGAGTTTTGTAACTTTAAACGAATTACTTGACCATTCTGTTCACTTAAATATTTTCATCTGTATAAGAGTGTACTATACTGATAGGACCAACCTCAGTGTGTTTTTCTGAGCATATATAAGTTAATACCTATAAAGTACTTAGAATGTTTCTGGTCTGTAATAAGCACTTTGTAGATATTAGCTGTTCTTTTATAGTTACTAAAATGGAAGTAGTTTTATTTACAGTTGTATAAAAGTTTGCATTCCAATTATTAATTGAGACCTTGCTATAGAAAGATTTCAGTTAATGATGTATTTCAAGGCACAGAATAAGTATTAAATAAATGTTAGCTGATATTATTGTTTAATATAAATTGCCTATTTGACTTTTTTCCTTGATAACTGGTGTGCCCTGCCTAGCTGCAGGAAAATGTTTGGGGTTGTCTTAGAGGATTATTGAAAATAGCACTTAGAGAACAGAGAATACTGTCAGAAGATCCATATCCATCTTCTGAATGTCTAAAATCACGTCTACCAAGATACTTAGGAGTGACTCCTCCCATTAGCCCCTTGCCTGTCAGTGCCTGTGGAATGAGGGCATTAATTCTCAGGGACTACAAGAATTTTTTGTTTTTCAGTGTTTCATACCAATATCATCAGCAAAAAGTGTTTAAGAAAACAAGCTACTCTTATTTACCCTATGCTAGAAGAATCTATCAGCTTTCAGTTAACTAAGGCAACTGGTGGGGAGTGTGGGTAGGTGGTTTCTTAGTAAGATTATAGATAAATCACAATTAAAAACAAAAATACTGTGCAACTAGATGGTGCCCGACTACCACCACTGACTACTCTGACAGGGATCACAATAGAGGGTCCCAGACAGAGCTGGAGAAAAATGTAGAAGAAAATTCTAACAAAAAAAAGACCAGACTTACTGGCCTGACAGAGACTGGAGAAACCCCGAGAGTATGGCCCCTGGACACCCTTTTAGCTCAGTAATGAAGTCACTCCCGAGGTTCATCTTTCAGCCAAAGATTAGACAGCCCCATAAAACAAAACGAGACTAATGGGGCACAACAGTCCAGGGACAAGGACTAGACGGCTGGTAATAGGGAACCCAAGTTTGAGAAGGGACAGTGGTAACGTGTCATGGGGTTGTTAACCATTGCCATAAAACAATATGTGTACTCACTGTTTAATGAGAAACTAATTTGTTCTGTAAACCTTCATCTAAAGTACAATAAATTAAAAAAAAAAGGTTACAGCCAAGAAAAAAAACAAAAATACAGACAGCTCTTGACTATGCCTAAGTAGGTTAATCTTGATACAGGTTTTACAGTGACTATGTGGCCTCCTCTGCGAGCAACTGCATTCCTTTTGAGCTTTAAGTTCCTCTCCCTCTACAACCAGAGCAGTCTGGAAGCTTGGGCTCTCTCTTTTTCCCATTAGAAAAAAAAACCCATTGTTAAGTCGATTCCGACTCATAGTGACCCTACAGGACAGGGTAGAACTGCCCCATAGGGTTTCCAAGAAAGAGCTGGTGGATTTGAACTACTGACCCTTTGGTTAGCAGCCGTAGTGCTTAACCATTGCACCACCAGGGTTCCTGTCTTTCTCCTAGGGTCAGGCAATTAGAACTTTTGGGAAGTTCCTAGCTGAGGAAGTGAGCTTGTTCTATCACCTCTGCTGTATCTTAACCAGACAACCCCCAGCTGATCTAAGTTAACTATACTTATAAGACAAACATTAATTTGGAGATCTACTCTTCTGGGTTAACTTTTTTTCCATTTGCTTTGTTTTAGCTGCCCTTAAGGTTCAATGATGCCTTGGTACTTAGACAGCTTCGGTACACTGGAATGCTGGAGACAGTTCGAATTCGCCAATCAGGATACAGCTGCAAATATTCTTTCCAGGTTATGCTTTTATAATGATATTTAAATATATGCATGTCAAGTAAATTATTACCACGTGTCTTGCTTATTATTTATTTGGAGCTCACATGTTTATTTATCTTCATTCTTTCCATTCCATCTTTTGTATACAGAATTGAAAAGAGTACTCACTTACACTGAATGACAGCAATCTCATTAAGCTTGTATTGTAATAGAATTCAGTCAATGGCTATTCTCATTTAATCTGAATATTTGGTAACATTAAGTTTTCTTGTAACCTAGCAATTCCTTACACTGATAACTGCAGTAATTGGAATAGTTCAATCTGAATTATCTACTTAAAAGACAAGATTCCATTTGGTTTTCCCTAGAGTTTTCTCAGTAGGATTTTTTTTCATAGAAGTTCCCAACAAGGCTCAGCTATTCTCATTAGCTACTGCTCTTCTGGGTATAGAAGTTATATTGCGGCTTCTCAGCAGCTGAGCAAATCTTCGCTGTTGCTGGAAGGCAAAGCTTCATTTTCAGTTATCCGCTGTAGTAGCTGTCATATTTGCATATTTTTACGCTAAAAATTTCAGGTTCCTGTTTGGAAAACTTTTTCTTTGCTCTTTAATACAATTTTCTCAAAAAGGATAATTAGCTTCTGCACTTCTTTTCATCATCTGTTCTCCTTTGATAACTTAGTATGTAGAACTTGCTATCTTTTCCAAATTAGCCTTTTTGTAATATTTTAAATTAACAAGCACATTCTTGATTTTACTCTGTTTAAAAGAATGAGAAAAAGAACAATACAAAGACAATTAGCTAGTTTAGGATCTTGTTTACGTACAATTCTTTTGTGATTTTACAACATTTTCTTTTGTTTACGTACAATTCTTCTGTGATTTTACAACATTTTCTTTTCATTTTTCAGGATTTTGTGAGCCACTTCCATGTACTTCTTCCCCGAAATATTACTCCATCCAAGCTTAACATTCAGGATTTCTTCAGGAAAATAAATCTTAATTCAGATAATTATCAAGTTGGGAAAACCATGGTAAATACAGTATATACAGACCTTGTCAAAATTGAGTGTATTTTTTATTTAAATAATAGTGGCAGTCTTTGCATATGAGAACATTTATAATAAAGATAGTATACCAGATATTTTGAGGAAAATTTATTAGGCCAAAGTTATTTAATAATATAGCCAGTATTAATCAAAGACTTTCTGGCCAATGCTCTAGTCTGACTGTGATTTTAATTTCCTAAGAAACATCTCTACTGTAATTCTAACTCACCTTTCCTAAAGTGACCTTATCTAGATTCCCCTACTCCCCTAAATGTATTAACTACTCTGACACTTTCTTCTGGTTTCTCAGGCTAGAAACGATAATCATCTTTAGCGTAATTTTTACTTTAATTCTTTTACAAAGTTCTATGTTTTTTTTCCTTTGTAAGTCATCTTCCCATCTCTCCCTTTTTTGCCATTCCTACTGCCATTTTAGTTCTAGTTCTTAGCTCCTCTTACCTACCTACGTTGCTCTTATAATGAACAGTTTGCTTATCTGATTCCAGTGTATTTGTCATTCTGTTGAACTCATTCTAATAATATCAAAATCATTATGCTAATATACTTATTTATGTAGGCCTCCTGCCCAGAAATAATCCCGATAACCTTCTCATTAAATTTAAACATTTCTCTTTTTTAAACCTCCATATTATGTCTTCACACTATGTAATATCTTCTTTATAAAGAAAAGTTGTTCTATTATACCATGTGGGTGCCTTTATTATTATCTCCATTTCCTCTTTAACTATCTATTATCTGTTTGCTCTTACAGGTGAAGTGTGAATCCAGTTTCCAAAGGGACTGTGTCTAATTTATGTTTGCATTCCCCCAAATAACTAAAAATTTATTCATGAAATTAAAGAGTAAATAAATAATAACTTTGGCAAGCCAGATGCCTTTCATGCATGCTGGGTTTCGAAAAGACTGTTATCATTGGTTTATTCACGTTATGATCAAACTTCGAGATCTGTGGTTCTCAGCATTTTTTTCCCCACCCCAACACCCTACAAAAATAGGATGTACATAGCCAAGTAGTACATTAGCTCATTATGGTAGTGATTTTCCCAAGCGAGTATATGTCACAGTCTCTGGCTCCAGGATTTTTGTACTTTGCTTATCTTTCCGTTTCATCTTTCATAGTCTAATATCTCCTTCCCGACTTGACAATGATTACTTTGGATAAATCAGTACAGCATTTACACATGTGCCACTCTTGTGTGTATGCTGTTCTCTAAAAGCTTAGCACAGAAAAGATAATTCATGAAAGAAATGTCTTATTTGTAAGCTACATTCCTCACTTTTCCTCCTGGTAGGTCTTCTTAAAGGAGCAGGAACGACAGCACTTACAAGGTCTGCTTCACCAAGAGGTGCTCCGCAGAATCACACTGTTGCAGCGATGGTTCAGGGTCTTGCTGTGTAGGCAACATTTCCTTCATCTGAGACAGGCATCCATTATTATCCAGGTGGGAAGCAAAGGATTTTTTGCATGGGATTAGCTGGTTCTTTTGACCTTTATTTTAGTAACAGAACTGTTTTACTCTGAAACATTTAAATAAGAATGTAAACTTCTTCAGAGATGAGAATATGTCTTCCTCATTTTTGAAATGCTCATAGTACCAGACAGATTGCCTGGCATGTAAGAGTAGACTATTAATAAATATTGGTATTGAATTGAAATTAAATTGAATTTATAGCTGTAATGTCTTGTGAGGTATGAATGGGGCAAAGAAGTTTATGCTTCTTTAATTTTGTTGACATAGTTCTTTTTTATTTAATAGTTTTTTGAATAGTAGTTGAGAGTTATATGTACATTATTATTGTTGTTATAGTTTGTTATGTACTCATTTCAGATGATAGGTACCTTATTTCATATTTTCTCTATTATTGTGTGTTCTCCATAGAACTTTTTCTATTTGTGCAAGAAAATCCTTAATCTTTGGAATTTTTCATCTTTGAAATATATGCATGGTGACCTTGAGCTCATTAATGTTACTTGGGCAAATTATAGTGTGAAAATATATTAATTTATTAAAATTAATTTGTAGGGCATGAAAGCATAAAACATTTTAAATTATTTTAACTTCAATAATTAACTTCATTAAGGTTATATTATTTAAAATAGTCATTTTTAGCCAAGCATATCTGGAAAAAACTTTTTTTACTTTAATCACAAATAGTTTAGCTGTTTAGCCAGTTACACTCTAATTATGATGTAGAAAATTTATTCTTTTTTCTCTTTCTATGAAAATGTGATAGAAAATATGACAACAGTTTCTATTATTCTGTCTTCCTCACAGCGATTCTGGAGGAGTTACCTGAATCAGAAGCAAGTCAAAGATGCAGCTGTGCAGAGGAATGCTTTTGTTAGGGCTAGTGCAGCCACTCTTCTCCAAGCTTCCTGGCGTGCTCACTTAGAGAGGCGCCGGTACTTGGAGCTACGGGCTGCAGCCATCATCATCCAGCAGAGATGGCAGGAACATTACAGGCAGAGGCACATGGCTGCTGTCTACATACAGGCAAGATGGAAAGGCTACAGGGAGAGTAAGCGGTACCAAGAACAAAGGAACAAAATTATCCTTTTGCAAGCAGCATGTAGAGGATTCAGAGCAAGACAAAGGTAATCTCTGTTACTATAATTATTACCCTTCTTCTCTCTTCACAAGTACTTTGTTTATACCTCTGCCTAACTTGTGCTTGAATTAGTTATGTACAACACTTGCCTAACTTGTGCTTGAATTGGTTATGCACAATTTTATCTTCTCCACTGGACTGTGAGACTCAGCAGCTTTAACCCACATTGCCTGGCCTATAATAGAAACTGAATAAGCTTTCACTGAATTAATTGGATTGAAAACCTAGATGATCTGTGGTTATAGCTGCTAAGAATGAATTTTTCCATTAAGTTGAAACTGATAAAATAGGCAATACTCAATTCTTTTTACCTTCAGAAACTTTAGTTTCATATGGTTCACCTTATAATGATGAGTATTATTAAAATGGGAACTTTATTTCTGAGTTAATGTTTTGAATAGAATACCCAGCTGGGAATAATGTACTCAATTAACAGTATCATCTCACTGATGAAAATAGGAGAATGGTGAAATGTGCCTCCAAGTTAAAGAAAGTATTGTAAAAGGAAATTTTTGAGACTTCTCATTTTTTAAAAAAATTCTTAGTAAATGTATTCTCTGTAGTGATCACCAATAGATATCTGTAACCCATTTATTTCTGTTTTTATATAGATTTAAAGCTTTAAAAGAACAAAGAGTTAAAGAAACAAAACTAGAGCTTGGATTGGTGAATATCAAGTCATATGGGTCTCTGGAGATTCAGGGTTCAGACCCTTCAGAATGGGAAGATTGTTCCTTTGACAACAGAGTGAAAGCCATAGAGCAATGTAAATCTGTGATAGCGAGTAATCGAATTAGCCGTGAAAGTTTAGGAGACTACTCCAAGGAGTCCCCCAACAAGCGACAGGAGAGAGTCAGAAGTCAAAGCGGTGTGGACTTGCAGGAAGATGTGGTTGTGAGAGAGAGACCCAAGTCACTGGAGGATCTCCACCAGAAAAAAGTAGGCCGGGCCAAAAGAGAAAGTCGGAGAATGAGAGAACTGGAGCAAGCTATATTTAGCTTAGAATTGCTGAAAGTCCGTTCTCTTGGTGGTGTGTCTCCTACAGAGGAACGTAGATGGTCTACAGAACTGATGCCTGAGGGCCTTCAGTCTCTACAGGGTACACCTGATAGTGAAAGTTCTCAAGGAAGCTTGGAAATTCTGAGCTGTGAAGAGAGCCAGAAGAGCAAACTAGAGTCCGTAATTCCAGATGAAGGAGACTTGCAGGTTCCATCACCTAAGATATCTAGCAGCAGTCCAAAATTTGATTCACAGGATAATGCCCTCAGTGCCTCAAGTGAGACTAGCTATGCATTGATGAAAAAGCAGAAACCCTGTGCCTCAGAGCATTTCAAGAATGGGACTATGAAGGAAAAACTGGTTTGCAGTTCTGAATCTATTCCCTGTAAACCACAGCGGAGAGATTCTTTTATTTCAAATAGTCTGCCTACATTTTTTTATATTCCCCAGGTAGACCCATCGAGGAGAAGTTCCCAATTAGATACAGGTATTCAGAGAAACAAACTATTGGAAAGTAAAGAAACTCTGGGGACAGCTCTTACCTTGGATATCAACAGGGAAGCCCGCAAGTATCACATCTCAGGAGATCAGGTTGTTGCTTCTTTGAATACAGATTCTTCTAATACTGTGCTGGAAAAGTTGGAAAAGCTAAACACTGAGAAGGAAGAAAGGCAAAAGCAGTTGCAGCGGCAGAATGAAAAAGAAATGATGAAACAGATTCGCCAGCAAACAAATATTTTAGAGAAGGAGCGTAAAGCCTTCAAGACAATTGAAAAGTCAAGAACTGGGGAGTCTTTCCCAGTACCCTCTTTCCATCAATTAAAGCAAACAGTAGAGAGGCCATCCTCTCTCATTCTAAATATTCCAAATAAGGGAGAATCCAGTGTACCAGGGCCCCCATCAGTAACTGTAAAAGATGCTGCTCTAGCCCCAAAAGACACTCCCTGTGCTCATGTACCTCTGAAGGACCGACCTATCACCCTGTTATTTGAAAGAAAAGGAAGCCCATGCCAGTCTAAGGAATTATCTAAGACAGACAGAACGGGCCCCCAATTGAATGTAGCCCGTAAACTCTCTAATAATCACATTTCCAAAAGAGAATACCTTAGGCCGGCTCAGTCTTATAGCCACAAATCTGATGATCCTTCCAGAGAGGGAACTACTGGGGCCATTTTCTTTGTGCCAAAGGACAATATGAGTGTACCGCTGTAAGTGAAATGTTTATATTCTTTTATGTATATGCCCACTCCTCACTTATTGACTATTTCAGTATCTAACATTTCACATTTATGACAGTAGTAAAAAATCCGTCCGACTACTTTGCACATTAACGATGTATGTCTGACAGTAACGAACACCAAGGTGTGAGGTGAGAGTATAACACTGGCTGTGATGGTTAAGGTTATGTGTCAGCTTGACTGGGCCATGATCTCAGTGGTTTGGCAGTTATGTAATGATGTGTAGTCATCCTTCATTTTGTGATCAGATGTGGTCATCCTCCATTTTCATGTAATGCTGATTTTTACATAATGACCTGATCTTTGGAACCTAACCATGTTGATAAGTGATAACTCTTGGAGAGTTTTATTAAGGTACCTTGTTCTGCTCCAACTGTTTGCGTGGAAGCTGCTAAAATTAAGCTTTTTTTCTCCGCATAAAAGAATTTCCTTCATTATTGACTCTGCTAGCCTCCTGAAATAAACATAACTATACCCTAGGAATCTTTGAGGAGTTCCTGGGTGGTGCAAATGATTAAGCACTCTGCTACTAACCAAAAGGTTGGCAGGTTGAATCTACCCAGAGGTGCCTAAGAAGAAAGGCCTGGTGATCTACTTCTGAAAGATCACAGCCATTGAGAACCCTATGGAGCACAGTTCTGCTCTGAAACACGTTGGCTTGCCATGAATCAGAATTGTCTTGGCAGCAACTGGTTCAGTTTCTTTTTTTTTTTTCTGAAAGGAATCTTTGACTAAGCACAGATAGCAGAGATTTTGGTTCCTCCCGATTAAGTTAAGAAAGCATTTGTGAAGGGCAATACAGTGCCTCTTAACACAGTAGGCATTCAGCAAGTGCTGATTGCCTTAGAGTGGTAAGATATAGCCATCTAAGCTTGTTAATGTCAGGCTTAAAGAAGCTAATGTGCTTTGTCACAGCTGTTGGCCTATTTATAGTCTTCATTAAGTTCTTTATACTTTTAAGTTCTTTACCACTTAACTAGTGGTAACCACAAGAGAAGCATTTTGTAAGTGGACATAAAACAAATTTGAAAAAATTCAAGATACTTGCATTAAATCTTTGTACCTAGTGGATTCTTTCTGTTCCTATGGGAGAATATCATGGTTTAAATGAAGGGAGGGCTGTTTCTTAGGGCTGAAAAAGTTAAATTTCATATTAACAATGAAAATATCTTTTTCTCTCTTATCATATCCTGAGTCTTTAAATCTTTCAGGCTTTAATATAGCATACTGGTTTTTAGGAACCCTTTTTAAATACGAGCAAGAGATCATAAATATTTTATTTTTCCTCTATTTTCTGTACAGTGTTATGAAATGCAGTCGCACAGTTTGAGATCTCATTCCTGCCCATTAACCTAGGGATTGCCCATGAGTTCAAAGGCACTGAAGTGCATATAAGCCCATGAGGAGAGTGTTAAAAACACATTATTTCCTGTCATTCTGCTTAAGTTTTATGGTCCGTATATATATATATATATATATGTATATATATATACACATATATATATAT
>NW_004443966.1:17259989-17586141 GCF_000243295.1 Trichechus manatus latirostris | reverse complement strand
GATGAGACCAGTGGAGTATCTTAGATGGCTGCTCACAGGCTTTTAAGACCCCAGACACTACTCACCAAGGTAGAATGTAGAACATTGCCTTTATAAACTGTGTTATGCCAATTGGTAAGCAGAAAATTTTTGACATATTGTTTTGGGAATTGAATAAGATCTGGAAATATTTATGGAATTTGCTGGAATTCTTTGACCTGGCTTATTAGACTATATTTCATGCTATACTTTAAGACTGCTGGCATGGGATCTCTGCTAGTAATTGAAATGTTATCCTATTGTCTTATCTAAAGTGTCAGCAAGGAATCCTTAAAGTGTGGAAATCCTGAACACCATAAACAAGATGAACCAACTTGGAAACCTGTGAAGTCAGCTGGGCTGGGCCAACGAGAGGTAAGTATTGGATCTTGTTTATCTGTCTTTTATGTGAAATAGATGCATGTTGTTTTGGAAATTATTATTCTTATAGTTAGAGTACTTCATCTACCCATTTACTCCCAAGTGTTTATAGAGGAAGAAACCATGAGCTAAGCCCATTATACTTGAGGTGAACTCCAGGCAGAGAATGATGCCCAAGAACCCAGATTATGTGTACAGATAAGAAGTTGCTGTAAAAAAGAGGCAATTTAGGCAAGTGACTTTGGTGACAAATTATGTCAGTAAGGATGACTTCCTTGGCTGTGGATAAAAACAGTGTAGATTTAACTTCTATTCTTATCCTTTGTCTAGAGTAATGTATGTGGATTCCTTTTGGTTATCCCTGTCACTTCTGGTAGTGGAAAGAGCATATGGGGTGGAGGGATGTTTCAAGAAATTCATGAGCCCTCTGATGCCTTTTGTTGGCATCATCTCCGTTAAAAACAAAACATTGTTGTGTTATTTGTTTTATCATTTGGTCAAGCAGGTTGCCAGACCGGCCCATAAAAAGAAAGCGCGAATGGCGCGGACGCGCTCCGATTTCTTGACTAGAGGTACTTTTGCCGATGGGGAGGGGGATACAGAGGAAGATGATTACGATGACATTATTGAGCCCCTTCTCTCCCTTGACCGAGCTTCTCACTCTGAGCTAGGGCCTGCACCCAGCCTGGGTCAGGCCTCTCACAGTGACTCCGAAATGGTAATTTTATAGCAATATAAGAAAAGTAGGCAACAAGCAAATCTGATGGGAATAGTCTTTGCTAATCTAAAGCTAACCTTCACAGCTTCTTCCCCATGCAATGGTTTGTACACAGGAAACCTCAGTGAACACAGTAACTAAAGCTAACCCTTAATTTAATAGGACTCAGTAAACGACACTTTAATAGGTATATGTCAAATCATAGATTAGGCAAAATTATTTAACTTAGCACTAATGTAAAATTTTCCATGTTGTATCTTAAAAGGTGTAGGTAGCACAGGGGTCAACAAACTTTCTGTAAAGGGCCAGTAGTAAACATTTTAGGATCTGTGTGTCATACAGTGTCTCTGTCAACTACTTAACTCTGCCACTGTAGTGTGAAAGCAGCTGTAGCCAATAAGTAAACAATTGGGCATGGCTGTATTCCAGTAAAGTTTTCTTTACAAAAACAGGCGGTGGTCTGTATTTGACCTCCTGGTTATAGTTTATTGATCCCTTGTGTAGAGAATACAGTACGTTAAATAATGCAGTAGCTTGTAACTGAAGTAATACTCACTTTTTTTTTTTGGCCTTTAAACATGCTTCCCTCCCATTGTTCAGTAGTAGAAGATAAACACGAACGTTAAAAAATGTATTCAGCAATACCAAAAATGTGTTTCCCAGCCAGGTAGAAGGCTGTATGTAGTGTGAATCAGTATTAATCACAAATTATAACCTTAAAGTTGTGTTTGAATGAAAACAGCTGTTAAAGAGCTTGGCTGCTAACCAGAAAGTCAGCAGTTTGAATCCACCAGCTGCTCCTTGGAAACCTTATGGTGCAGTTCTACTCTGTCCTATAGGGTCGCTATGAGTCGGAATGGACTCGATGGCAGCAGGTTTTATTTTGACTGAGATATATAACTTTATTGTCAAATCTCAATCAAAATTAACTATATATTTTGACAAGTGTGAGTATATTCATGAATATATTAGGGAGAAAGTGTTTGATTTTAGAACTATCCTAGAAAAAAATAAATATAAGAACCCTATATGTCTAATATGTATAAAAAGATTATCACTGTTAGAAAGTGGCATGACCTTTTATTTCAGTTCATGTTCTTAATTAGTTTGGATCTCTAATGAGGTTCTTTAGTGTTTATTCATTATGGGAGGAAAATTTTAGGACAGTCTTTACTGGACTTATTAAATAATTTATCTTTCAGCTGTTTTAAGATGTTTAAATTGTGCCAAAGACCTAGTTAATTCAAGTTTCTCTTAACTTCCAGAATACCCCCATTTTCTTTATCTTTTGGTGGAGGTAGACTCAATTTTTAAATTACAATGCTGTATTGATGTTGTATAAAGGAAAAAAACAACATAGAAAAATGTACAACGTCCCCTAATTGGAGCCAAACTGTAGGATTGTTAAAGTTGGAAACAATCTGTATAATCTATTTATATATATATATATATATAAAATTTAGAACTAACATGTTCTCTTCAGTGTGAGATAAAAAATAACTCCTTTTTGGAGATGCACTGAGTTATAAATAATGAAAAATACTCTATCATATGCTTAGTAATTAAAGATGAAATTAGGTAGTGGAACAAACTAAATTTAATTAAAAGTGCTGCTTATCATTTTTCATGACAAATAGATAGCATACTTAATTTATTCTATAAAATATACATAGATTTGTCATTTGTGGAAGAATTTAACGTATTACGTGTAACTGCTGTTTTGTTCCTGAGAGTTTCCTTTGTTATAAACCTTAGTTCTTTTGGTGGTAGAATTCTTTCATACTGGGAACTCTTACTGAGATGCACCAGGAAGTTGGGCTCTCTGTTTGGAGCATTCAGCCCCTTTCAGGGTTCTAGCTGGTAGCCTCTGCCTGTGATTCTGTTCACCTGCCTGACAGTCATTGCATGCCAGTAGTTGCGGAGCACCTCCTTGCACAGTGTATTAGTCACCTCTTTACCTTTGTCACTGTCCTCTGTTTCATCACTAGCTAGTTTACTTTTAGAAGCAGGTGGTGGTAGTTGTTTCTGGTGGATGTTTGCATGAAGAAGCTTTGCTTTTTAGAATATACCAATAGATACTTACTGGGGTGGGAATGGGGAGGGTAGGAACAGCCTTAAATATATTTCTCTACTTGTGTGTCTTGAAAGTATGCCATGTTTTATCATTATCTGATGTTGTGAGGTTGAAGACTAATTGTTTCTAAATGAAATCTACTGCATTCTCAAAGTCTAAGTATCTTCTGGGTTTTAAATGCATTTGATTTTCTGGGCACATGGATTTTTAAAAACTGTACAATTTTTTTCCCCCCGGACAAAAAATTTCCTCTGTCACTTGCTAAGAAGTATATCATTAAATCTTGGAAGAAATGTCCATGTGACCTTTAAAGTGTTGAAGTATCTGATCTAATGGGATAAACACAGTTACAAATCAATTGCCTGAAGGGGATTTGATAAACATTATCTCCTGAGCTGGTTGATTATTAGTTGTTATCTGCTGTGGGGGAGGAGGGATAAGGGTGTTGGTTTTCCTCCTTAGTGACTTTTTTATGTTTCTTTAACTTCCTACTTATAACTGCCATTTCAGTAACTTCGTAGTCTGTGTGCTGCTCACACTCCGTTCTTTTTTTTTTTTTTAATTGTGGTAAATATATATTTAATAAAACATTTGCCATTTCAACATTTTTTACATGTACTTTTCAATAACATTAATTATGTTCATTCTGTTGTTCAACCATCACCATTATCTGTTTCCAAATTTGCCTTCAGTTCTTATATGTTGACATTTACCCAAGAAAAATGACATGTTCTGCTAGTCAGTATTTTTAAGGTGACTATCATATAGGTTTTTTTTTTAGTCTCTTTGTCTTCTGGATATAGTAAGTGGGTTAGTAAAATAATTTCTGTTACTATTTTGTAGGGTTAGTAAAGGTAGCATACTTTATGTTTGTGTAGTCTCTTCTGCTGTTCACCATACTTAAACCAAGCATCTCTATAGATTTGACTCCCACATCTGTTTCCAGAATTCCAGTCTTCTTTACCTCCATCTTGGTAGAACTACATTTCTCATTTGTTATTGTTCTTAGGTGCTGTCAAGTGCATTCCGACTCATAGCAACCCTATGTACAACAGAACGGAACACTGCCTGGTCCTGTGCCATCCTCACAATCCTTGTTCTGCTTAAGCCTGTTGTTGCAGCCACTGTGGAGTCAGTCTGTCTCATTGAGGGTCTTCTTCTTTATCGCTGACCCTTTACTTTACCAAGCATAATGTCCTTCTCCAGGGACTGGTCTCTCCTGGTAACGTGTCCCAAGTATGTGAGATGTAGTCTCGCCATCCTTGCTTCTAAGGAGCATTCTGGTTGTACTTCTTCCAAGACAGATTTGTTTGTTCTTTTCGCAGTCCATGGTATATTCGGTATTCCTTGCCATCACTACCATTCAGAGGTGTCAGTTCTTCAGTCTTCCTTATTCATCGTCCAGCTTTCACATGCATTTGAGGCAATTGAAAACACCATGGCTTGGGTCAGGTGCACCTTAGTCTTTAAGGTAACATCTTTGCTTTTCAACGCCTTAAAGAGGTCTTTTGCAGCAGATTTGTCCAGTGCAGTGCATCTTTTAATTTCTTGACTGCTGCATCTGTGGATGTTGATTGTGGATCCAAGTAAAATGAAATCCTTGACAACTTCACTCTTTTCTCCGTTTATCATGATGTTGCTTATTGGTCTGGTTGTGAGAATTTCTGTTTTCTTTATGTTGAGGTGTTATCCATGTTGAAGGCTGTGGTCTTTGATCTTCATCAGTAAGTGTTTTGAGGCCTCTTCACTTTCAACAAGCAAGGTTGGGTCATCTGCATAACACAGGTCGTTAATGAGTCTTCCTCCAACCCTGATGCCCTGTTCTTCATCATATAGTCCATCTTCTCGGATTATGTGCTCAGCATACAGACTGAATAAGTATGGTGAAAGGATACAACCCAGATGCACACCTTTCCTGATTTTAAACCACACAGTATCCCCTTGTTCTGTTTGAACGACTGCCTCTTGATCTATGTATAGGTTTCTCGTGAGCACAATTAAGTGTTCTGGAATTCCCATTCTTTGCGATGTTATCCATAGTTTATTATGATCCACACAGTTGAATACCTTTGCATAGTCAATAAATCACAGGTAAACATCTCTCTGGTATTCTCTGCTTTCAGCCAGGATCCATCTGACATCAGCAGTGATATCCCTGGTTCCATGTCCTCTTCTGAACCTGGCTTGAATTTCTGGCAGTTTCCTGTTGATACACTGCTGCAGCCACTTTTGAATGATCTTCAGCAAAATTTTACTTGCATGTGATATTAATGATATTGTTTGATAATTTCTGCATTCGATTGGATCACCTTTTTTGGGAATAGGCATAAATATGGATCTCTTCCAGTCAGTTGACCAGGTAGCTTTCTTCCAAATTTCTTGGCATAGACAAATGAGCGGTTCCAGCACTGCATCCATTTGTTGAAATATCTCAATTGATATTCTGTCAATTCCTGGAGCCTTGTTTTTTTGCCAGTGCCTTCAGTGCAGCTTGGACCTCTTCCTTCAGTACCATCGATTCCTGATCATATGCTACCTCCTGAAATGTTTGAACGTCTATCAATTCTTTTTGGTAGAGTGACTCTGTGTGTTCCTTCCATCTTCTTTTGATGCTTCCTCTATCATTTAATATTTTACGTGTAGAATCCTTCAGTATTGCAACTTGACGCTTGAATTTTTTCTTCAGTTCTTTCAGCTTCAGAAATGCTGAGCGTGTTCTTCCCTTTTAGTTTTCTATCTCCAAGTCTTTGCACATGTCATTATAATACTTTGTCTTCTCGAGCTACCCTTTGAAATCTTCTGTTCTGCTCTTTAACTTCGTCATTTCTTCCTTTCCCTTTAGCTATTTGACATTCAAGAGCAAGTTTCAGAGTCTCTTCTGACATCCATTTTGGTCTTTTTTTTCTTTTCTGTCTTTTTAGTGACCTCTTGCTCTCTTCACGTATGATGTCCTTGATGTCATTCCACAACTCATCTGGTCTTTGGTCATTAGTGTTCAAATCTGTTCATTCTTATTATCTCCCCCAAAATGCCATTTCTTCTTAAATTTCTTTTTCTGTTTGTTATTCTTCAAGATAAGGAGCCCTGGTGGTGCGGTGATTAAGCCCTTGGCTCCTAACAAAAAGATCGGAGGTTCAAACCCACAGCTGCTCTGTGGGAGAAAGATGTGGCAGCCTGCCTCATAAGGATAACAGCTTTGGAAACCCTTTGGGGCAGTTCTACTCTGTCCTATAGTGTCACTAGAGTCGGAGTCCGCTTGACAGCAACAACGGGTTTAGTTTAGTTTTTTTTTTTATTCTTTGAGATAGTCTCCCAACCTTATCTGTGTTGATTTTTCCTTCTCGCCACTGTTCATTCACAAAACTGCCAGAAAAACCTGTTGATCAAGCAGGGCTAAGTTATTAGCTTATTATTATTACAATAAGAGAGAAAATCCTTACTCTTTTTTACTGTAATAAGGGGAAAGTCAGGAGAGGATATTTATAGGGTTTTAGGGACTGAACTAGATGATTTTAAAGTAGTTCTTGCATGGTGGAGAATTGGTTGGTATTAAACAAAGTTTAATGACATAAGAGGTTTGGATTGATGGATCCAGGACAGCAGTCTCATTATTGGGTGTACTTGGTATTTACATACCTATTTTATTCCCCCCAAAATGTCAGGGATAATTTATGCAGCATCGTGACTATCTGCTCTTTGAAGGTTTGGTAGAATTTTATATGAAACCATCTGGAACTGGTGCTTTTTTTGTGGCATAGTTCCTTGATAAGTTTCTCTAATTCTTCTAGGGAAATTGGACTTTTTAAGCTTTCTATGTGTAATGGGGTCAATTTTGGTAAAAAAAAAAGTTTTTTCTTAGGAAATTAACCATTTCATCTAACTTACCGGGTTTATTTGCATACCAAAAAAAAAAAAAAACCAAACCCGTTGCCCTCGAATTGATTGGATTCCGACTCATAGCGACCCTACAGGACAGAGTAAAACTAAATACCACCTAGGATTTCCAAGGAGCAGCTTGTGGATTCGAACTGTGGATCTTTTGGCTAGCAGCCTTAGCTCCTAACCACTGTGCAACCAGGGCTCCATTATTTGCATGGAGATGTGGAAAGTAGTCTCTTATGATTTAAATTTCTCTGTTTCAATGGTTAGTTCTCTGTTGTTTGTTTTTTTTGTAGATTTATGTTTTTTCCTTTTTATCTTTAAGTTAGCCAGTCATTTTTCTGTTCAGTTTTTCCCCCAAAATAACAGGATTTTGGTTTATTTATTAAATTTATTTTTTCCCCCATTCTTCACTTCATTGATTTCTGCTTTTATATTTGTTATTTCTTTTCTCTGCTTTCTTTTTTAATTACTTTTCTTGATTCTCTAGCTTTTGAGTTGAGAATGTAATTCATTTATTTTATTTTTTTGATACAGGTTTTTAAGGCTATGAATTTAGCTCTGATCACTGCATCAAATGTGTCTCATAGATTCCAATATGTAATGTTTTCTAGAACAGCTGAAATTTCAGTTTATATTGCCTTTCTTACCCAAGACTGTGGAATAAAAGATTTTTATTTTTTATTTTTTCAGAGGAAGGGCCTTTTTGTTTTCTTTATTTTTGTTACTTTCTAGTTTTATCATATTTTGATCCAGGTATTTGTAATATTTCTCCTTGATGGAACTTACTGATATTTTCTTTATTACATAATACATGATCCGTTTTTGTGAACATATCGTGCACTTGATAAGAAGGTATATTCTCTATTCAGAAATGTAAAGTTTCAAAATATATGCATATTCTCTACCTTATTGATTACATTGTTCAGGTCTTCTACATCCTTAACTTATTTTTTGTACACTGCTGTGTCTTACACTTTTTCCACATTCTGTTGGATCACTTTTCTTTAAAATAGCCATAAGTATGGATTTCTTCCAGTCGATTGGCCAGGTAGCTGTCTTCCAAATTTCTTAGCATAGACCAGGGAGCGCTTCCAGTGCTGCATTAGTTTGTTGAAACATCTCAGTTGGTATTCCATCAGTTCCTGGAGCCTTGTTTTTTATCAGTGCCTTCAGTGCGGCTTGGACTTCTTCCTTCAATACCATCAGTTCTTGACAATATGCCATCTCCTAAAATGGTTGAACGCTGATCAGTTCTTATCTCTCAAGGATAAATGCTTATCATCTTGAAAACTGCTCTTTGATATTATTTTGTCTTGGGTTTTTTTTGTTGTTGTTGTTGTTCTTTTGATTGTTTCAGGCAAGAGGGTAAATCCAGTCCCTGTTACTTCAGCAGGGCCAGAAGCAGAAGTCTGTTCTTTAAATTTTAACAGCTCAGGATATTTTCTATTTCTGTTGATAGGACCACAGTCAAGCAAACAAAAAGACTAAAAACAAGATATTATAGCTATAGGAAAATGAAATACCAGGAAATGATTTGAATAGGTAACAAGAAATTCTTTCCTCAGAATGGAATTGTCTTTAGAGGAGTTCGTTGTAAACAAATGGAACAAGAATTGCCAATTGTAATTCAGGTCCCAGTTTGATAGCTTTGTAAGTTGTTCACAATTTAGACCATTACTTGTGGCAGTGATCCTTTATTCTTTAGTCCTTTGGGTTTTTTTTTATCTTCCTGTGTTCTAGCTCTTTGAAATCAACTAATGATTCCTTGTTTAGATATAATAAGAATCTGTAATAGCAAATTAAGCCATAAAAATTATTATCACTTTTAGGGACAAATAGAAGGGAAGTATAAAAGCCAGTACTTAGGGTTCTAGATTTATTAGATCTTGGATGTTTTGTCTGTATCTTTCGATCATTTTGACTTTCTCTTAGCTTTCTATTTGAGATGCTTTGTTAAATTGTCAGAAAATACGAGCTGATAATTCTTATTCAGCATTTTCATTTTCTTAAACTCGCCTTATTTCAGTTTACTCTAAAAGGTTAATAGAATTTTTAGTAAGTTCTATTATTTCATTGAATTTCTGAATAATATGAATGTATTTTTATATATATTTTTTAACAGCTGTAGTTCTCAAGCATTTCTATAACCTGAGTTTTAGTTACAGTGTTATCTATCATGTAGTTACTTGGTCTTAAAATCCTTCATATATGTAATTATTACAGACGTCACAGCGATTTTCTTCAGTTGATGAGCAAGCAAAGCTTCATAAGACTATGTCTCAAGGAGAGATTACAAAGTTGGCAGTGGGACAGAAGCCTACAGATTCGGATACAAGGTATAAAGTATAAACTGAGTTTAGTAAGAGTAATATAATTTTATTTACCGATTGACTATAGTTAAATACAGAGCCTTTAAAAAAACATAGCTGGAGGAGAAGCTACTTTTGAAATTCGATTCATTTACCTATTCTTCAGCAAGTGTTTATTAAGTGCCTACTATGTGATAGGCACATATTAATTTACAGACCATCCAGATAACCACACGGGAAAGATCCCTACAGTTTAGAAGCCCCACCAATGCACACTAGAGTTTCAAAGCAGCTTTTTTAAACTGTATTTTTAACCATAATCAGGTATCAGCAATCACCATACATTTTTGGAAACATTTTGTATGAAAGAAATCAAAACCAACAGATAAAATGCAACTTGAAGGAAATAATCTATACAGGGGAAAGAAATTTTAAGACAAACATGAACTATCAACAGACTTTCTGAATAAGAGAACATAATTGCACCTGTGAGGGTGTATGAAAGAGAAATATTCATAATAAAAAGAGCTTTTGAAAATTAAAAATATGATAACATAAAGGAACACTTCAGAAGAGTTAGAGGGAAAGTTGAGGACATCTCTTAGTAAGTTGAGCAAAAAGATGAAGAGATGGAAGAGAAAAGATAAGAAAATTAGGGGAGCAGTTCAGGAGATCCCATAACCCGATGACAGGAGCTCTGGAAAGATAAAATTGAGAAAATGAAGCGGAGCAAGTTATCAATAAAGTAATTCAACTAAATTTTACAGAACTAAGGTGCATGAGTTTCCAGACTGAAAGGACCCACTCAGTATCCAGCATAGTAGATGAAAATAGACCCTTCCCAAAACAATAGGTCATTATAAAACAAGCGAGATAAAAGTATATCCAGTATGATAGTGAAAGTAGCTCTTCAGACAACTGCTGTACAGCAAGTATGGAGGGAAACCTCCAGATTGGAGCAGGTCAGAAGGCTCTGGGAGAGATTTCTTTAAGAAGATGAAACGGATGGAATACCTAGTATGTTTGAGTATACTGAGAGGAGATATACACAAATGGAGAAACGCTTTGAGGTGAATTGTATATAGAAAAATGAGCAAATGAAAAACAAAACAATTATTTAAACTCCAGGGGGAAAAAAACAGGTTATGCAGGAAACTACATGCCTCAGCTGTGAATAGTAAAAAGTGTAAATTCTGAATGTTGATCTAACCCAAATTACAATATAGTTCTGTTGGAGGCTTGGGGAAGTAGGTATTCGTGGTGGGGTTAGGGCAGGAACATGCTTAGTCATTAGCTATGGTCACAAGTACAATAGCAATGTAAGCATGTTAAATTTCAAAAGAATCAGTTGAATCCATTCAAAAGAGTTGCCTCTAGGGAACAGAAAATGGGTGAGGGTGGCAGAAGGATGCTGTTGTTTGTAATAAGGCTTGTAGAGCAATTTCTCTTTATATGAATGTATAAGTTTAATAATAAACTTGAAAAAAAAAGAAAAGAATTAAAAAGAACATGTGCTGCAGAATCAGAGACCTGATTTTAACTTCCGTTTCCACCAGCCCTCTGAGCCTCCGTTTGCTCATGTGTGAAATAAGGATAATTTCATGGTAGTTGTGAAAATTAGGAATATCATATGTAAGGCATAGTGCCTGGCACGTAGTAGATGCTCATTTAATTTTTTGATGGAATGAATGAATGAACATACAAATAAACAACCAAATTAATATACAAATAAGCCTCCTAGTACAAAGTTGTTGTTGTTGTTAGTTGCCATGGAATCAAATTCCGACTCGTGGTTACCTCATGGTTGCAAAGTAGAACTTCTCTATGGCGTTTCCAAGGTTGTGACTTTTTGGAAGTATTTTGCCAGACCTGTCTTCCGAGGCACCTCTGGGTGGGTTTGAACTGCCAACCTTTCGGTTAATCATTTAGCACTTAACCATTTATGCCACCCAGGGACTGCTAGTACAAGGTTAGAATATATCATGTCTGTTCAGAAAATGTGAGCTGCTTCTTGATTTATATAACGGATATAAACACTAAGAATAGTGTTTATATAAATGGATATAAACACTAAGGATAGTGTTTATATACTGTCTTCCATTATATAAATATAGCGTAGTAAGTGTGATTGTCAACTTTGTCACTCACTGGCTGTGTAACCTGGGGAAAGTTACCTCATGTTTAAGCCTCCAGTTTTTCACCTGTAAAATGGCTATAGTAGTTTGTTATGATTAAGTCAGGTAATTATGGAAGCACTTAGCAGTATGCCTGGAGGAAGATAAGAGCTCAGTAAGTGGTGGCTGTTGTTAATTAATAGTAGTGATAGCTCATGAATATAAGATAATGACAGTAAAACTTTTATTACATAATGGTGAGTATCTGCATCATGATTACTGTGATGTAAAAATGTGCATGTTTATGGATAAAGGCTGGAGGAAAATTACAAAAAATGTAATGTTTTTTAAACAAACGTTTTTTTAGAGTGGTGGGATTATTAGTGATTTTTTTTTTTTTTTTTAAGTATTTTCTTTTCTGTTAAAAGGTCCATATACTAAATCCAAGCTGGAAAGGGGACAGGAATGAAAAGATATTTTGGGAACCGGAAAACCTGAGTTGGACTCCTAGCTCCCCTGCTTTCCAGCTGCTTTATTTTAAAATACTGTTTAACATTTCTGGGTATTAATATTTCCATATTTAAGATGAGGAAACTTCCTACCTTCCAGGTGAAATTTAAATGTGAAATTAAAGATTGCTTGTGATTAAATTTAAATGTGAAGGTTAAGTGACCTAAAATACATGAAAGATCTTTATAAAGCTTAAAATGATATACAAACTTTGTCACTCTAGGACATGATGATTTCCATTTTTACCTTTATTTTTTTAAATAGACCTCAGAGAGCAAAGATGAGATTCTGGGCCAAGGGGAAACAAGGGGAGAAAAAGACAACCAGAGTGAAGCCTGCCACTCAATCAGAGGTTTCAGCACTTTTTGCTGGCTCAGATGTACTTCCAGTTCATCAGTTTCCAGATGGTAAAAATGGGCAAAGGGTGGAATTGTCTTCATATAATGACAATCTTGTTGGCTAGATGTTCTAATGAGATAAGACCAGGATTGTTAAATCCTTCTTCAATTAAAAGAAAATTATGTAATTACATTGTACCTGTAATCAAAGTTCCAAGGAAATGTGGCACAAAATGATGGAGCAATAAAAATCTCAAGAATGATTGTGAATCTTAGGTTAGCTTCAGTTTTCTAAACTAAAATTTTAGCTGTCATTCATTCACTTAACAAATAATATTATTAATAAAAATTAATAAAGATAATAAGAGCTGCATTCATGCCTACTACTATAGTAAGCATATTATATGAATTAACTCAGTTGATCCTCACAACCATCTTTTGAAGGTTGGTGTGGGGATTGGAGTCACTGGATACAAACAGTTAAAGCTCTCAACTGCTAACAAAAGATTGGAGGTTTGAGTCTACCCAGAGGCGCCCTAGAATAAAGGCCTGGCCATCTACTTCAGAAATAGCAGCCATTGAGAACTCTGTGGAACACAGTTCTACTTTGACACACATGGGGTCACTATGATTTGGAATTGACTCAGTAGAAACTGGTCGTGGTGGATGATTATCATTCCCAATTTAGAGATGAGAAAACTGAGACACAGAGAAGTCAATTGCTTATTATATACGTATTGTAAATGGCAGAGCTGAGATTTGAATCCAGGCAGTCTAGCTAGTCTACATTCTTAACCACTGTGCGAGATACTAAGTACCTGTTATATGTCAAAGCCTAGCAGATGCCTAACGCTTTTATGTTCTTGGCAGTGGCTGTCCAGTCAGTTCGACTCATGGCAACCCCATGTGTGCAGAGTAGAACTGCTTCATTGGGTTTTCAAGGTTGCTACCTTTCAGAAGCAGATCGCCAGGCCTGTCTCCCAAGGAGCCTCTGGATGGGTTTGAACCACCAACCTTTCGGCTAATAGTCGAGTGCTTAACTATTTGTGCCACCCAGGGACTCCTGGCGCTTTGTGATAGTAGATAGTATTTTAACTTTTCTGGCATCAATCATAACACATTTGGAAGTACCCCACAGTTAGTTCATCTGTTAAGAAAATTAGTCTTTCTAAATGGAAGAATTACTAATTCTCCAAGGATTCGAGTAATTTCCAGTGTTAGAAGATTACTCCATTCTCCCCAAGCCCGGTGCTTGGGCCTGCATAAGAGTTTTGGGCTACTATGTAAAGATGCCAGCTATCTTCAACAAGGAGTATACATCAGAGGAGGTTATATGGTAATGAGTGAGTGAAATACCAACCTTGAACAAAATGGAAAGAGGTCCTAGGAAGAAAACTATTCTCTCTTAAGGAAGGATAGAGAAGACTCAGTTACAATAAGTAAACAAAAACTGCTCCTATCGAGCTTGATGAAAGATCATCAAGCTTTACATAGCAATGAATGAACTGGAGCAGAGGCACCTCTTATCTGTGTGTGTCAGAGGGAAGAATGGTAGAGATGTAGTTAGACTCCTGCCTTTGTGTCTTGTGGTTTTGCTATCAGTTGACAAATTGATGTGGATAAGACCAATAATAAATTGAGTGATACAAGTTCTGTTTGGAAAAGTTGGAATTCCTCACCTTTATGGTACTAAGTGAACCAGTTTCTTATAATTTATCTGGTTGACAGTAGTCATTCTGAATTTTTCATTTTTGACAGTTATATTCTCCACTGCTAATTTCCAGTCAGATATCCAAGGAAGAAACTTAAAGCTCTTTAGTTGATTCATAGATTATAAGCAGACTTCATTGTGTATTTGTTTCATAAAGATACATGTGTAGCTTTTTATTTATATTTGGGTAAAATCTTATTAACTACTTATGTAGCTAGATTATAAAATGGAATTTAAATCAGTTGATATCAATTTGAATATACTTATATCCTCTATCATAATAATCTTTATTTTGGTGCCATATCTGTCTGAGATTGGGCTTTTCTCATTTCCTGCCTTAGGTAGCATTTAGCATGCTGAGACTACATTTTTCCTTCATTATTAATAGGGTTAGCTTTTAGATGGAATTCGGATATACTATTGGACAGAGAGAAAGGGACATACATCTAGGGGAAACAAATATGAACCAAGAAGAGGCCAACATTCTCAGCAAGTCCCAGGTAGGGCTTTGACAAATCCAGTCTAGTTCTAGATTGTAATGAACTACA
The DNA here is from genome assembly GCF_000243295.1 of Trichechus manatus latirostris. Classification (NCBI taxonomy): domain Eukaryota; kingdom Metazoa; phylum Chordata; class Mammalia; order Sirenia; family Trichechidae; genus Trichechus; species Trichechus manatus. Next base: position 17,571,538 of record NW_004443966.1, on the reverse strand, counting down.
TGGAATCCAGTTTCTCTGGTGGAAACAATTGCAGAGAAAAATTGGTGTGCTTCTCAGTATTATATACAAAGCCAATTCATTCTAGGAATTCTGTGAGAAATCTAGACAGTGTTTTGAAGGATGTATAAGAGACCCAAGCAGAAGTGAGCCAGTTTAATTACCTGGCTGCCTAACCAGATATTGTCACTGAAGCATTTATGGCTTTAGACCCTAGAAAAGAAATAATAATAATTATCAAACCCCTCTGGTTTGTTGGACTTGTATATAGCTGGATGTTCTTTCAAACAGTCATAGTAAAACTATGACTAATAGTCAGCACTTAACATGCTAGTGTGATTGTGTATTCCACTTTCTTTTCTTTGGGACTGGGGTCTTTGGGATACAGGCTGAAGTTCTAAAGGCACTTTCATCCAGGTTTTCAGTGTCAGACCTCAGTTTTTTCGGAGACATGGTGGTGTTTTCCTTTGAAACTTGGTAATTCTTAAATACATTTTCCCTGCAAATTTGTGATCTGGGTTTAGTGCTTACCAGCCTGACATCAAACATTAACGTTAGTTTGCTTTTTAGATACCTGCATATGTTCCCTTCAGTGACTTATTAAAGGAACATAAATTTACAAAGATAAGTATGGATATTATCAATATTTTCACTAAATATATATTTTTGGCTACTGTATTTTGAATTGTAGAATTAGTTCAGTATCACCCAGCACCTCCTTTGAGTCCAGAACTGCCTGGTAGTTGCCGGAAGGAGTTCAAAGAGAACAAAGAGCCTTCTCCAAAGGTAAAGCGCAAGCGAAGTGTGAAGATCAGCAGTGTGGCTTTGGAGTCAATGCATTGGCAAAATGATTCTGTCCAGATCATAGCAAGTGCCAGTGATTTGAAAAGCATGGATGAGTTTCTTCTGAAAAAGGTACGCTTTGCTTGCTGAGTTTGGCACCTCAGCAGCTTTGACTATGGAATGCTTGTATATATTAGGATGTGCTCTATAGAGGTCAAGGTTACATATGCTTCAGTAAATTAGATGGTCTGTTCTTTACCAGAAAAGTGCAAATAATGGGGTATGCATAAGTCAAACTGGGTAGATAGAATTTAAGGTTTTAGGCTTTACTTGTTGTGTACCATTTTACTATAACTGTCCATATGTGAAATTGAGGCTTGTTATTGCACAATGTTAGTGTCAGAAGGGACCTTAGAAGTTATGTAGTAGGAATAAAATTTTGACTATCTATTCATATTTTTCCCTGGGTCCCATAATAGTCAATGGCTTGCATTTTCAGGACAGTTATTGTTGAAGAGAAAATCCGCTGTTGTATTCACCTCTTTTCAATTAGTTGATTGTGTACAGAAACTCTTTCTGTGGTCCCCAGATGAATGACCTAGATAATGAAGATAGCAAGAAAGATACATTGGTGGATGTTGTATTTAAAAAAGCCCTGAAAGAATTTCGGCAGAATATCTTCAGCTTTTATTCATCTGCATTGGCGGTAAGTTTGACTGTGTTAGTACATATTCAACATATGAAAAATTTGGCAGCACTGTATAAAACAATACAGAGTCCATGGTCAACTGAGATTTCTCCAACTCCCTGTTTTTGTTTTAGGGTTAGGTAGGGGAAAGTATACTGACCTCGGATTAATAACCTCCTTGAATTTCCTTGAGTAGTTTTTTTTTATCTTAGAGATATTATTTCATCGTATTATGATATTGAGTTCATATATTCAGATATTCTGGATACTGTTTCATTTCACCCAGTGGCTCACTACTATTTTGACTTCTCATAATTCTTTTAGCTCTCTTGCAAAGTTGTAGCTTCTAATTCTCGTATGTTATCTTTCAGTGGAATTAGGGTAGTTTATGTTCTCTGATTTCTATATGTCAGTTTATATAACTCAGATATACCTTATCTTTTCAGATTATATTGGTCATGTTTTAGAATATGTATTTTTGGTGCTAAAGTGTCTCGTAATGCTTTGATCTATAGAATCATTGTTCATATCTATGAATTGTAATATTCTATAAAATAATTCCTTTTTAATTGTATTTTGTTGTTGTTGTTGTAGTCTTTAATTCATTTCTAAAAGAGAAATCAGGAAAACTTTCTTCTGTATCCTCTGCTTTTTTCTTTCTCAGTATATATACACACACACACACACATACATATATATGTTTTTGCCTTTTGAGAATAGAAATCATACAGTCTGAGAGAATAGGGAAAAAAATTATATTGAAGGAATAATCAGTTTCTGACAAATGGCTAGGATTGGGAAGGGACAAAATTGGCCACACTTTTCTAATCTGCCTAGCTACTTATCACTCTCTTCTCTTTCTCCTCTTCGTACTTAGGTTTCCTAGATTAGAGACTGAGGATTGTTAGATGCTCCAGTACACTTTAGATCACATGGGAAGAGCCAACACTATGAAGCAGAGCTTAATAATGGATTTCTAACCATGTATCAAAAAAGTTCAAGCTCTAAATCTGAAGAGGTGAAAGGGGAAAAAATTGTAGATGGATTTAACAGCTTTTGATAACTTAAAGAGTTTTCTCTCTTATAAAGATTCCAGACCCCATTTAAATAAATTAAAAGGAATTCCATTTAGATTCCTTTGCAAGTAATATAGTGTTACTCGGGGCATGTCACTCCTCTTTGGAAAAATATATGAAAATAAAGAAGGTTACCTAATGTATCATTAGGCAAGAATCCAAGTAATTACTCTTCCAGTTTTAGAGTGGAACTATCTAAAACTAAAGTCATTTCTGGGGATAGATAATTAAAAGGGATATGAATAACCTTTATAGCTAAATACAGTTAAAAACCTAAATCCATAGAAGAAATTCCCAGGACTTGCTCATATTATTACATTATTTAAAGTATTAGGTCTTGACTAAAACTTACCAAGGTTGTATCCTGCATACATTCCACTGCAGAGTGAGAGTTTATAAATACCATATATACTCCTGGTATTAGAAATTACTAATATGCTCATTATAAAGTATATCAGAATCTTAATCTTTATCCTAAATAACACCCAATACAAGTTGAATCAGACTTCTGTATTTAAAGAATTTCTTCATAAAGCCTTACATTTCTTCTCTTGTTGCTTATTAGATGGATGATGGGAAAAGCATACGGTATAAAGACCTCTATGCGCTATTTGAACAGATTCTAGAAAAGACCATGAGGCTTGAGCAGCGCGATTGGAGTGAATCTCCAGTCAGAGTCTGGGTCAACACTTTTAAAGTGTTTTTGGATGAATATATGAACGAGTTCAAGACTTCAGATTGCATAACCACAAAGGTAAATGTGATATACTTTGAATTCTGACAGGATTCAATTATGAATTATTATTTTTTAAATTTTTTAAATTGTACTTTAAGTGAAAGTTTACAATTCAAGTTAGTGTCTCATACAAAAATTTATACATACATTGTTATGTGACCCTAATTACTCTCCCTGTACTATGACAGCACACTCCTCCTTTCCACCCCTGATTTCCCGTGTCCATTCATCCAGCTCCTGACCCTCTCTGAGTTCTCATCTCACCTCTGGACAGGAGCTGCCTAAATCATTTAGTTTCATGTATCTACTTGAGCTAAGAAGCACGCTCTTCACGAGTATCATTTTATGTCCCATAGTCCTGTCTTATCTTTGTCTGAAGAGTTGGCCTCGGGAATGGTTTTAGTTCTGTGTTGACAGAGAGTCTGGGGGCCATGCTTTCTGGGGTTCCTCCAGTCTCACTCAGACCATTAAGTCTGGCCATTTTACTGGAATTTGAGTTCTGCACCCCACTTTTCTCCTGCTCCGTCAGGGATTCTCTTTTGTGTTCCCTGTCAGGGCAGTCGGTGGTGGTAGCTGGGTACCATTTACTTCTTCTGGTCTCAGGCTGTTGCAGTCTCTGGTTTATGTGGCCCTTCCTGTCTCTTGGGCTGATAGTTTCCTTGTGACTTTGGTGTTCTTCATTCTCCTTTACTCCAGGTAGGTTGGGACCAATTGATGCATCTTAGATGGCCACTCGCTAGCTTTTAAGACCCCAGACGCCCCTCACCAAAGTAGGATGCAGAACTGAATTATCAATTATTTTTAAGAATCTGTTTGGGACATCTGGTTGTTTGAGAAAAACATTATAGTGAGCGTGTCACCTTAGCACTACTTTAGATCTTCCAGATTCCTTTCTGTTTTGTAAGTTCATCAGACCATGTTATCTAAACTGTCTGCAATGAATACATTCTTCCCTGAGTTAAAAAATAGTGTTGTGCCCTCATGACTGGAGCCCTGGTGGTGCAGTGTGTAAGAACTCAACTGCTAACCAAAAGGTTGGCAGTTCAAATCTACCAGTCGCTACTTGGAAACCCTATGAGGCAGTTCTACCCTGTCCTATAAGGTCACTATGACTCTGAATTGACTCAACTGCAGTGTTTTTTTTTTTTTTGGTTTGGCCCTCAGGATTGTACCATCAGCTTTTATACAGGTTATGAATTTCCCTTTGAAAAACAGTGGTTAAAGATGAGATTCCTTGTATCATCTAGGGACCTTTACATAAGGACCCACAAAGTATATTTCTCTTTGAATTGGGTTGTATGCATCTGCAAATCTATGTAACAATAATAATAACCTTTATTTATTGAAAGCCTGTTATGCTATTTAATTCTTGCTTCAGCCCTATGAAACAACGGTTGTGAAGCCCATGTTACACAGAGATATAGCAGGCTTAGACAAAGTTAATCAGCATGTTTCCTTTCAGTCCCCCAGCTGAAATAATTGGGGACCTGTAACATCAAGAATATCATCAGTCCTTTTTATTGATTAGGATCCGTTTTATTTTTAGTTTTCTAGTTTATATGTGTTTAGATTTGCAAACCAATTTAAATAGTTTTTGAAGTAATAAAATATAAATCCTTCAAAGTTCTGTTCTACATCTAGGGTAAGGTCTTTATTTTTATGCAGATTCTTAGTAGGCTTATATCACCTTTGAATGTTTATAATTTAAAAGGTAAGGTTTAAATTGTTCTGTACTGTGGTTATCAGAAAATGTCATATGTAAAAGAGCTTTTCCAAGTTCCAAATAATGCTTTTTTGTATTTAGAGTTTTTCTAGGGCCTAAATGTGGAAAGTGCAGAAAAAATTTTTTATCTATTATCATTTAAATTAATGATTAAAATAATTGTCTTAATATGATGTTGCTTCTGGACAGAACTGAGGCTTAAAAAAGAATATCTGTATCCTTCCATTCATTAGGTTTCACTAGTATCATGTTTTATCAGATTAAAAAATGTTCTCACATTTGATTATTAGCACTGCAAAGTTCCTCTTAAAAAGAATAAGGAGCTGCTTACCTCCTTACTTATTTAGCAAAAGCCTCACTATTTGCTAAGAAGTAAGAAAATATTTCAGTCTTTATTATATCACAAATTCTCTGTTTCGCCCTACCCCCTGCTAGGTGCCAAAAACAGAAAGAAAGAAAAGAAGGAAAAAAGAAACTGATTTGGTAAGTTACAATCTCTTTTCTATGTTACAAAGAAGTAATTTTTCATATTGGCAGTCTGAAGTGTATATCATACAGTATTTCTGTGGATACATTGAAGGAATAGGCGTTTCAAGGTACCTAGGGAGTAATCAGGAGCCCTGGTGGCACAGTGGTTAAGAGCTCGGCTGCTAACCAAAAGGTCAACTGTTCAAATCCATCAGCTGCTCCTTGGAAACACTGTGGGGCGGTTCTGCCCTGTCCTATAGGGAATAATCATTTATGCCTTTATAAAAATTATATCTGTACTCATATATGCACATACAGTTGTATGTACACACACATATATACACACTATAAAGCATCTGGAAGTATATACAAGAAACTGATAGCAGTGCTTATTTCTTTAAAGGGGAACTGGACATTTGGGGTTCAGAGATGGGAGAAAGACCTACCATGTTTTTCATTGTATTCCATTTTTCACATTTTGATCAGGTGCATGCATTATCTACTAAGAATAAATTAATTTTTAATGAACTTTTTAATGAAAACAATTTCAGTAGAGTTCTAGTGGAGGAAAAGAATGTACGTGTGTAGTTTACAGTTTCATCAAAAAGAAGGATGTCAGTGAGATAAGATGTCAATATCTGGGAATATTTGAGACATTAGAGTGAGGCCAGATTGTAAAACCGGCATGGATGAACCATGAATTGAATTTTATTTGTTTATTTAATTAATTATTGACTTAATTTATTTAGAAAAAAGTAACTAACCCTCTCCTCCCGTGTGGTTTAATGCCGGCAATGCTGCAGTCAGAATTAATGGCATTCTTGGTCTGTCATTCTGTTTTGACAGCATAACCTTTTAAAAGTAACTGGTTTTTATTTTCAGTAGAAAAAGTAATACACGGTAAATTTAAAAGGATATTCATTATATTTGACATATTGCAAAGTTACACAAAAGTTACAATAGAAGTATGAAGAATACTGTATCCCCTCACCCAAATTTATTTATATTTCATAAATTGTCCCAGTATTGTCTCTTTATGACAAAAGAAGATCTTTGTTGAATTCAGCTGTCAGCCTTTTTAGTCTTTAAATCTAGAATAGTTCGTCAGTATTTTGGGGTTTTATGAATCACATTGACATTGTTGAAGAATATAAGCCAGTTATTTTGTAGAATGCTCTTCAATTTGAGTTTGTCCTATATTTCTTCACAATTAGATTCAGGTTATCCATTTTTGGCATGGCATATCACAGAAGGGATGTTGTGTTTTTTCAGTGTATCATAGCAGAAGGTATAGGATGCGTGTTTGTCCCATTACAGGTGATGTCTGCAAGATTATTTTTAAAAAACAGCAAATATACTATTAGTTTCCATTGTAATTAATGAATATCTTGTGGAGGGAATACTTGAGACTGTAAATATCCTCTTACTCTTCAAACTCCCTTCCACTAGTATTGGTATCCATTGATGATTCTTGACTGAATCACTTATTGCTATGAGGTTGCCAAATAATGATTTTTCAAATTCCGTCATTCATGCTACATTCATTAGTTGAGTTTTTGCTATAAGGAAGAGCATTCCCTTCCTATTTATTCAGTTTGAAGGAGCTCCCACTGGCCAAATTTGTGACAATTTGTGCATCAAAATAAATGAGAGTAAAGGATTATAATCCATTGAATAAAAAAAATCCATGAGGCCACACTGATATAAATAAACATTCCTTTTTCAAAAGTGTTTTTTTCTAATAAATAATACATTTATATTGTTCAGAGTTTTTTTAAGTATATATACTGAGAACTCTAACTTCTACCCCTGTCCCTGTCTACCCTCTTTTCCCCTTTCGTTCTCTAGAGGTAAATAGTTTAGTTTCTTATTTATCTTTCCAGTTTTTCTTTATCCAGTATAAGCAAATACAACTATGCATGCTTATTTTCTACTCTTTCTTAAACAAAATGTAGAGAAATTTGAACTTTTGTCCATTGCTGATGGGAATGTAAAATGGTGGAGTCGCTGTGAAAAACAGTTTGGGATTTTTTCAAAAAGTTAAACATAGAATTACCCTATGATCCAAAAATTCCACTCCAAAAGAATTGAAAGCAGGGACTCAAACAGATACTTGTACACAGGGTTCACTGCATCTTTATTCACAATAGCCAAAAGGTGGAAACTACCCAAATGTCCATCAACAAATGAATGGATAAACAAAATGTGGTATATACATACAATGGAATATTATTCAGCCATAAAGAGAAATGAAGCTCTGATACATAGTATGATATTGTTGAACCTTGAAAACATTAAGCTGAATGAAATAGGCCAGACACAAAATGATAAATATTGTATGATTCCACTTACGTGAGGTACTTAGAATACACAAATTCGTATAGGCAGAAAGTAGAATAGAGGTTACCAGGGCTGGTGGGAACGGTTAATGGGGAGTTAGTGTTTAATGCATATAGAGTTTCTGTTTGGGATGATAAAAAAGATCTAGAAGTGGATAGTAGCAACGATTATGCAATATTGTGAATGTCCTTAATGCCGCTGAATTATACACTAAAAAATGGTTAAAATGATGAATTTTGTTATGCATATTTTACCACAATAGAAAATTTAGAAGAAAAACAGCATAATACCTTCCTGTACCTTTTATCATTAAACAATATATTTAGAAGATCCCTCTGTATCTATGGTAGACATAGATGTTCCCCCAAGAGTCTCATCCCCTGATTATTTAATCAAACTCTAGATACTGTTGTGAAAGGACGTTGCAGATGGAATTAAGGTGGCTAATCAATATAAGTAGTTTATCCTGGATTATCCAGGTGAACCCAATGAAATCATTATGGGCCCTTAAAAACGAAAGAGGAAGGCAGAAAAGTTAGAGAGAATGAGGAAGAAGATGCAGAGGAATAAGGTGCTTCTACCTTATTTCTCTGGCTTCAGAGATGGAGAAAGGGGGCCAGAAACCAGGGAGTGCAGGTGGCCTATAGAAGCAGAGAACAACCTCCAGACAACAGAAGCAAGGAAACAGGGACCTCAGGCCTACAACCACATGCAACTGGATTCTACCAACACCCTGAATGAGCTTGGAAGTAGATTGCCCTCTACCTGCTCCAGAAAGGAACGCAGCCCTGCTAACACTTGATTGTAGCCATGTGAGACCTGGGCCAGACTTCTGACCCATAGAACAGTGAGATAATAAATAATAAATGAGTTTTGTTCTAAGTCACTAAGTTTGTGGTAATTTGTTAGAGCAGCAATAAAAAGTAATACGATAGCTGTACGTAGAAATCTGTTTTTCAGCTGCCTAATATGGCGAGACTTCGGCTCACTTAACTTTGCACAGGTCATCAGCAAAGACCAGTCACTGGAAAAAGACATCATGTTTGATAAAGTCAAACGTCAGCGGAAACAGAGGAAATCCTCAGTGAGATGGGTTGGCACAATAGCTACAACAGTGGATTCAAACATACCAACATACATGAAGATGGTACAGGACCAAACAGTGATTCATTCTGTTATACATAAGGTCACTGTGAGTTGGAGCCAACTCCACAGCATCTAACAGCAACAACGGTATTTCTTGTTTGACCACTGGGTTGCTTCTAGTCTTCTGCTATTACAATGACATGGATAATCATGTGTGTTTGTGTGTGTGTGGATCCATAGGACAGATTCTTAAAAATGAAATTATTGGATCATGGGGTAAAATGCATTTATGTTTTAATCACTATTGCCACATTTCCTTACTAGAGGTAGTATCATTTTACACTCTCAACAATAATATATGGAAGTATCTGACAATCCCATCAGAGTGAGTTGTCACATTTTTAGATTTTTGCCAGTCTGCCAAGATGGGGAGTATTTTATCTCCATGTAATTTTAATTTGATTTCCGCTTATTATCAGTGAGATTGAGTATCTTTTCTTATGCGCTTAAATGCCATTTGCATTTCTTTTCCTATGACCTATATGTTCTTTGCTCATTTTTCTGTGGGAACTTTGGTCTTTTTCTTCTTAATTTCTAGAAGTTCTTTATTTGAGGGAGATTATCCTTTGTGATATAAGTTGCAAATATGTTTTTCCAGTTTTTAAATTATTTTTTGACTTTGCTTGTGACATTATTTGCTGTGTAGATGTTTTATTTTTATGAAATTAAATTTACCAATATTTTCATTTATAGCTTCTGAAATTTGAGTTACAGCTAGGCTTTCCTCACTTCCAACTTATGAAGGAATTCTCAATTTTTTTCTTCTGATACTTTAATAGTTACATTTTTTACATTTAAATTCTGATCCTGTGGAGTTTGTCCTGGTGTAAAGTGTGAGTTATTTTACCTTTTACCAAGCGACTGCAACAATATTTATTTAAGTCCATTTTTACCCATCTACTTTGCGATGTCGCCCTTGTTACATCCTCAGTTCCCCTTTATGCTTGGACTTTTTCTATCCTGTCCGTTGGCTGATCTGAATATCCATGAACTGATGCCACACTATTTTAATTATTGAACTCTTACTATGTTTAATAATTGGTAGGGCTAGTCTTCCCTAATTGCTCTTCTCTTTTCATAGTTTTTCTGGCTAGTCTTGCTTGTTTATTTTCCCATGTGAACTTTGGGTTTTATTGTCTAGTTTGAGGAAAAAATCTAGTGCTTTTATTTAGATTGCCTTATATTATAAATTAACTTAGAACTGACATCTTTATGATGTTGAATCTTTTAATCTGTTCAAACCTATTTTTGTGTCCTTCAAGCAGGTTTTAAATCTTTTCTCATATAGGTTTCGATTGTTTCATGTTACATTTATAACTGGGTATTTTATCTCAGCAGAGATAATCCCCATATTTAAGAGTATGATGTGTAACCTTCCATACTGTTTCTGTGCATATATAAAACTCTTTAACCCAGTGGTTCTCAAAGTAAGACCTGCAGGGGTTTCTGAGACCCTTTCAGGAATTTCACAAGATCACAACTATTTTCATATTAATAATAAAACATTATTTTTCATTAAGTTGACACAAAAGCAATCATGGACAAAACTGTTGACAGCTTAGCACTAATCAAGGCAGTTGCTCCAAACTGTGTTAGTAGTCTTCAGAATCTTCATGGCCACATACTCACATTTAAAAAAAAAAAAAGTGTTACTTAAGACTGTCATTGATAAAATGGTAAAAATTATTAATTTTATTCTTAAATTCCCATCATTTTAATATTCTGTGTGATAAAATGGGAAGTATGCAGTAGCTGCATATGATGGTTTTCTCAAAAAATAATCACTCATACAATTAATTGCAGGTGATCTAGGCTTTTTTTTTGTACTGAGATAAAATTCACCATTTTAACCCTTTTAAAGTATACACTTTAGTAGTTTTTAGTATATTTACAATGTTGTACAACCATCACCACCATCTAATTCCAGAACATTTTCATCACCCCAAAAAGAAACTCCATACCTATTAAGCAGCCACTCCCCATTCTCACTTCCCTGAAGCCTCTGACAACCACTAATCTACTTTTTGTCTGTATGGATTTGCCCATTCTGGACATTGCATATAAATGGAATCAATAAACGTGTGGTCTTATACGGTTTCCTAGCATAATGTTTTTGAGGTTCATCCATGTTGTTGTGTGTATCAGTAGTTTGGTCTTTTTTAGTGCTGAATAATACTCCATTGTATGGATATACATTTTTTTATCCTTTCATCAGTTGAGGGACATTTGGGTTGTTTCCACTTTTTGGTTGTTGTTAATAATGTTGCTATGAGCATTTGTGTACAGGTTTGTGCATAGACATGTTTTCAGTTCTCTTGGCTGTGTATCTAGGAGTGGAATTTCTGAGTCATTTATTTGGTAACTCTCAGTTTAACATTTTGAGAAATTGCCATACTGTTTTCCAGAGTGACTGTACCATTTTACAACCCTACCAGCAATGTCTGAGGGTTCCAGTTTATCTACATTCATACCAACACTTGTTATTGTCTTTTAGATTATAGCCATTCTGTTGGGTGTGAAGTGGTATCTCACTGTGGTTTTAATTTGTCTTTCCCGAATAACTAGTGATGTTGGTATCTTTTCATGTGCTTATTGGCCGTTTGTATTTCGTCTTTGAGGAATTATCTATTCAAATATTTTGTCATTTTTTAAATTGGGTTGTTTATCTTCTCATTGCTGAGTTGTAATTAAAAAAAAAACCAAAAAACCCTGTTGTCGTTGAGTCGATTCCGACTGACAGTGACCCTATAGGACAGAGTAGAACTTCCCCATAGGGTTTCCAAGGAGCGCCTGGTGGATATGAACTGCTGACCTTTTGGTTACCAGCCATAGCTCTTAACTAGTACACCACCAGGGTTTCCAGAAGAAAAGCATTCTTGATTGGGAATCGAACCCGGGCAGCAGTGGTGAGAGTTCTGAATCCTAACCACTAGACCACCAGGGATGAGTTGTAATAGTTCTTTATATATTCTGGGTGCACAACTTTTATCAGATGTATGTTTTGTAAACATTTTCTCTGAGTTTGTTGCTTATCTTTTTATTTTCTCAATGGTATCTTTAAAGATAAAAGTTTAAAATTATAATGACATCCAGAATAATGAATTTTAATGTCACAGACCGTGAAGAGTTTATTGGAATGGTTTCAGATTTCACATTGCAATTAACCCTTAAGTTAGCATTTGTAGAGTTTTGGTGTAGTATCAATATCTGAAAGGACTTAAAATGTTCCTCCGTTTTCCCACTTCATACCTATATGAAACTGGATTTTCTTCATACACTTCAGTCTAAACTGCATACTGAAATAGATTGAATGCAGGAGTGGGTATGAGAATCCAGATGTCTTTTATTAAGTCAGACATTAAAGAGATTTACAAAAATATGAAACGACATTACTCTTATCATCAGGAGTTCCTAGGTGGTGCAAACGGTTAAGTGCCCAATTACTAGCCAAAAGGTTGGCAATTTGAACCCACCCAGAGGCGCCTCAGAAGACAGCCCTAGCAATCTGCTTCCAAAAGGTCACAGCCTGGAAAACCCTGCGGAGCAGTTCTTCTCTGTACTCGTGGGGTCACCATGAGTCAGAATCGACTTGACGACAACTAACAACAACAAACTCTTATCATTTTGTTTGTTTGTTTTAAAGACATAGATGTTTTTCATAAAAATGTTATTTATATTAACATGTTTATTGTTAATTTCAAATGAATTAATGAATAAATTTTTAATTTTTCAGTTTAATTTTGAATACAAGAAATATTGATAGGTATAACTCATAAAAGTGGGTCTTTGGAGTCCTCAATAAATTTCAAGGGTGTAAAGATTCCTGAGTTTAAAAAAAAAAAAAGCTAAGAACTGCTGCTTTCAATTTAACCTACTGACTCATAATCACATAATACAGCTCTTATATGTTTGTTGCACTGCTTTCTGTTTTTCATACAAGTTGATCCTATTTTCATTACTAGACTGTTAGCTTTTTCGAGAGCTGGAATCATACATTTTTATTTCTCAGGATATCATAATTCTCCCTGTGGAATAAGCCCACAGTAAAGACTTAACTGAGAAATGGAAAGATTTCCCATTGGCTGGCCATGTTAGGGTAGTATTTATTGTGTTGGCTTTTTTATAAACAGCTAAATTTTTTCATTTAGGTCGAAGAACACAATGGTCACATCTTTAAAGCCACCCAGTATAGCATCCCTACATACTGTGAGTACTGTTCTTCTTTGATATGGATAATGGACCGAGCCTCTGTTTGCAAATGTAAGTATGAGAGATCTTTGGGGAATTTTTAAAAAACACCTGACATTTCTATTTCCTTGAATTTTCTTATATCTTCTTTAATATAAAGGACTAATTCACACTGTCTAATTCTTTAACCTCATCTCTCACTGTCTTCTTCACCTACTCTTTGTAGCCAGACCAGATTTTTTGGTATCCCTTAGTCACTCAGAGCCTTTGTACTCATTCTATCCAAAATGATCTTCTCCCAGATTTTAGCATGACTTATTATTTCAGTTAGTATATGTCTCCACTCAAATGCCACCTCATTTGTTTTCTTGTTTGTCAGTCTATCCCTCTAGAATGTAAATTTTATAAGGTCAGAAAACTTATCTGTCTCTTCTTTATCACCATTACCTAGAATAGTTCTGGCATGTAATAAGTTTTAATAAATATTTGTTGGATAGACAGACTTCTAGATGGATGGATGAACTAACAAGTTCTTAGGTTGTTTCTAAACAGGTACTTTTTTAAAACTATCAACCCTTCATCAGAATATATAAACCCTAGAATATTAGTAGAAACTCTGTAGGTCAACTTAGTTCTGGCCTACAGAGAATCTTCCATGCTCTTGTTCCATATATCTACTCTGATGTTATCAGTAATTCTGTGAGGCTTTGCTTTTACTATTGTCGTTGTTAGATAACTGTCAAGTCAGTTTCAACTCCTGGCCACACTGTGTAACAGAGTAGAACTGCCCCGTAGGGTTTTTTTGGCTGCAATCTTTACAAAAGCAGATCACCAAGTCTTTTCTCACACAGAGCCTCTGGTTGGGTTTGAACCACCAACTTTTCAGTTAACAGCCGAGTGCTTAACTGTTACACCACCAGGGCTCTTTTGTTTTTACTAGTAGGCCAGAAATGAATGAAGGAAATGTTAGGAAGGGCTGGGTCCAGTATGACAATAAGGATAAAAGTCATGTTTACCATAGTAAAATCACCACTGTCCTCAACATGCTCACTTATTCCATGGTCTGACACTAGTTTTCCTTTCATTTTATTACTATTAATCTAAAAATTTATAGTGAGTAAAAATGACAAGTGTTTTAAAATGTATTTGACTCTATAATGTTACTCTGATTCCTATAGGTTTGATGTAATTTCCTCTGTGAGGTGAAGCTGAAAGTTTAAAGAATCTGTTTTTTTTATTATTGGATTGGGCTTGGTTTGATTTCTTAATAGAATCAACTAGCTTTCTTTATTTTCCTGGTGACTTTAACAGTGCAATTATAGGGCCTCCTCTACTTGTTTTGGCCCTGAAAAACTCAAGTTATAATTTAGAAAGTCAAGAAAGATATTCAGGTGTTGTTATGCAGGAGCCAGTGCTGGTGTAGGAAAATGACATAGGCCAGGTTTGTTCCCGGTGTCGTTCTCTTAGTGTTCCTCTTCCTGCCCACCAGCTTCCCAGCCACCCCCTTGTCTATGGCTCCAAGAAATGATTTCTGCTCTGACCTTTTTCTTTATCTCATCTTATCAGTCACAACTGATATTCTTTATGCTTTGGTTTCTCAGAGCTCTGTTCTGGGCCTTCAAAGAAAATCTAATAAATGAGGCCTTTTTTTTGTCTTAATGTCCTAACCAATTTGTTTTCATCCAACTAAGGGTCTTTGATAACAATTCCTTACTTACCCATAAGAATAATTTTTAACTGGCATTTTAGCAGGTTGTAGAGCATATATGTAGGGGAACATGAGCTCTAATTTGTGAATCAAATCACAGAGATAGATACCTGTCCTGCCGGAATATTGGTGGGGGCGAGGAGGGAGAATCTTGAAAGAATAAAAAAATTTTTCATAGACAGTGGTTAGAAATTTTAGGCATGTTTTTCACCTTTTTTTTTTCAAAAGATTAGGTTAAAATTCCTTTTCATTCTAACATGGAGTAGCATTTCGTTCTGTGGTGCATAGGTTTGCCATGAGCTGGCTTCGACTCAGCAGCAGCTGACGGTAACAACAACATAGTACGTTTATGACATTATAGCAAACTCAGGTTTAAGGAGAATACTTACATCCAAAATGAGGTTGTAAACTGGTGAAGTTCTTGTCACTGATGTGGACACATCTAAAGATAACTGC
Organism: Trichechus manatus latirostris; assembly: GCF_000243295.1. Lineage (NCBI taxonomy): Eukaryota > Metazoa > Chordata > Mammalia > Sirenia > Trichechidae > Trichechus > Trichechus manatus. The sequence goes on along the minus strand of NW_004443966.1, from coordinate 17,556,229 downwards.
ATTCTTAACCTGTTTTTCAGTATGTAAGTATGCTTGCCACAAGAAGTGCTGTCTGAAAACCACAGCCAAGTGCTCTAAAAAGGTAAGAAGTTACCACCTGTCAGTAATAAATAGCATATCTGTTTGTGTGTGTGTGTGTGTACCTTATGGAAAGAAATTAAGGCCTCTTTGATGGTTTTTTAGAGCAGTGATTTTCAAACCTTTTGAGCACAAATCCTAGTAAGAAATGTTTTATGTCATGATCCAGTACGCACTTATGGGAGATGCATGTATATAACTTAAATAATTTTCATGGAACTGGGTGGTGCAGATGGTTAACATGCTCAGCGCTAACCAAAAGGTTGGAGATTTGAATCAACTCAGAGGTGCCTCAGAAGAAAGGCCTGGTAATCTGCTTCAAAGATCAGCCATTGACACACATGGGTCAGCATGATCAAAATCGACTCAGTGGCAACTGGGTTTTTGTATTTACTTTTACTACACATGAGCCGCTATATTTATTTCCCATCCTACAATTTGAAAAACATACCTTTTAGAGATTTTTTTACTTCCCTGTAAGAGATTTCTTCCTTCCTTCCTAGAAATTGTCTTTAAAGTGGTAAGTTACAATTAAAGATAAACAAATTTAAAACATGAACAGCAAATTTTACCCACATGGTTGCTGTTTTTATGTATTTGAGTACACAGCCAGAACTAAAAGATACTGAACGTGTACTCTTTGGTACCTTATGCTTAAAGGAACTGACCATTTTTAAAAGATTTCAGGCTTTTATCAGTCAATGTATAATCACAACATTATTTGTTACTTATTAGTCACATGCTCACAGTTGTAGCATGCTGTGTAAATCTGAACTGTAATATAAATGTGTCTGTTGTTTACAGTCTATATATAGACTTCGCATTTGCTCCAAATTAGTGGACAAATCATTGCAAAGTTCATAGAGAAATTTGGTTTAAAGCTTAAAATACAGTGAAGGTGGACATACGCTTTCAGCTAAGGTGGAATAACTTGTGACAGACCAGTACTCTTTGCTGAGAACAAGCAAAAAATCGCCTGTTGGCAAGCATCAGAGAGCTGCCCATACAAGTTAGACTTTAGGGGCTAAGATCCTGGAGGTAAGAGAATTGCAGAGTGCTGAATCTGTATTCTCTGAGATGCTTTTCTCCTAGTGGAAATTTTCCGGGTTTTGGTGTAGGGCAAGAAGCCAAGAATCTAAGCTGAGAGCCACATTTAAGAGACCGAGATGCCAGCAGAGCTTTTAGCAATCTCATACGGCTATAGAGACCAAAATGGAGTTTGAGACTACCACGATTTAAGGAACCATGATCCAGACATACAGAGAAGTGAGCCTGAAGCTCAGAGATTTTTTTTCCTCAGGGCATTTTCTTGAATTCTTAAACTGTACAGGGCAAAAAAACTAAGAAGCTCGTCAGAAAAGCAGATTAAAATTTTCTACAGTTTTACAGTTACAAGGAGAAAAAATTGGTGTTATAGAATCCACCATCAAAGAGAGACTCCAGGAAACACCCTAGACTCTCAGAGTTAAACTTAATTTTTTTTTTCAGTTGGAAATAGTAAAATTAATTTTTACATTAATTTCAAAAATAGAATTTTAAAATCTGTTTGCTTTAGATGGTTGGTTTCAACCAAATGAAACCAATTGATTGAGCTAATTGATCAAGCTATTTAAAAAATTTTTGTTTAATGCCCTCAAGCATTTTCTTTTTTTTTCCTTTGCTTTCATAAGTCTTAACTATTAACATTCCTAATACCCTAAGGAGAGTTATAACCTTTAAAGACCATGAATTATGTATGTGTATGTCACAGTAGTAGGAAGAAGTTAGACTGACGTTTATTTTGTTTTAATCATTACAGCAAGCATTATTATTATATTTTATTTCTTTAAAAATTTATTGGGCATTTACCGTATACCAGATACTAGGCTGTGTATGTTCACCTGTAGCTTAATTTTTTCAACAACCCTTTGAGGTAGAAAGGTGATATTCTTGTTGCAAATATGAAATAACCTAGCCAAGTTCACATAGTGATGATGCTAAAATTTTAATATGATCCTCTATTCCAAGATTAAGTGTCCTTTCAGTTATGCCTCAGATCTAGAAATACTTTTTCAGAGATGTTGCCTGATGTTAATTTAAGATAATTTAATGTACTTCAGAATAGGAATGCAATACATTATCTAAGAGTTAAGTGCTATAGTGCAGGTTATATGTAGGTGAATGATGCAAAATAATACAAAATTGATTGTATCTTCCCCTACTTAAAATTCTCTGGTGGCTTCCTTAGTATCAGGATAAAACCCAAATTCTATATATTAGTACTCAAAACACTTTATAATCTGTCTGTAGCTTTTTCTGATTTTTTATTTCAGCCATACCAGATTAATTATAGTTTGTTTCCCATCTCTGTAGTTCTGTGTTTCCTGTGCCTTTGAGGTAGGTTCTCTCCTTGCCATCTTTACTTTGCTTTTCAGCACTTCAGTTAAGCATTAGCTCTTCTGGAGGGTGGTTAGTTGTTTCCCAGCCCCCTCCCTCCTGATGTAGCTGCCGCTCTTCTGTGGTTACATAATACCTACTAAATAAATCTGTTGTTACTGTTTTACTCATCTGCACACACTAAGACTATTAGTATTAATATGAGTCTTAGCATAAGGACTGTCTGCTATTTGATTTTATTTCCCTGATACCTAGCAGTTAAATGGTAAATGTATTCAGGTAAGACTGGAAAGAGAAAGTAGGGCTAGATCAAGTCAGGTCTTGAATGTTAGACTCAGGAATATTTGAACTTCATTTTGATGTACAATAATTAGCCACTGAAGGTTTTTGAGGAAGATATAGTATATACAGATAAATACTATAGAATATATTAAAAGGGAAGAAGATGGATAGGGGGAAATTTATCAGGAAGCTGTTGGACTAGTCCAAGTGAATGGTGATATAGATTTGAACTAGGACAAATAGAAAAGAAGAAAATAAATAAACAAAGAGGGTGTACTGACTGACTAAAAGAGCTTGGCAACTGATTGGATGCAGGTCAACAGAGAAGTTGAACTGATTGGTTGTTGGGTTGGGGCTGGAGAATGGTGCAGGAAAAAAAGAGGCAGAGAGAGATTTACCAAAAATGTTTCGGAGATAATACCTGGCATTCTTCTTTTCTGTGAATTACTTCAAATAATCTTAAGGATAAGTTAGTCTGTTGCAGTTAAATAAGGGATAGTTAATAAGGATGATGTCAGATCCAGTGTTACGTTCCATAAGAAAGAGCCATAGCACTAATCATGGGCCAATCTGTGTGTGTTTCTGCTTTTAGCTATAACGTCAATATTCAGTTAAATTTCTCTACGGTTTACATAAACATCAAAGCATTCTGGTGCTTCAGAAATTACTAGCAACTCGAATTTATATCAAATCAGTAGATTTTCTAATGGTACCTGGTAAATGTTCAAGCCATTTGCATACACAGTCCATCTTTCTCCTCCTATGCCCAAATCCCACCCTTGCATGAAGAGATTCTTAATAGGAAGGGCTGCAGTGGCCAGTTGCCACTGCTTCCATTCTCCACTCCATTACGTATTTTCTTTTGGTGATTCCCAGTGGGAAAGGATTGAAACTAACATCTCACTTATACTCATTTATATTCTTAGCGTTAATCAAAATGTCCTTTTCCCCCAACCTCTTAACTATGCTCATAAACTTCTGGGAGGTGAAAAATAGTCCCTCTCAAAGAAATGGTTAAACATGTTTAAAGATGTTTGAACGTATTTAGAAACAAAAAATTATCTTCCATTTAGTATGACCCAGAGCTATCATCTCGACAATTTGGGGTTGAACTGTCCCGGTTGACCAATGAAGACCGAACTGTTCCTTTAGTGGTGGAAAAGCTCATAAACTACATTGAAATGCATGGATTGTATACAGAAGGTATTTACCGAAAGTCCGGTTCAACTAATAAAATCAAGGAGCTTCGACAAGGTCTAGATACAGGTAAGATAGTATCCTCCAAATCAAGACCAAATACTTTTACTTAAATAGGTATTTTCATGCTTATAAAGTTTTCATTACATGTTGATCTTTTATTGGTAGCCAGAAAAACGCAGTTTTTTCTGTGGTGCTTATTTGCTATTTTATAGCTTTCCAAAAGGTCTTTGATAGTACGTGGTCAATTCAGCAAGCATGTACTCAGTGCCTCATTTATACAAGACATTGCTAGACATTTTCAGACAGATGTCATTTAATTTTTCAATAAAATCCTGTGAGATATGTGATAACTCTAATTTACAAAGCAGAGAATTAAGGTTTAGGGGGATATAAATAACAGGTTGCTGATAAAGATGTAGGGTACCATGCTAATGATTTTATAATAATCTTCATGACAGTCCTGTGAATTAGGGATATTATTATCCCCATTATAGAAGATCTTGCCCAAAGACTCAGCATCAATAAGTGGCCAAGCTGGGATTTAACTTCAGTTCTTCAGAACTTTAGTCTTACTGTTGCCTGCTAGTCTCTGTTACTCCGACTTCAAGTCTGATTCTCTTTCCAGTGCGTCTTCTTGCCTTTCTACATTGATGACATAGTTACTTAAATTTATGGTTAGTAAGTTGAGCACGTATCTGTGTAGAGCTCTAGTCTCAATCCTGGAACGTACGCAAGGGGTTGACTTCATTCTTGACTTCTACTCTTCAGCGATATAGGGAACAAATAGATTATTTTTGAATCAACCTTAGGTACAAAGTTTGTTTCTGTGTGGCCAAGAACATATTCACAGTGCTTTTTCTTTCTAGTTTGTTCAATGACAAATAAACTAGTATGGAAATAATAAACAGAAAATACCTGGTAAAACTCAGTCAGGAAGTTCTGTTTACCAGAGACTGTCTACTCTAGTTTAAAGTCAGTTGCCAACTTGTCTTTTGTGTCTTGGAGCAGCACAAGTGACAGTAACTCACCGTTGTTTTCTTGATCATCTAATCTGTATAACTTTAGGGAATTTATAAGTAAAATAGGATAAAGGTGTTTCCTTTACATTTCCTGAGCTCAATTATCACCGTCCTTTCATCTCTAAAAATGACTTAAAATCAGCCTTACTTTAGGAAAATGTCCTCTGGGCCTCTTTTCCATTTGTCACCTGAACCATTTCCATTCAAATGGCTACTCCAAGGACCAGTTTACAACAAAATAAATACAGAAATTGAGAGCAAAGTATTTAGAAACATTTATAGGAGCTTAACGGTGTTGCAACATGCAAGTATGTGGTCTTTTTTTTTTTTTTTTTTTAATCAAATGTATCAGCCCTCAGCAGATTTGGAAAAAGGTAAACAAAGAAAGCTGTTCCTTTTTCAGAAGCACTGTTCCAAAACATGGAATTAGATTGTGGAAGATATAAGTTACTCAGTTTAAGAAACATGAAAGCTTCTTGTAATGATGATAGTTTCTGAAATGAATTATTTGAATCTTTGCATGTTTTGGCTTTGTAATCTAACTCTTGTCTCTAAACAGATGCTGAAAATGTCAACCTAGATGACTATAACATACATGTCATTGCAAGTGTATTCAAACAGTGGCTTCGTGATTTGCCGAATCCACTCATGACCTTTGAACTCTATGAGGAATTTCTTCGAGCTGTGGGTAAGCACAGGCTTTCTTGGTCAGAGGGAAGGCCTACACTTGGAAAAGGAATCCCATCTTTAAATTATTAATTATTAATCTCCCCCTAACATGGTTTAATCTCCATAGTCCAGAGGTAAGCTTTTGACAGTCAATACAAAACTGCCAGTGTTCTGTCACCTATTTAAATGTTGACTGTGGAGAGACTCAATAAAATGTCAGTACCCTAAAAGTTTTCTATGAATAAGCCACTTAGTTGCTTCTCACAAAGAAAGAGATTGGAAGACTAGGGCTATGAAACAGATTAAAAGATTAAGTAGAAGATTTAAGGGTTGATTGGTTGTTAGATTCCATCGAGTTGGTTCTGACTCATAGCAGCCCTGTGTCCAACAGAACAAAATACTGACCAGTCCTCTGTTATCCTCACAATCATTATGCTTGAGTCCATTGTTGCAGCCACTGTGTCAGTCCATCTCCTTGAGGGTCTTCCTCTTTTTCGCTGATCCTCTACTTTACCAAGCTTGATGTCCTTCTCCAGGGACTGGTCCTCCTTCTCTGAGGGTTAGTTTATGTTCATTTAAATTGTGACTCAAGGCAAGAGCTCTGTATAAACTTGGCTGCCTATTTTATGCCAGGTCTAGCAGATTTTGGAATTTGGTTTCTCAGTGCTACAGGTGTGTAAAATATTGATGAAGGTCTGCCTGGAGGTGTTTAAACCCTGAGGCATGGATGATTCCTTAAATTCCCACGAGACTGGTTTATAAGCTATGACAGTTGATTCATTTTAATGGGGAATCAGTCTGCCACAAAATGGCTGAAAAATTAGGGCATCTCTATCCCATTCCTGTAATCAAGATTTCTGGGAAATAGATGAAAGCTCAGGAGACCGCTTAGCGAATATAGAAGTCAAGCGGAGGGAGTTAAGTGGTAACCATGAGTTGCTCTTCCCGTCACGCAGATGCGACTGCCTCTCCTTAAGAGGGTGAGGGGGGTAATTTGACAAATTCTCAACTTCCAGATTTCTTCAGACTCCATGGGAGACCATTACCCATTTTTCCATACATCATATTACGGCATTACCTCTTCATTTCAACAGAGTTAGATGTTGTAATTCTTAAATTTGTAAGTTGCTTTTCTCTGATTATATTTTTGTTATCTGCTACCTAAATGGAGCCCTGGTGGCGCAGTGGTTAAGAGCTTGGCTGCTAACCAAAAGATTGGGGGTTCGAATCCACCAGCCACTCCGTGGAAACCCTATGGGACAGTTCTACTCTGTCCTTTAGGGTCACTATGAGTCAGAATCAACTTGACGGCAACGAGTTTGGTTTTTGGACTGCCTTAATGATAGGTATCTCATATATATGCTTTTATTCCCTCTAAATCATCTTCAAGGACAGAATACTTTAAGGAAGCATTCCTGGAGATAGTTATGTATGTTTGCTTCAAATGCATAGAATTGCCGTTTCTGCCCTGAATGTCAGTCATCTCCTTTGCCTGACCTTAGATCCATATATTGGCAACTGTCTTCCTCTGGTGCCTGGACCCATCTCACTATAGACTGCCCACTGTCCCTTTAAGTAATTTATCAAGTCAAGCAGTTTCCTGTTGCTCCCCAGGATTGCCTATAGTCTTTTGTCATGTTTCCTTAGTCTTTTCAAAAGGAAATTCTTTTTCCCCCAGGTCCCTTCAGGCTAAAACTCTAGAGCCAGTGTCTTGGTCATCTAGTGCTGCTGTAACAGAAATACCACAAGTAGCTCACTTTAACAAAGAGAAGTTTATTCTCTCACAGTCCAGTAGGCTCCAAGTCCAAATTCAGGGCATCAGCTCCAGGAGAAGTCTTTCTCTTTGTTGGCTCTGGAGGAAGGTCTTTGTAATGCATCAGTCTTCCCTTGGTCTGGGAGCATCTCAGCGCAGGAAGCTCAGGTCCAAAGGACACGCTCTGCTCTTGGCGCTGCTTTCTTGGTGGTGTGAGGTTCCCATGTGCCTCTGCTGGCTTCTCTCTTTTATATCTCAAAAGAGATTGGCTTAAGACAGTATCCAGTCTTATATACCTCATCAGTATAACTGCAGCTAATCCATCTTATTAGATCATAGTGATTGAATTTACAACACATAAGGAAATCACATCAGATTACAAAATGGTACACAATTATACAATACTGGGAGTCATGACCCAGCCAAGTTGATATTTTTTGGGGACACAATTCAGTCCATGACAGCCAGCCTCCTCTACTACTTAGCATCTGCCCAGGAGGAAAATATAACATATAAGAAAGAATATTCAGTCTTATTTGCGGTTCTTACTGTTTTAGGCCTTCAGGAGAGGAAGGAGACAATCCGTGGCGTGTACTCTGTGATTGACCAGCTCTCTCGGACACATCTCAATACACTGGAACGCCTCATATTTCATCTAGTCAGGTAACTTCAAGAAGCAAGGGTATGTTTAATAGTTTCTCTTGGATTCCTTTAAATATATGAAGAGCTCCTACATTTGGAAAACTGACTGTCTTAGTTATCTAGTGCTGCTGTAACAGAAATACCACAAGTGGGTGGCTTTAACAAACAGAATTTTATTTTATCACAGTTTAGGAGACCAGAGGTTTGAATTCAGGGTGCTGGCTCTTGGGGAAGGCTTTCTCTGTCAGCTCTGGAGGAAGGTCCTTGTCTCTTAGCTTCTGGTCCTGATGATCTCCATGTGGCTTGGTATCTTCTCTTCCCCTGTTTCTGCTTCTCTTATGCTTATTTAATCTTTTATATCTCAAAAGAGATTGACTCAAGACATACCCTTCACTAATCCTGCCTCATTAACATAAAAAAGCCGTCCCATTCCCAAATGGGATTATAACCACAGGCATAGAGGTTAGGATTTACAACACATTTTGTGGGGGGGGGGGGACATAATCCATAAGGCTGACAGAAGATTTTTTGTATTTATAAAGTCATTACCTCGCCTATTAAACAGATGGTTAGAAATAGAAATCCTCAGCTGAGTTGGGCTACATGGCCCTTACTGTAGCTGTGTAACAACTTCAGCCTCACGGTGACACCGTAGCCTAGCCTGTTATCTTACTCCTCAGCTAGAAAGGATCATGTATCTGTTGACATAACCTAATTCATGGGATGTGGCTTCAGATGGTACTTAGGAATCGATTGACAAAGAGACTTCAGGAGTAGCCTCTCTTCCTTTGAGTGTAAATATCAGAAGCAATTGGGAAGAATGCAACCCTTCTTTTTGGTTAAATGTCTTATATGCTTGTCTAAAAATGCCTTAAAGCCTTCACTTTGCATCCTTCAGACATGTTCGTCTGGTGATGCTGGCCTTGAGCAGTGTGGGTCATGAATTTCCGTTGATAAACTATCTGCTGACCTAGATTACTTCGGGGAAAGAACAAAGTGGAAGTGTATTTTCCAGAGGCAGAAGAGCAGTTTGGGAAAAGTCTACACTGTCTCCCTTAAATTGCACTTCCACTTTGTGCCTTGCAGTACTGTGACGTTGATGTCATAACGTCTTCTTTCATCTCTTCTGCCTACCTCCTTGTTATTCTCCCCTCTTATCCACTTTTCACTTGTTTTTTTTTTTTTCCCTCCCCTTCCTTAGGATTGCTTTACAGGAAGACACGAATCGAATGTCTGCGAATGCTTTGGCCATTGTGTTTGCTCCCTGCATTCTCCGCTGCCCTGACACCACTGACCCACTACAAAGTGTGCAGGACATCAGTAAGACTACCACGTAAGGACAGTCACCATCACCTCCGGAAGACCCAGGGACTTCTAGCTGAGTCAGTGTAGTCATTTCATCCAGATATCAAACATAGTGAATGATTTCATAAATTCAGATGTTTTTAAGAAAATTGCTGTGTACTGACATCTAGACACTGTTAGGTTTTTTTTACTGAAGATGGAAAATCCTTTAGATTCTATTCAGCTGAATATTATTAATTTTAAAGGGTCTTATTTTTTAAGTGTGGCACTTTCTTAAGACTGCTTGTAGTTTCTAAATAGTTTTTTTTTAAGTTCTAGTTTATCAAATTATGTACACTTCATGTCTTCCTATATTCTGGTCACATCTGGTCTCAGGGCTCTGAATCCCTTTGGTTTTAGTACTTCAGTACTCCTGTATTTTACCTTGGCCTTTTTTTGTGGGCCTCTGCTTTTCTTCTAGAGTGGTGTTTCTTAATTCAACTGCAACAGGAGCTTAAAAAAAATACTGGTGCTTGGGTCCCACCCTCAGAGAGTGTGATTTAATTTGTCTAGGGTGTGGCCTGAGCATTAGGATTTGTAAAGCCTTTGCAGATGGATTCTGTAGTGCAGCCAAAATTGAGAACCACCGTTCTAAAACCAGTCTCTGAGCTCATAAAGTAAGGAATGTGGATTTTTTTTTGTTTGTTTCTATCCACCAACTTACTACCACACTGAGCTGAAAAACAGTCTATGGATGCTACACTGTGTTTTACTTCAGCTCTTGACAGTTTTCTCTCTTTCCTCCTGTTTCAGCTGTGTGGAGCTGATTGTTGTGGAACAGATGAATAAATACAAGGCTCGTCTCAAAGACATCAGTAGCCTGGAATTTGCTGAGAATAAGGCAAAGACCAGGCTGTCACTGATTCGTAGATCAATGGTAAGATGCAGGAGGTGCAGTTACAGGACAAGTGGGAGACTTCCTGGGGTTTTAAGTGTGCATTTGTGGTATAGAGAGGGATTATTCTCAGAATCTTTTTCATAGGGAACAAGTAAAAAAAAAAAAAACACGAAATTTCAAGGTGCTATGGATCCTTCATGTTTGATCTTTCAGTACTCTTCAGTTATATGTACAGAGTATATGCAGTTAAATGTTCAGAATTTTAAAAATCACATATTTGGATTAAACGTTAGTGGCTTAATAATCTGCCCTGTTTTCTTTTCCTGTCCTTCACATGAAAACTTAACCTGTCCTAACTTTTGTCTCTGCTTTCTTCTACCATCTGTTCCAACCTCAACCATGTCATTTTTTGGTGGTCCTTCCAGCACTCCTGAAATGTAGAGAATCAGTTGTAAGAATGTGATTCATAAGGGCACAGAATTCCATCTATTAGTCTACTGTTATCAAAATAAAGATTCCTTTAAGGGATGATTGTTAGGTTTAGGGGAAAGCCTTGCAAACATGATAATTTATTTCCTCCATTTGCCCACTTTTCTGTTTAATACCTTCCTTTGTAACCAGTGACCTATGTATAGATGACTCTAGTGCTCGTGGACCAATGATCAGTAGGGTCTGGGTAATTGGAGAACCACTGCTACATTGAAGTTTAATTATTGTTCATTTTCTCCCCTTCCCCTCAATTGTAAAATAAAATTATAGTGATGAACACCCAAGCAGATTCCCAGTAATCCTCTAAAGAGAAGAAAAGCAGTCTTCCCTATCGTCATGTCCATGCTTTTCCAGGGGCCCAGCAATGCTTCCTCCATATCTTCATAGTTTATGCTTAGATTAACATTAAAGTAACTCTGTTTCTTCCTTTACTATTTAATCTCTCTGGCACAGAACAAGTGCTTATAAATGTTTGTTGATTAAGTAAGTGAAAGTTCTTCTCTAAAACTAAATATAAACAGACTTTTCCCAGGCAGGAAAGGTATTAAATAAAGCTCATCACAAGATACTATCTGAATCTTTTCCCCAGAAACAGAAACCCCATTTAAAAGTGAAACTGTTTTTGTAGCATGAATTTTCCTGAGCTCAGTTCTGAGAGGCCCAATTTGTCAGGGCCCATCCAGGAAGGAAGGGAAGAGGCCTTTTAGTCTAAAGCTACTTTTCAAAGCTGGTAGACAAGCTGTGCTTTTTTTGCCAATGCTGCAGAAGATGGATATATTCAATCCACTGAAAGATTAAACCTTCTCTTTTAATGGGACAATGACATGTACATTCTAACCTTCTGCTTTCCTTTTCATGTCCTTCCTAATCCAGAAACCTGTACTAATTGCAGTTAGATTTATGAGCATTACCCGCAATTCAGTCTCGGTATGTATTAATATTGCAATGTGTCACAGCCACTTTACATTATTGTCTCCCATTCATCCAGGAGTTGTTCTGCCCTGTCTATCATTCATACCTGTCCATCCTCCATGTGCAGCCCCAGTTCAGGTTCTACTTTCTGGCCAGCATTCCCTTCCTTTTCTCTTACTCTTTCTCTAGGTCTTTCATTTTCCTTCCTCTGTGTCATGCAGTTGAACAGTGTCTATTTGCAGTATACCCGTTTCTCCTCTTTGTCAGATAAGCCATTTAAAGTGATGACTTATTCCTTAGGAAAGTGCATCCTCTTTGTAGATTTCTTCTTTTGTTGAGTCATTAAAAGTTGGAATTGAAAGCATTGGTGTATCAAATGAATTTCTGCTTTATGAGCTTTGCCCCTATCAGTCTCCTCCACTCTGTTATTTTAAACACCTATTACCACTTTCGGCATTCTCCATCATTAATGCTTATTTGTTCATTCATATCTGTGACTTTGATGGCATCTTCCCCGATGTAAGAGTATGGCTCTTAATCTTATATACTTAGCATTTATCAAGACAAAGTAGCAAATAGGAATGAGCAATTTGATGGACTACTTCTAGGGCTAAATATCATAGCATAATAGAACTCATATCAGGATTTCATTGCTGGTGCCCCTCTTCAATTCCATTGATTATACAAAAAAAGGAATGAAGAGATGGAAAGCTGAGAACACCAATCTATGCAGAAATTAATTGCAGAGAATGTCTATCTGTGTGTAACCAGTTCATGGAGGATTCTTGTTTGGGTATAAATACAAGTCAGTTTTGCTTTTTGTTGGTAACTGCCTCCCAGCTCTGCCATGTCAAACTCATTTCCTACTGGATATCAACTACCTTAACAGAGTCTTGTCACTATTCCATAATTTTCAAAGGCTCCAGTCTCATTTCAGTATTGAAGACTCAGTCTTCTTCCTATTATAACTTCAGTCACAAGCTTGATCCGGTGCTCATCTCACTCCTTCCTGAGGCAGACTAGACCTTAATCTGGGGCTAAATACTTTGGGAGTAGGTGGGTTCGTTCTGTTTGTCACACATTTATCCTCTCCCTCTTTGTGCCTTTTCCCCTTCTGATGTTGAGACCTACAGGAGTGGTGGAGAAGGCAGAGTTCTGCAGGATATCCCAGTGCTGAGATGGCAGTCCTCTTTCTTGGTTGTTCAGCACTACTCTTCTAGCTCAGTCAGTGGGCTAAATGAATACAAGTGGTAGCTCCACTTTGCCCTGCGGATGATGAGCTCGATCCTATTCAGTTTCCATAGGCATTGATATTTCCTTGAAAGATTTGGTTACATCTTTTGGCTAAACTCTGACTGGTGGCATTCACACCATGTAACTCTGACATGTGTGTCTTTTTTTGTCTCAAGACTTTACCCAATCAAATCTACCTTCCAACTCTTGGGCCCACAGACACATGGAGGAAAGGTTCCAAATACTTCCTGGGACCCAAGAACTCAAGGGGAGGGGAAAGTTTTGCCCATCTCTCCAACTGACCCTTCCCTACCACGTCCTCTCCCCATTTCTCTTTTCTCCTTTGTGCATAACAGGGGCAAATCAGTAAGTCTTTTGCCTAAACAGAAAACCAAACAAGGAATGAAATACCTGTCTCCCTTTCTTTTAGATGATCTCAAACTTTGATTCTTACCCTCTGGATTTGGATAAGACTACTTTTTCCCTAAAGAAGGAGGGGAAGAGCCTCTTTTCCTAAGTGCTGTGTTCCCACCAAAGTCCAGTAACCTCTTCTTTTCTCTCAACATTTTTAGATTCACATTGAGGGGGAGGGTGGTACAATACTGGTAATAGGTCTGGTTCAGTACACTGGAGCCTGTCAGTAAGCCCTGAAGGTAAAGACTGGCGCCAATTACTGTTGGCTCCTTGAAGCTAGAAGGAGGAATGCTTTATTGTCCTCAGCTTTAGGGCTTAGCCACAATTTTGAAACAGGAGGAAAAATGCCACTTACCATCCTGTTACATATATATTTAGCTGTAGTAAGGCTTTAGGCCCAACCTTGTTAAGAACAAGACTGTATCTAAGACATAGTTGGTATTCAGTAAGCATTTATGGAATTGAATGTAGACCGAATCTAGGATAGATAGCAGTGAGTTTTTAGGATATCCATTGCAAATAAACTTATCAAAGATAATACCAAAAAACCCATTGCCATGAAGTTGATTCCAACTCATAGCGACCCTATAAGACAGAGTAGAACTGCCCCATAGGGTTTCCAAGGAGCAACTAAAGGATTCGAACTGCCGACCTTTTAGCTAGTAACCGAACTCTTAACCACTGTGCCGCCAGTGCTCCAATCAAGGCAATAGTCTTCGTGTATTCATAGATGGAAAAAAAAATACTGTTCTCTCTTGGTGTTTTCAGCTGTTCCCAGAGATTATAATTAAGTTCAATAATGACTTCTGAAATGAAGAGTGAAATACGTTTATGAAAGGTGTATTATCACCAATATGAAAAATCATTTGAGTTGGATGGTGAAAGATGAGTAATAATTTAACAAATGAAGAAATAGGAGAAAGACAGTTGGCAGAGGCAAGAAAGCATGAAGCAGCAACAATCTTGAGTTGCTAGAACTGAGACAGGAAGTGGCAGAAGAAGCTGGAGATGGATTGGAACCAGATGTATGACGTTAAGAATTTTTTGAATCTTCTGCTTTGAAGCATTTTTAAGTAGAAGAATGTCACCATCGATGTGTCTTTTAAAAGATAACTTGTAATATTCTGAAGAAAAACAGATTAACGGTGGGAGAGTCTGGAATACCGGTTAGGCATCTCTTGACAGGCTGTAGATATTCGTATTTCAATCATCACTGAAGTAGGTTGAATGCTGAAGTAGTTTGAAAATGATCTGTTTCTGTTAACTAGGTGGATGGTGGTGATCCGACTTAAAGAATATAATCTCTAACTAGGTTATTCCCAGACTGGAATTTCACAGCACAATGTTCTCAAAGTCCATCCAGTTATACCTTTTCTATAACAAATAAGTTTTATTAATCTATAAAATCCCCTCAAACTACCCTCTTGATTGATATTACACACAAAAGTTTCTATTGCCAGACAGATTTTTGGATATAATGTCTAGCACTTCTAAAACTTTGACCATGGAGCGCTTTTCTTCATAATGTGCCTAGTTGAACAAATGTTCTAAGAAAGGCATTTTACAAACAACATTCTGATTTTTAAAATAGTATCAGTTGCTACTTTATTTACTTAGTTTGGAACTTCAAAATTGCTCTAAATATTTTCAGCATATTCCTGCTATGCTGTTGTTGGTTGACAGTACTTGTGAATTTTGCATAATCTAGCCTTGTTAAAGGAGCCCTGATGGTACAGTGGTTAAGAGCTTGCCTGCTGACCAAAAAGGTTGGCACTTCAAATCCACCAGCCACTCCTTGGAAACTCTATGAGGTAGTTCTGCTCTGTCCTATAGGGTTGCTATGAGTTGGGATCAACTCAGCAGCAACGGGTTTGGTTTTTGGTTTTTTATATTTAGCCTTGTTAAAGAACTTATCTGCATGTCTCTATTGGCATACCTGCAATTCTGTATTAATGTTGATAAATACATCTCTAGGGTTAAGCTGTGCAATTGACTGCCCCAATAGAAGCCAACCCCCTTCCGCCACAAAAGTTAAGTATTAATAATTGGAAAGCGAAGAATCAGCTGAAAAGTGGTAGCGCTAAGCTCCAAAGGAAAAAACAGAGATATTCATAGTGTGGACTTCCTTGACTCCAGCAAATGGACCTGTCATTTCCTCGTGGTATCTGAGTCTACCATTCACACTTAGGTGACCTGACATACAGATTCAGAGAGTGAAGATTTTCTCGGATAGAGAAGTTTCTTCCTGCTTCTGATGCTGATCAGCAGGTATTTTTGTAGGGTTATCTTTGATAAACCATAAGCAACCCCCTACTCTTTTTCTTTTCCCCAAGCCCCTCCCAGAAAGCATTATGGTATCCAAGCGGTATTACTTGTACCGAGGAAAGATCTGCTCTTCAGCAGGAAGCATGTAGGGCTAATGGTGACAAGGATTAGGCACAGGAGATTTTTCAGAGAGTAGGCAGAAGGACAATAGGAAACAATTCGTTAGTCTTTGTGAAAGAAGCATCTTTTTCAAAGCCTTGGAATCTTCTCATCTCTCAGATGCTGACAAACAGGAAGAAAAATTATGTAGAAAATCCTAATACACAAAATTCCATAGGACTGGAAGAACTAGAGTAATATCTGGTAAAGGAAAGAGGTTATTTGGGGAATGAAAAGCAGAAGTTGGGAAATAAGAAAATACAAGAATTATAAGGATTATATAAGGATTACTAGGAGTCCCTGGGTGGTGCAAATGGTTAAGCGCTCTACTGCTAACTGAAAAGTTGGTGATTCTATTCTACCCAGAGATGCCACGGAAAAGGCCTGGCATGGAGCAGTTCTGTTCTGCACACATGGGATCACCATGACTCAGAATCCTCTTGGGGGAACTAACAACAACTTTGGTCTAGGGAGGCATAGGATTATATGTGAGAGAAGATAAGGTTAAGAGAGTTTATAGACAGTGATCAGGGAGTTTGTGTGTTTAGAGAACATAAAGTACAAAAGATTAGACAAGGATGAATGATGTTGGCTCCTTATGTAATGTTTGCTAGTAGTAGGAGTATTTATATTCTGAAAGTTGAATGAATGTTAAATAGCCTCAACTCACTCTTACAGTTCCTTTTTTTTTTTTTTTTTCCTTTTTAAATTCAAACTTGAAACTTTGTACTAGGTGGCGATCTACTTCCTAAAAAACAGCCACTGAAAGCCGTATGGAGCCCAGTTCTGCTCTTGACACACATGGGGTCTCCATGAGTTGGAATTGAATCAACAGCAACTGGGTTGTTTTGTTTACTAGCACTTTTTGCACAATAATTAATGTACTTTGGGCTTTTAAAGAAGCTATTTTCTAATTTCTCACAGGCTTACTTTGATTTATAGTATTGAAGTTTTTTGTGCCCCATTGACCATGCCTCAACACACCTTCCCACATCCTTTCTCCCTTCTGAGCCCTATAGTGTTTTCAGAAGAAATAAAAACTCTCCTCATAGGCCTTATTTATTTTAACACTTAATGGTGTACCTTCTGCTCGCCTTCATTGTTATCTCCTTAAGTCTTTGCAGAAAATGGCAATGTTGGGCTCAAATGAGGACTACCTTTAAGAGGATATCTTCACCTAGAATCCCCCACATTAAAGCATTTGACTGTCAATATTTTTGTTAAAGTTTGGAAAGCCTATTATGGAGTGGTCTCACAGAATTTTGACCCAAATCAAATAATTAAGGTTCTCTGATTTAGAATATCATTCTTAACAGAAGTAGACAGTAGAATCATATATAGACTTCTTCACCCAAAGGATAGCAAATCTACATGATTGGGTGACTGAATTTGTGGATGTTAGAAAGTATCTACAGGTTCACCATGAGTCCAAATCAACTTGACAGCAATGGGTTAGAAAGTTTCTTTCAAATGTAGGGAGAGATGGATGAACGGATCAATTGAAGAATCAGTCAGTCAGTCAGTCCGTAAATCAGTCAGTCAGTACTGAGTACCAAGTGTGGTGAGAGTACTAAGGACGAAGTACTTAATTCAGGCTGGGGATACTGGGAAACGCTGTAGAGGAGGTGACATGTGAGCTGGATCTTAAGGGATGAGTCTGAACTAGTCAGATGAAGAAAGGCGTGTTGGTACAAAGTTTAATTCTAGGAAAAGGTATGCAGTTCAGAATGGTGAGAAATTTGGATATGTAATTGTGTAAAAGGGAGGCTTTAAGTTAAATCAAAATCAACTTGTTTTTGAAGCGTGTGGTATCGTTAGCACTATGGAGCCATGGAAGAGAGCCCAGGACTCACAAGGTCTCATGTTACAGATGGCTTAGTTCTTACTTGATGGCAATGGGTTTGGTTTTTTGGTAGCTCTTATTGTAAGCTTTGGTGCTGTATGTCTTACATTTATGAAAGGGAATGGAAACTGATGTTAATTACTATTTTTCAGCCAAAAAAATAAAAATTTCACCCTGTGTCTCCTTCAGGATTTTGAATAAGTGTAATTGAATATCCTCAAATTGCAGGGCCAGCTGTTGAGGGCTAGAGAGGAGTTTTATTTTTAACCATAGAATGCCCTCATTTTCAGGGAATAATTGGTCCCAGAAAAAAATAGTTTAAAGTGAGTGCTTAAATAGTATAATTAAAAAGGTTAAACTTACGTATGTATACACATAACTCTGCAACTCAGTGGAATAAAAGGCCACTAGAAAAATCTCAAAGGCAAAGAGGAAATCTAAAGTGAAATTAAGGAGCCCTGGTGGCCCAACAGTTAAGTGCTTGGCTGCTAACTAAAGAGTTGGTAGTTGGCATTTCCAAAGCCAACTCTTTGGACAACGATTAGACTGGACTATAAGACATAAAATGATACTCGTGAGGAGGGTGCTTCTTAGCTTAAGTAGATATGTGAAACTAAATGGGTGGCTCCTGTCCAGAGGCGAGATGAGAAGGCAGAAAGGGACAGGAGCTGGTTGAATGGACACGGGAAATGGGAGGTGGAAAGGAGGAGTGTGCTGTCACATTGTAGAGAGAGCAAGTAGGGTCACATAACAGTGTGTATATACATTTTTGTATGAGAAACTGACTTGAACTGTAAACTTTCACTTAAACCACAATGAAAAAGAAAAAAAAAGTTGGTCATTCCAACCCACCCAGCAGCCTCGCAGGAGAAAGATCTGGCGATCTGCTTCCATAAAGATTACAGCCTGAAAAACCCTGTAGGCAGTTCTACTCTGTCACATAAGGTCACTATGAGTCAAAAATAGACTTGATGGCATCTAACAACAACAAGCATTATCAAGTGTCTTAGTTATCTAATGCTGCTGTAACAGCTACCACAAGTGGGTGGCTTTAGCAAAGAGAAATTTATTCTCTCACAGTCTTAGAGATTGAAAGTCCAAATTCAGGGTGCCAGCTCCGGGGGAAAGCTTTCTGACTCTGTTGGCTCTGGGGGAAAGTCCTTATCATCAGTCTTCCCCTAGTCTAGGGGCTTCTCGGTGCAGGAATCCTGGGTCCAAAAGATGCACTCTGCTCCTGGCACTACTTTCTTGATGGCGTGAGGTCCCCATGTCTCTCTGCTCACTTCTCTCTTTCATGTCTCAAAAGAGATTGATTTAAGACACAACCTAATCTTGCAGATTGAGTCCTGACTCAGCATAACTGCCGCTGATGATCCCACCACATTAACATCACAGAGGAAGAATTTACAACACATAGGAAAATCACATCAGATAACAAAATGGCAGACAGTAACACAATAATGGACTAGCCAAGTTGACACACATTTTGGAGGGACACAATTCAATCCATACCATCGAGTAACTAAAAATTACAATAAAAACATTATATATCTGAGTCTATAGGATATATAGCTAGAGCAGTGTTCAAGGAAAATTATATTTCGTTAGAAACAAATGAGAAAAAGAAAATAAACATCTAAATCAAGAGGTTAGAAATAAAACAAGACGAACTTAAGGAAAGCAGAAGGAAGGAAATAATGAAGATTAAAGCAGGAGATAAATTAGAAAACAAAATATGGTAAAACTAATAAATAAGGACGCTGGTTCTTTGAAAAACAGATCATTAAGTAAGAAAAAATGGAGAAGGCACAATTCCACAAATAAGAAATAAGGGCGGAATTGTGAATTTAACAGTGGAAATTTACAGTCTTAAGAGACTACTTTTGTATTATCTATTGCTGTATAACAAATTACCCTGAAACTTGATGGCTTAAAATAACAATACACATTCATTATCTCACAGTTTTTTGTGTCAGGAATTTAGAATCAGCTTATCTGGTTGGTTCTGGCAGGGTTTCTTGTGATCTTGTCGTCAGGATGTTCTCTGGGGTTGCATTTATCTGAAGGCGTTGCTAGAGCTGTAGGACTTCTTTTCAAAATGGCTTACTCGTATTGCCTGCTTGTTAGTGCTTGCTGTTGGCCTTAGTTCCATGAGTGTCCAAATGAGATGGTAGCCAGCTTCTTCCAGAGCAAGTAATCCAAGAAAGAAAAAGGTGGAAGCCAGTGTCTTATAACGTAGCCTCAGTAATCACACTCCATAATTTATACAGTAACCACACAGGTCAGCCCTATTCAGTGCAGGAGGGGACTACACAAGAATATGAATACCAACATGCGAGAATCATGAGGAGCCATCGTGGAAGATGGCTACCGAAACTTTGTTCAACTCTGAAATAAATTTGAAAATGAAGAATTTTCTAGGAGAATATACTTTACAAAAACTTCCTCCTGAAGAAAGAGAGAATATAAACAGCCAGTTACCAAAAAGAAATAGAGAAAATTGTCTAAGAGCGTCTTTCTACACAAACACCAGACATAAACAATTTCACAGAGGAATTTTACCAACCCTTTAAAGAACAAATAATTGCAATAAAATTTAAACTCTTCCAGGGTGGAAGAAGAGGGGAGGAGATCATTTTACTGGAAGGAGTATAATACTGACTCCTCTTCCCCCCAAAGAAAAAATGATAAAAATTACACACAAAAATATTAAAGGCAGCAGAGCACAGCATGGGCTTTGGACTAGACTTTTAGGATTAAATCCCAGCTCCAGTTTGTTAGCTCTTGTGATATGGGGCAAGTCATTTAATCTCTGTGCCTCAGTTTTCTCATCTGTAAATTGAGGTTAACAATAGTACCAACCTCACAGGATTAAATGAGCTAATATTTGTAAAGCCCTAACAGCAGCACTTGGATGGAACATTGTGAATGCTATGTTCTGTAAAAGCTTGATGAGACCTGCCTCATCTATGAATATTCATGCAAAAATCCTAAGTTAAAATATTGGTGAACAGAATTCAGTAGCCCATAAAAATAAATGTTGACCAAGTGGGATATAATCTGGGATTGCAAAGATGATTCCATTATTAGGATATCTATTAACATAATTCACCATATTAATTGATCTGTGGAGGAAAAAATGATTATTTGATATAATTCTATAGGCATTCCTTATTAAAAATATTTTTAATAAAATAGGGGTATGTCTGTAATTTCTTAGCCCAATAAAATATGTCTCTCTCAACCTAAAAGCCAATGGGGAAATACTGGAAGCATTCCCGTTGAAATCAGGAACAAGGCAAGGATGTCCATTTGCCTTGACAACTGCTGTTTGACATTGATCCAGAGGTACTAGCTAATGCAGTTAGATAAGAAAAAGGGATCAGAATTTAAAAGAGGTAAAGTTATCACTATTTCGGTTATTATGATTGTATACATATGGAACTGAAGAAAATCAAAAAACTATTGCAGATTATGAGTATTTAATGGGGTGCCTGGGTATGATTAACAGTGAATAACTTTCATGTATATAAACAACCAGTTTGATAAAACAGTGGAAAAATACTCCTTTGTATTGGTGCGTACATACAAACTCAAAGCAGCAACGTAAAATAACCAAGGAATACACTTATCAAGAAATGTGAAAGATTTACCAAGAAAGCCTTAAAACCTTCAGTATTACAAAAGAAGATTCAAACAAATGCCTTTGGAACAGAGGACTAAATTTTATCAAAGTGTCAGTTCTCCCTAAATCTGTTCATTTATTGTTCCAGTGCTTAACAGGATGGAAAGAGGAGGTTTTCTGAGGCTCAACTAAACTTTCAGACTCTTAAGACTAGCATGGGCTACACTTAGCATCAAAATCGCTTAGAAAGATGTGGGACAGGAAACACAGCATGCCAGCAGACAGCATAAGGTCTTCCTTTTGTGCCAGAGTCCTTGCATGAATCCATGGTGCCACACAGCCATTGGAGTTATCACTGGCCTCCAAGTGAGACAGCTCAGGGACAGGGAGAGGAGATCCGCATCTAGTGGGAGCAGGAACCATTCTGCCTTAGAAGTTTCATGCCTCCCATAGGAGTCAGTATTCTGTAGACATAGTTTCAGGGTCCCTGCAAGGGATATGTCCAGTTACAAAACTCATACTCAGGGAGGTCCAACTATATGTCTTCATACCTGGTATTTATAATTTGTTTGTAGTTTCTTGTCCATATGCAATTTACCAGCCAAGGTAATTTTTACTACAGGCCATGTTGCCCAGTAACATAATTTACATACAACCTTAATCCTATTTTCAGGGGTTCTGACCTAGAAAGTTGACCAAAGATCAAATTTTCATATGGAAGGGGGGAGTTTTGTCACCTTTTACCTACAATGTGATCTTAATAAAAATAGCAAAAGAATTTTGGAGAGGATCTCGACATACTGATACTAAAATTTGTAAGAAAATAAGTAGAATGAGTAGGAAAATCTTAAAAAAGAAAAATAACAAATGATTATAAAGCATTAAAGTGAGTGGTATTTTCAAGGGTCTATTATTCAATAATTGGTGTGGGAGAAATGCATAGTAGCAATGTGGGGAAAAAACAAGTAACAAAGTTGATCCCAATGAATCAAAGACTGTAAAAAATAAAGTACTAGAAGTATAGCTCAGGCTTTGCAGAGCCTCTCACCTTGCTGCAGCCTGCAGGCGCTCAGGCACCCCACCCTTTCCCATGACAAATGCCTAACAGGAAGTTCATTTCAGTGGAAAGGGCAGTTAGGAAAGAGCCCAAGAGGAAATCAGCAAGGTTATCAGCTAAACCTTTTCCTGCAGAAGTTGAAACCAAGCCAAAAAAGGTGGCAAAAATGGATAAATCTTTTTTTTTTTTTTTTAAAGTGCATATAAAAGGGAGAAAGGGAGCAAGAAGAAAAGAAATGAAGTGGCTAACCAAGAAACCAAAGAACACTGAATCTTCCGAAAACAGACTAAAAAAAACCGAGAGCAAGAGAGAAAGAGGCTAAGTGTGATTAATATTATTTACCAAGTCAGTGGTTCCTGTATCTCACTTCTTGAACAATTCAGAGGAATTGTTTTTATCAGCTGCTTTGTAAATGCAACTTTTTGGTAGCTCAAAAACTTTTTTTTTTTTTTTTAAAGAAGGTGGAATAACTCCACGGCAACTTACAACAACAATAACAAGAAGAGAATCCTCCTGCCTCCTGTTTTGAAGGGGTGAAATCAAGTGCCAGTTTATTTTCCCGTACAGACAGGGTAACTTTCTATAGGCATAATAATGTCTTAGACAGCTTGCTGATCTTGGCTTTATGAGAATTATGGTGATCTCTGTGACATCTTTGGTAGTGGTAGTCCAATTTTTCATAATAACTTCTTTAATGTGCTGTGAGGGATTGGAAATTTCAGTATTTACCATGTATGGTATTAAATCGTGAATTAGTGGGACTTTCCACCTAACAGTTATCAACATTTGAAGATAATTATAGTTGATATCTTCCATTTTAGTAACAATTTGCTTTTAAAGTTTAAGTTGGGAAGTCGCTGAAAGAACTATTCAGAAAGGGATTACAATATAACTTTAAAGATTCTTCTGTATTTGCATTAAGAATTGGGTACAAATAGTTCGTAACATCTGTGATCAGTCAAAACCAATAAAGTCCCTATTATGATGGAAAAAATACTATAAGTTTGGAGTAGAGAAGGCTTTTCTATTATGTGAAAACTATTAAAAGAAAGGTTCAGCCACATAAAAATCAATAAATTTTTTTTAAAAGTGTTACTGCATGACAAAAATAACCATAAACAAGGCAAAAGGGAAATGCACACCATGAGAAAAATTTATAAATCATATCATAAAATTGAATTTTCCCTGATAAACAAGGAGCTGCCCCTATGAATAAATAGGAGAAAAGGCAACTATCCAATGAAAAATGAGCAAAGAATACTATAAACCACTTCTGAAGTCATCTACAGACCCTTTTCAGGGAGTCCACAAGGTCAGATCTATTTTTATGATAATGCTGAGAAAGTATTTGTTTTTTCACTTTTGCTGCCATTTCCACTGATGGTACAGAAGCAATTATGGGTAAAACCACTGAACAAGAATATACAGTAAATATTGATCTGAAAAAATTCCATTTTGCAAAAGAAAACCAATTCATGCCCCCCGCTTTTTTTCAGTAAATTGGAAAGTACATTGTTCATAATCCTACCACATAGGAAACTACTATTAATAAATTGGTGTATTCATTTTTAAAACCTACAGTATCCAAGTTTATTTGCTGTTTTTAAGACAATATATCTATGTTTCTAAAAGCTCTGTGTAAACAACTTTTTAGAGCTTTGTAAGATAACCCTGGGCTCTAGGGATTTCATCTTTTCCTTCATCTTTGTCTAATGCTTGCTTTCTTCAAAGAGATCAGACCTGTAGAGCCTGTTTGGTTTTCTTCAGCTAACATGGTACTAACACTGAAGAAAGGCAACCCTTTTATTGGATAACTGGGAAGTAGATACTAGGAATTAGCTCAGATTTTTCCACCTCTCTGAGGCTTTTAAGTTTTAGTTATTTGTTTGGTTTCACTATGTCATGGATTGAATTGTGTCCCCCCAAAAATGTGTGTATCAGTTTGACTAGGCGATGATTCCCAGCGTTGCGTGGTTGTCCTCTATTCTGTGATTGTAATTTTACATTAAAGAGGATTAGGGTGGGATTGTAACACCACCCTTACCCAGGTCACATCCCTGATCCATTGTAAAGGGAGTTTCCCTGGAGTGTGGCCTGCATCACCTTTTATCTCTTAAGAGATGAAAGGGAAGCAAGCAGAGAGTTGGGAACCTCATACCATCAAGATAGCAGTGCCGGGAGCAGAGGGCATCCTTTGGACCTGAGGTTCCTGCCTTCAGATGCCCCCAGACCAAGGGAAGACTGATGACAAGGACCTTCCTCCAGAGCCGACAGAGAAAGCCTTCCCCTGGAGCTGATGCCCTGAATTTGGGCTTGTAGCTTACTGGATTGTGAGAGAATAAATTTCTCTTTGTTAAAGCCAACGACTTGTGGTATTTCTGTTTGAGGAGCACGAGATGACTTAGACATACTATACATAATCAAGATCAAGTGTACTGGGAAGATGTGATGGAATTTATAAAGTGAGTCTGACTGGTCATGTTAGACTGTGGATTTTTATTGAGGTTGCACTGTGTTGATGAACAGCTCCAAACTTGGTTCTTTGCCTCCAGTCTACAGTGCCATCTTCTCCTGAGTCACCCTTTGTTAAATTTGCAGACTGAGCTTCTGTTTTGAGGACGCTTTTCTTAATATATTCTCTACTTCTTGACCTTAGAACTAAAAGTGGAATAGCAATCTAATCCTCCTGATTTTCATCCCATTACTTGTTTTAGCTCTGGATGAGTTAGCCTGAATGCCCTTAAAACTACCCTCCAACCTTCACCTCATCACCTGGGGTAGGCCAGTAGTTTCTATTTTTGAGATAGCACATCTCCCATCTTACTTTCCAAAATCAGTTCAGAAATCTGTCAGTTTATTGTCACATGCTAGTCAAAGGATATTAGTATAGCTGTATAAATGGCTAACTTTAAAAAGGAGCTCTTTCAAAATCTTTTTTATTGTAAAGTACAACACAGAAAAGTAGAAATGTAAATGTACAGCATAATGAATTATTATAAAGTGAACATCCACATGACACCCCTAAGCCAAGAAATAGGATATTGCTAGCACCCCAGAAGGTCTCTCCTTTCCCTTTGCAGTCACAATCCTCTCTCCCTACCCCAAGGTAAGCAATAACCTGATTTTTATGTTAATCACTGCTTTTGTTTTCTTTGTTGTCTTGCCACCAGAGTATGAATCTCTGAGCACTATAGTTTTGTCTTACCTGTTTTTGAACTTCATATAAATGGAATTATATAACATGTTATCGTTTTGTATCTGACTTACTTCACTCAAACTTATGTGTGTAAGACTTAATCCATACTGTTGTGTTTAGTTGTAGCTTGTTTTTTATTACTATATGGTATTCCTGTGAATGTGTGTACCACAATTTGGGTTGTGTTCTGGGAAATTATGAATAATGCTGTTACGAACATTCTTATACATGTGTTTTGATAAATGTATACATTTTTGTTGGGTATATACATAGGAGTGGAATTGCTGGATCATAGGATATACATATCTTCAACTTCAGTAGATAATGCCAAACATTTTTTCCCAAAATGATTGTACTACACTAGCAGTGTATAAGAGTTCCCAACTGCTCCAGTATTGTCACATTCCTTAATTTTAGCCATTCTAATAGGTGTATCATTTTGGTTTTAATTTGTCTCCTGTGCTGTGAATCTAGTGAGATTAAGCACCTTTTCATAAATATATTGACCATTTGGATATCCTTTTTTCTGAAGGACCTATTCAAAGTTCTTGCCCATTTTTCTAATTGGGTTGACTGCCTTTTTCTGATGATCTGTAGGCATTCTTTATGAATTTAGATACAAGGCCTTTACTAGTTACTTATGTTTCATATATCTTCTTCCACTCTGTGGTTTGCCTTTTTATTCTCTTAAAAGTGCCTTTTGATGAACAGTTCTTAATTGTAATGTAGTTAAATTTATTAGTCTTTTACTTTAGGGCTAGTACTTTTTTGGGTCATGTTTAAGATTTTTTTTAATACTTGAGGTTATGAAGATAATCTTTGTTGCCTTTTTTTTTTTTTGTGCTTTAGGTGGAAGTTTACATCTCAGGTTAGTTTCTCATACAAAAATTGATACACACATTGTTATGTTACCCTAGCTGCTATCCCTAAAATGTGACCACACATTCTCCTTTCTACCCCGGATTTCCCGTGTCCATTCAACCAGCTCCTATCCCTTTCTTCCTTCTCGTCTTGCCTCTGGACAGGAGTTGCCCATTTGTCTCGTGTATCTACTTGAACTAAGATGCACACTTTTCACGAGTATCATTTTATGTCTCATAGTCCAGTCTATTCTTTGTCTGAAGAGTTGGCTTCGGGAATGGTTTTAGTTCTGGGTTAACAGA
Source organism: Trichechus manatus latirostris (assembly GCF_000243295.1). Classification (NCBI taxonomy): domain Eukaryota; kingdom Metazoa; phylum Chordata; class Mammalia; order Sirenia; family Trichechidae; genus Trichechus; species Trichechus manatus. The sequence continues at coordinate 17,529,672 of NW_004443966.1, read as the reverse complement.
GAGTCTGGGGGCCATGTCTTCATTGTCTTCTAAAAGCTTTATTGTTTTGCTTTTCATAGTTAGATATAGAGTCCACCTGAAAACAATTTTTGTTTATGGTATAATATAGGAAGTGGTCAAGTTTTTTTATTTCCACATGGATATCCAGTTTTTCTAGTACTATCTATTGAAAAAGCATACTTTCCATGCTGCCCTGTGGTTGTCCTTTGTTATAAATTAAGAGTATGTATATTTGGGTCTGTTTCTGAGGTCTCTGTTTTGACCATTTCTGCACCAATACCACACTATTTTAATTACTGTAGTTTTCTAAAAATGTTATCTGGTGGAACAAGTCATCCTACCTTATTCTTTAATGGTGTCTTGACTGTTCTCAGCTCTTTGTGTTTCTGTATAGATTATAGAATAGGCTTCACCAAAATTCTAGTGGGGTTTTTATTGGGATTGCATTGAATATGTAGTTCAAGTTAGGGGAAATTGATAGTTTTCCAGTATTTATTCTTCCCATCTGTGAATATGATGTATTGCTTCATTCTTTAGACCATTAACTCCTCCTGTTTTATAGTTTTGTATGTAGAGATCTTACATATCTTTAGCTTGAATTACTATTAGGAATTTAATATTTGTTAATATAGTTATAAATGGTATCATTTTAAAATTTTTATTTTCTGTTTGTTGATTGTTATATAAAAATAAAATTGATTTTGGTATTTTTGACCTAGTATTCAGCAACCTTGCTGAACTCATTTATTCTAATAATTCTTCTGTGGATTATTTTGGATTTCCTATTTCTACAGTCATATTATTCATGAATAATAACAGTTTCATATATTCTTTTGTAGACTCTATAGCGTTCATTTGTTTTTCTTGTATTAGCTAGAATCTCCATACAATCTTGAATGAAAGTGGTGATAGGGATCACTCTTGGCATGTTCCCAACCTCAAAGCTTTCAACCTTTTACCACTAAGTATGATGTTTGCTGTAGATTTTTTTTGCAGCTGCTTTATGAGATTAAGTATGTTTCATTCTATTCTTGGTTTTCTAAGAGTTGTTATTGTGACTCAGTGTTGAATTTTATGAAATGCCTTTACTGCATGTATTGAGATGTTCATGGGACTTTTATTTTAGTGATGTGACACATTATATTGAGTAAATTTCTAATGTTAAACTATCATTATTTTATTGCCATAAATTCAACTTAGTCATGAGATATTATCCTTTTGATGTGTATTGCTTGATTTAGGTTTTGGTACATTTTTTAAAGAGTTTTGCACCTGTGTTTATGAGTAAAATTGTCCTATAATAGCCTTTCCTTTTAATGTCCTTGTCATACTTTGGTATGAAGGCTATACTGGCCTTGGGGAATAGTCCTTTTTTTATGCTGTGGAATAATTTGTGTGAAATTTGTGTCATTTCTTCTTGTTTGACAGTGAAATCATCTAGGCCTAAAGTTTTCTCTCTAAAATAGCTTTGATTATAGATTCAGTTTCCTTAATAAATATAAGATTATTCAGATTTTTAATTTTTTCTATGGTAGTATTAATTAGTTGGATTTTTATAGGAATTTTTCTGTTTTGTCTGAAATTTCAGACTTATTGGCCTAAGGTTATTCATAGTATCCTGTTATCCTTTTCATGTCTGCAAGATTTATAGTGATATGCCTTTTTGCATTCCTGTCAAAATCAAGTCGATTCTGACACACAGTGACCCATTAGGATAGAGAAGAACTGCCGCATAGGGTTTCCAAGGCTAAAATCTTTTTTTTTTTTTTAATTGTGCTTTAGGTGAAAGTTTACAGCTCAAGTTAATTTCTCATACAAAAATTTATACACATATTGTTATGTGACACTAGTTGCAATTCCTGTACTGTAAGAGCACACTCCCCCTTTCCACCCCAGATTTCCCATGTCCGTTCAGCCAGCTCCTGTCCCTTTCTGCCTTCTCCTGCCTTGGACAGGAGCTGCCCATTTAGTCTCCTGTATCTACTTGAGCTAAGAAGCACACTCTTCACGAATATTATTTTAAGTTTTATGGTCGACTCTAATTTTTGTCTGAAGAGTTGGCTTCGGGAATGGTTTTAGTTCTGGGTTAACAGAGAGTCCAGGGGCCATGTCTTGGACAGTTCCTCTAGTCTCAGTCAGACGGTTAAGTCTGGTCTTTTTACGTGAATTTGAGTTCTGTACCCCACTTTTCTCCTGCTGTATCAGGGACTTTCTGTTTTATTCCCTGTCAGGGCAGTCATTGGTGGTAGCCAGGCACCATCTAGTCCTTCTGGTCTCAGGCTGATGGAATCTCTGGTTTATGTTGCCCTTCTGTCTCTTGGGCTAATATTTTCCTTGTGTCTTTGGTGTTCTTCATTCTCCTTTGCTCCAGGTGGATTGGGATCAGTTGATGCATCTTAGATGGCCGCTCACTAGCCTTTAAGACCCCAGACGCCACTCACCAAAGTGGAATGCAGAACATTTTCTTAATAAACTTTGTTATGCCATTTGACCTAGATGTCCTGCGAAACCACCGTCCACAGACCTGCCGCCCTGCTACTCTGTCCCTTGAAGTGTTTGGTTATGTTCAGGAAACTTCTTAGCTTTCGATTTAGTTCAGTTGTGCTGACTCCCCCTGTATTGTGTGTTGTCCTTCCCTTTATCTAAGATAATTCTTGTCTACCTTCTAGTTGATGAATTCCCTTCTCCCTCTCCCTCCCTCCCCACCCTCGTAACCATCAAATAATGTTTTTTTTCTGTGTTTAAACCTTTTCTTGAGTTCTTATCATAGTGATCTCATACAATATTTGTTCTTTTGCAACTAATTTCACTCAGCATAATGCCTTCCAGATTCATCCGTGTTATAAAATGTTTCCAGTATTTATCGTTGTTCTTTATAGTTGCACAGTATTCCATTGTGTGACTATACCATAATTTGTTTATCCACTGATCCGTTAATGGGCACCTAGGTTGTTTCCATCTTTTTGCTATTGTGAACAGTGCTGCAGTGAATATGGGTGTGCATGTATCTATTCATGTGACTGCTCTTATTTCTCTAGGATATATTCCAAGGAGTGGGATTGCTGGATTGTACGGTACTTTTATTTCTAGCTTTTTAAGGAAGTGCCAAATCGATTTCCAAAGTGATTGTACCATCTTACATTCCCACCAGCAGTGTACAAGCGTTCCAGTCTCTCCACAGCCTCTCCAACATTTATTATTTTGTGGTTTTTGGATTAGTGCTAGCCTTGTTGGGGTGAGATGGTATCTCTTTGTAGTTTTGATTTGCATTTCTCTAATGGCTAATGATTGTGAGCATTTCCTCATGTGTCTGTTAGCCGCCTGAATGTGTTCTTTGGTGAAGTGCCTGTTCATATCCCATGCCCATTTTTTAATTGGGTTATTTGTCTTTTTGTTGTTGAGGTTTTGCAGTACCTTACAGATTTTTGAGATCAGACCCTGATCAGGTATGTCGTAGCCAAAAAAATGTTTCTAGTCTGTAGGTTGTCTTTTTACTCTTTTGGTGAAGTCTTTTGATAAGCATTAGTGTTTCATTTTTAGGAGCTCCCTAAAAATCTAGTTTATCTAGTTTCTCTTCTGGTGTTTGTGCATTGTTCGTTATGGTTTGTATTCTGTTTATGCCATGTATTAAGGCTGTTAGCATTGTCTCTATTTTTTCTTCCATGATCTTTATCATTTTGGATTTTATATTTAGGTCTTTGATCCATTTTGAGTTAGTTTTTGTACATGGTGTGAGGTATGGGTCTTGTTTCATTTTTTTGCAGGTGGATATCAGGTTATGCCAGTACCATTTGTTAAAGAGACTGTCTTTTCCCCATTTATCAGACTTTAGGCCTTTGTCAAATGTCAGCTGCTCATAGATGGATGAATTTATGTCTGGAATCCCAATTCTGTTCCATTAAGCTATGTATCTGTTGTTGTACCAGTACCAAGCTGTTTTGACTACCATGGCTGTGTAATAGGTTCTAAAATCAGGTAATGTGAGGCCTCCCACTTTGTTCTTCTTCTTCAGTAATGCTTTACTTATCCGGGGCCTCTTCCCTTTCCATATGAAGTTGGTGATTTGTTTCTCCATTTCATTAAAAAATGTTGTTGGAATTCGGATCAGCATTACAATGTATCTGTAGATTGCTTTGGGTAAAATTGACATTTTCACAATGTTGAGTCTTTTGCCCATGAGCAAGGTGTGTTTTTCCCCTTACATAGGTCTCTCTTGTTTTCTTGGCAGTAGTGTCTTGTAGTTTTCTTTGTGAAGGTCTTTTACGTCTCTGGTTAGATTTATTCCTCAGTACTTTATCTTCTTAGAGGCTATTGTAAATGGTATTGACTTGGTGATTTCCCCTTTGAAGTTCTTGTTGTTAGAGTAGAGGAATCCAGCAGATTTTTGTATGTTTATCTTGTATCCTGACACTTTGCTGAAATCTTCTACTAGTTCCAGTAGTTTTTTTTGTGGATTCTTTGGAGTTTTCTGTGTATAAGATCATATCATCTGCAAATAGGGATACTTTTACTTCTCCCTTACAAATTTGGATGCCCTTTATTTCTTTTTCTTGCCTTATTGTTCTGGCTAGGACCTCTAGCACAATGTTGAATAAGAGTGGTGTTAAAGGGCACCTTTGTCCAGTTCCCGTTCTCAAGGGGAATGCTTCCAGACTCTATCCATTTAGGATGATGTTGGCTATTGGCTTTGTATAAATGTCCTTTATTATATTGAGGAGTTTTCATTCTATTCCTATTTTGCTGAGATTTTTATCATGAATGGGTGTGGGACTTTGTCAAATGCCTTTTCTGTATCAATTGATAAGATCATACGGTTCTTATCTTTTTATTTTATTTGTGTGATAGAGTAGATTGATTGTTTTTCTAGTGTGGAAGCATCCCTGCATACCTGGTATGAATCCTGCTTGGTCATGGTGAATTATTTTTTTGATATGTTGTTGCATTCTATTGGCTAGAATTTTGTTGAGGATTTTTGCGTCTGTGTTCATGAGGGATATTGGTCTGTAATTTTCTTTTTTTGCGGTATCTTTACCTGGCTTTGGTATCAGGGTTATGCTGGCTTCATAGAATGAGTTCAGGAGTATTCCATCCTTTTCTCTGCTCTGAAATACCTTTAGTAGTAGTGGTTCTAACTCTTCTCTGAAAGTTTGGTAGAATTCTCCAGTGAAGCCGTCAGGGCCAGGGTTTTTTTTTTGTTGTTGTTGTTGTTAGGAGTTTTTAAATTACCTCTTCAATCTCTTCTTTAGTTATAGGTTTATTTAGTTTTTCTACCTTGGTTTGTGTTAGTTTAGGTAATTAGTGTGTTTCTAGAAATTTGTTCATTTCCTGTAGGTTTTCAGATTTGTTGGAGTATAATTTTTCATAGTATTCTGTTATGATTCTTTTAATTTCAGTTGAGTCTGTTGTGATATCGCCCTTGTCATTTGTTACTTGGGCTATTTGCTTCTTCTCCTGTTTTTCTTTTGTCAGTTTGGCCATTGGTTATCGATTTTGTTGATCTTTTCAAGGAACCAGCTTTTGATCTTGTTAACTCTTTCAGTTGTTTTTCTGTTCTCTGTTTCATTTATTTCTGCTCTAATTTTAATTATTTCCTTTCTTCTGGTGCCCAAGGGCTTCTTTTGCTGCTCTTTTTCTATTTGTTCGAGTTGTAGGGTTAATATTTTGATTTTGGCCCTTTCTTCTTTTTGGATATGTGCATTTATTGCTATAAATTGACCTTTGAGCACTGCTTTTGCTGTGTCCCAGAAGTTCTGGTAGGATGTTTGTTTTCATTCTCATTTGAATCTGTGAATTTATTTTATCCTTGATTTCTTCTATAACCCAGTAGTGTTTGATCAAAGTGTTGTTCAGTTTCCATGTATTTGATTTTTTTTCCTTGCTTTTCCTGTTATTGATTTCTAGTTTTATAGCTTTGTGGTCAGAAAAGATGCTTTGTAAAATTTTGATGTTTTGGATTCTGTTAAGGCTCACCTTGTGGCCTAATATGTGGTCTGTCCTGGAGAATGTTCCATGTGCATTGGAAAAGAAAGTATACTTGGCTGCTGTTGGGTGGAGTGTTCTGTATATGTCTATGAGATCAGGTTGGTTGATTGTGGCATTTAGATCTTCCATGTCTTTATTGAGCTTTTCTCTGGATGTTCCAAGGCTATAATCTTAATGAATGCAGACTGCCACATCTTTCTCCTGCAGAGTGACTGGTGGGTTTGAACTGCTAACCTTTTGTTTAGCAGCCGAGTGCTTAACCACTGCACCACCAGGGCTCTTGCATTCCTGCCATTGGTTATTTTTGCCTTCTCTCTTTTTTCCTTCATCAGTCTTGCCAGGGTTTAAAAAATATTAGTCTTTTCAGGAACCATGTTTTGGCATTGAGCCTCTTTTTTGTAATGTTTGTTCTTTATTTTTTCCTCCTTGGGGTTATTTTGTTGTATCTAGTTTCCTGAAATAGATGCTGTCTTAGTTATCTAGTGCTGCTGTAACAGAAATACCACAAGTAGATGGCTTTAACAAAGAGAAATTTATTCTCTCACAGTCTAGGAGTGTTGAAGTCTGAATTTAGGGTGCTACCTCTAGGGGAAAGCTTTCTCTGTCAGCTCTGGAGGAAGGTCCTTATCATCAGTCTTTGCCTGGTCTGGGACTTCTCAGCATAGGGACCCTGGGTCCAAAGGACACGCTCCCTTCCTGGTTCTTCGTTCTTGATGGCATGAAGTCTCTCTGCTCACTTCTCTGTTTTATATCTCAAAAGAGATTGACTCAAAATACAACCTAATCTTGTAGATTGAGTCCTGCCTCATTAACATAACTGCCTCTAATCCTGCCTCGTTAACATCATAAAGATGGGATTTACAACACATAGGAAAATCACATCAGATGACAGAATGGTGGACAGTCATACAATGCTGGGAATCATGGCCCTAGCCAAGTTTTGGGGAACACAGTTAATCCATAACAGATGCTTACCTCTTTAATTTTTAACCTTTCTTCTTTTTTAATATATGCATTTGGGGCTATAACTTTTTCTATAGGTGTTGTGTTGTTAGGTGCCATCGAGTCGGTTACGATTCATAGTGACCCGGTGTGCAACAAAACGAAACACTGCCCGGTCCTGCACCATCCTCACAATCATTGTTGTTTGAGCCCATTGTTGCAGCCATTGTGTCAGTCCATCTCATTGAGGGTCTTCCTCTTTTTTGCTGACCCTCTACTTTACCAAGCATGATGTCCTTCTCCAGGGACTGGTACCGCCTGATAACATGTCCAAAGTATGTGAGACAAAGTCCTGCCATCCTCGCTTCTGAGGAACATTCTGGCTGTGCTTCTTCCAGGACAGATTTGTTCTTTTTTCTGTCAGTTCATGGTATATATATTGAATATTCTTCACCAACACCACAATTCAAAGGCATCAATTCTTCTTCGGTCTTCTTTGTTCATTGTCCAGCTGTCGCATACATATGAGGCGACTGAGAACAATATGGCCTGGGTCAGGCATACCTTAGTTCTTAAAGTGACATCTTTGCTTTTTAACACTTTAAAGAAGTCTTTGGCAGCAGATATGCACAATGTAATATGTCGTTTGATTTCTTGACTGCTGCTTCCATAGGCATTGATTTCTATAGGTAGGCAGAGCTTCAGCTGTATCCCGCAGAGCTTCAGCTGATATTATCATTTAGTTAAAAATACTTTTGATTTTGTTGTGATTTCGTGTTTGACCATGGGTTTTTTAGAAATCTGTTTATTAATTTTTGAATATATGGAGTTTTTGGTTATTTCTTTGTAATTGCAGTACCATAAATATTAGTTTAAGTTATTTTAATGATCAGATAAATTATTTCAATACTTAGAAATTTGGTGTCTTGCTATGTGTGCTTTAAAATAATGTGTATTCTGTAGATGTTGGATACTGAATTCTATACATGTCTGTTAGATCACTGATGTTAAGTTGTTCAGTTCTATATCTCTGCTGATTGTGCATACTTGTTCTCTCACTGCTGATTATAGCTTTGTCTATTTCTTTGAGTAGTTCTGTCAGTTTTTTACTTTAAATCTTTTGAAGCTATTTCTGAGGTACATATAAATTTGGAAATTTAATATGTTTTTCATAATTTGAACATTTTATCATTGCGAAATACTCCTCTTCATCGCAGGTAACACTTCTTACTTTAAAGTCTACTTTGGCTGGAATTGGTGTAACTATACCAACCGCAAAACCAACTTCATTGCCGTCGAGTCGATTCCGACTCGGAGCGACCATATAGGACAGAGTAGAACTGCCCCATAGGGTTTCCAAGGAGTGGCTGGTAGACTCGAACTGCCTGAGCTTGTAACCATGCTTTCTTTTGATTACTACTTTTTAGTATATTTTATTTCCATCGTTTTGTTTTCAGCCTTTCCAAATTCTTATGTTTTATATGTGTGCCTTGTAAACATCATATAGTTGGGTTTTCTTAATACAGTCTGACAATCTTCAGATTTTAACTGGAGTATTTAATCTATTTACATTTAATATAGTCATCAATACATTTGGGTTTAAATCTACTGTTTTATTATGTGCTTTTTTTAATCCTACCTGATACATCTTCCTTTTCTTCCTTGCTTTTTTGTGCTTTCTTGCCTTTTTTTTTTTTTTTTACTGCTTTTTATTGTTCCATTTTTTCTTACGTTAGTTTAGAAGTTTTACATTCTTTAGTTTAGAAGTTTTATATTCTTTTAATAGTCAGTGTAGAGATTACAGCATGAGTCTTGAGTCTATGACCTATCAAAGTCTGATCTTAGTATACTTTCACCCTCTTCCCATATAATGCAAGGACTTTAATATGCTTTAGCTATATCTTCTTCCTGATATGGTTGCTGTTGTGTACTTTAAATCCAGCATGTCGTTATTATTATGTTTTATGCAGTCAGTATTCATTTAGACTTACTCACATACTTAAACCATTTTTATTACTCTTCATTTATCCCTGCATCTCTGACTTTTCTTCTTGAGTCATTTAACTCTTCTCTGTAGTATTTTCTTTAGTGCAGGTCTGCTGGTGACAGATTCTTTGTCTCAGTTTGCCAGAAAATGCCCTTATTGCACTTTCATTCTTTTTAATATTTTATTATGTTTAAGGTGAGCATTTACACAGAAATTAGGCTCCCATTTAACAGTTTCTACACAAATTATTCAGTGATATTGGTTACATTTTTCACAATTTGCCATTATTCTCATTCATTCCGTTCTGGTTTATCATTTCCAGTACTCTATTTTCCATGCCCCCTTACCTTCTCATCTTTTCTTTAGAGTAATTTTTGACCATTTGGTCGCCTATAGTTGATTTTTTTTTTTTTTAAGGAAGCTCATTACTCACAAGTGATACTCCTTATTTTATGATCCAATCTGTTATTTAGCTAATAGGTGACCTCAAGGGATAATTTCGTTTTAAGGTTTAAAGTGTATCTCAGGGCAGTAGTCTCAGGGAGTCCTCTAGTCTCAACCAGTCCAGTAAGTCTGGACTTTTTAAGAATTTGAGTTCCGTTCCACATTTTTCTCCCATTCTGTAAGGATCCATTTGATGTGGCCCTGATCAGAACTGTTGGTAATGTAGCCAGGCACTATCTAGTTCTTCTTGTCTCAGAGTAGATGAGGCCGAACACCTTCATTCTTAAAGGATATTTTTGCTATATATAGAATTCTAGGTTGGCCATTACTTTTTCCTTTCATCACTTTGAAAGTATTTCTTGTTTTCTGGCCTCCATTGTTTTTGTGGAGAAATAAGCACTGAATCTAATTGTTGCTTCTTTATTTATCCTTCCTAAGGGATGTAGGCTTTCTTAACTCTGTAGGTTGATATCTTTAATTGGTTTTGGAAAATGCTCTGCCATTGTCTCTTCAAATATTTTTCATATAGGCTCTCACTCCTCTCTGGTATTACAGTTAAGCATGGTGGACCTTTCTTTTCTGTCTACTTTGTCTTTTACCTTCTTTTCTGACTTTTTTCATTCTTTTATTTCTCTGTGCTTCATTCTGGATATTTTCTTCTGACCTAATTTCCAACGCACTAATTCTTTCTTCTTCTGCATCTAAAATGCTGTTAAATCAATTTGACATTATTAATAAACTTGATTGTGCTATATTTCTGGTCTAGAATTTCTCTTTGGTTCTTTTTCAAGTCTGCTGTGTCATTTTTTAAAATTGTTTCCAGTTCTTTGCCAAAATTTCAACTATATCTTACTGTTCCTTCAGCATGGTTATTTTAAGTCTGTCTAAAAGCCACAATATCTGGAGTCATTGAAGATTTCTGTTTTCTGTTGTTTTTACTGGTTCTCATTCATCTTGTCTCCTTATGTGATTGGTTATCTTTGTGTGTGTGAGAGTTTTTGAAAAGTTATTTGTACAAATATTTTGGGGCCTAGGATGATGTTAACTTTCCTTCAAAGAACATTTTCATTTTTTTTTTCTTCCAGGTCCTAGGGCACTAGCAATCTGGGATCACTTTAATCCAGTTTTAGGGATTACAGTTTTCTGGACCATTCAGATGACTTGAAGCTAGGCTACAGCCACTTCAAAGACTGTTATAATTTCAGTTTTAGCTTTACACCTAAGATGCAAACCTTCAGGATCCAGTATCACGCACAGGGGTTTTTACCAGGCAGCAACCCCCACCCTTGACTAGGTCTGGACTCCGACTTTTATTCTCTACCCCACGGGTTAGCAGACTTTTTCTGTAAAGGGCCAAAGAGTAGACGTTTTGTATACCATACAATCCTCTGTCAAAACATTCGAGTCTGCCATTATTCCACAAAAGCAGCCATAGGCAATAGGTGAATGAATGAGCATGAATGTATTCCTGTGATGCTTTATTTATAGGCACTAGGTCCAATTTGGTCCACAGGCTGTAGTTCACCAATCTCTTCTATAGTCTGTCAAAAGCTCAGACTCTCAGCCACCCCTTCTGAAATTTAGATCAGCTCTAAGTGCTAGGCTAGCCTCCTCTTGGTCTGCCTTGTTAGTTGTCTAGTGCCTTCAAGTGTATATTGATTTTTTTTTTTTTTTTTTAACATTTGGTCCAGTTGTTCTTAGTAGGAGATTTAATCTGAAATACCTAATCTATCATTATCAGAAACAGGAGTCATAAATCAATTTTAAAAGCACTGAGTTTCTTTTTTTCCTTATCTCAAGAATAGCAGTTTCTTGAGTAGTTCTCAGAATATATCTCACTAGCACCCTGTGCTAGTAATAGCTGCTCCCCTCCAAAAAACAAACAAAAAACAAAAAAGAACTGAGTGTCAGGACATGTTGCTATGGTCTTCCTAGAAAGATTGCACATCCCAAGGTTAATGTTATATAGCAGTGCTGTCCAACAGAACTTTCTGCCATGATGGAAGTGTTCTATACCTGCACTGTCCAATAGGGTAGTCCACATGTGGCTATTAAACACTTCAGCTGTGGCTAGTGCAACTACAGAATTACTTTAAAAAGGCACGTGTGGCTGTTTAGTTTGGGGTGGATCCAGCTTAAAAGAATCTCGTTTTAGTATACACATGTTCCTATCCTCCCACCCGCTTAAGTGTCCATTTTCCAGTGCTCTTGCAAGAAATACTTAACCAATGGATGGCGTTCCATGAAATATCCTAGGCTTTGCAGAATGTTTACGTTTTTCCCTACCATTCACCTGATGTGATGAAAGTACACTTGTTTTCCTAACTGGGCCACATAAAACTGATGCAGTCATTCAATTTACTTTCTAACACGGATTTTCTCTGCAGGGAAAGGGGCGTATTCGTCGAGGAAACTATCCAAGTCCTTCCTCTCCTGTTGTAGTTCGGCTGCCCTCCGTGTCCGATGTCTCAGAAGAGGCCTTGACTAGTGAGGCCGCTGTGGAGGCTGACATCACAGAACAGCAGCAAGCAGCTATGCAGCAGGAGGAGAGAGTGCTCACCGAGCAAATCGAGAACCTCCAGAAAGAGAAGTGAGTTTCCAGGGGGAAGAGGAGAGACCAGTTATTTTCTGTTTTCATTTCCTTCCTTCTATCCCATCTTTATTTTTCCTTATTCACAAAGTCTCCTATGTGTTAAACATTATGTCAGGTGATACAGGTGATGTGGAGATGACAAAGACATGATGCCTATACCTGGGCAGCAGTGTGAAAGTTGTCACCTCAGGAAAGGAAACTCCCTGAACTGGGAAACCTAATGCTGCCACAGTGTTGATTCAGGATAGGCTGATGGGGAGGAGGACACAGCACCCAAGTGGGAAGTCAGACTTAGTCAAGATTCAGCTGGCAGCAGTAGTAGATACCCAGGATGAGATATTGGATCCTAACAGGGCAGAGACCAGCCTCAGTGAGCAGATTTGTTTTCCAAAGGAGGAATAGCATTTCCAGGCTAAAACAAAGTCCATTTCAAGAGTGGGCATTATTCACAACTCCATGAAGGAAGGTGATTATCTGAAGATCAATATGGCTATGGGACCAGCAAATGGATGGTCAGAGTAAGGCAGTAACCCTGGTGGGTGGTGGGATACTGGGTAGGGAACTGGGTTGCGGTTTCGGAGAGAGACAAATAATCTCTGTGACCTCTGTCATTACTGGGATAAGGGTGGGGTGGTTGGGTGACACTACACCTTGAGGATAATACGAACATCTCATGGTTCTCTCTGAAGGTACTGTATTCTAGTTGTGGTTGACAATGCTGACTCTTAAGAAGTCTTAAAGAGATTTTTATTCCTGAGTTCCAGGATTCCAGGTCTGAGAACATGATCCATGATGGGGAGGCTGTTAAAGTACTTTTCACCTTTCAGGACTGATTCTGGAATTTGGGCAAGCTGAAAAAGCAACTAGGGCTCAGCCGTGACGAACATGATAAGGCAAAGGTGGTGTACAGTGACCAGGGGCTGGCTGTTTGCTATAAAAGTGATCTGAAAAGAGGGAGAAAGGATTTAACTCAGCTTCGATGAAGATCGTATCGGAGGTCTTGAAGGAAGGAAGAGTAAGAGTTTGCTAGGAAGAGGAAAGTCTTTCCAGAAAAAGGAAAAAATATGGGCTATGTGTCAGAGGTGTGAATGCACATGGCTTATGGCAGTTGTTGCTGTAGCAATTGTAGAGTTGCTGGTGAGACCATCCTTGAAAAGATTGTCCGTGAAATTAGTCAGAGTGGAAGTGAAACTATGAGGGTTCTGGTAGGGATGAGGCTTGGTGAAGAAGGGAGTAAGAATTAGAAGGATAAGGAGGTTGTGGACAGAGAGTAGAGTATTGGATTTCAGAGCTGTATATTTCCAGGTAAGACAAACTCGACGATCTGCCCTTTGGGGAAAAATTGCTTATATATAAAGTAGAAAAAAAAAAGGTTGTTGAAAGTTGCAGGCAGAAAGGAATTTTGGGGTTAGGGAATTGAACTGTGTTTTTACAAAGATAACTGATTGAAATACATCAGAGTGACGTCAGGCAGTAGCGAGAAAGCAAGATTAGGAGCAAGTACCGAAGACTTTAAGGATAAGGGAACATAACTGAGACGTAGGTAGGTGACTGTGTTGAAGAGGGGTAAAGAATACTGTAACTGGTGATGGCATAAGCTTCAAAGGACAGAAAAGATCACTTACTGTTTTTCTTCATCTGGCAGTCTCTCTCTAATCAAGATAGAGGACATAGTATGTAGGCAGTTTGTAGGCAGTTAGTAAAGTTCTATGGAAAATAGTTTTAGAGCTAGAAGGAATCCTAGAGATTGTCTAGTTTAATTTTTCTGTAGATGAGGAGGCTGAGGTTCAGAGAGAGGAAGGTACTTTCCTGATGTATTATGAAGGAGTTCAGAGTTACATTAGAACCCTGATCTCCTAATTATTAGTCCAGGGTTCATTTTACCAAAAGAACTTACAGCTATAGCATCTTTCCCCATCCATCCCACCCTCACCTCTGTTACTGGTTTTAGCCTTTGCTGTCTATCATTTTGTCCTTTAGTCAGTATAGTTTTAGCCTTCACCATTACCTTGGCCTACAGCTTACACCACCCTTGATGGGGACAGTAAGAAATGTGACTGTGACTTAGATTCCTGACTTTCACGGAAAGTCTTTTTTCCTGTTATCGTCCTTCCACTTTTATCAAATGCTAATGGTTTCCTGACTGTATCTTTCAGGGAGGAGCTAACGTTTGAAATGCTTGTACTGGAACCCCGTGTCTCTGATGATGAAACCCTTGAGTCTGAGGCCTCCATTGGGACTGCCGATAGCTCAGAAAATTTGAATATTGAGCCTGAAGGTGCTGTCTCTGAGAAACCAGGTAAACGAACATATTAGACCAGACTCCAGATTTGTTTGCAAAGAATGAAAAGGATTCCCAGACTAAGACAAAGTCCTGTTCAAGAATGCCCTCACCTCCCACGAAAAAGTGACAGAATCCTAAGGAGTTGAAATATATATTGCTCATTGTGAAACTTACATATAAATTGTTCATCCAGCTTTTTTTCTAGTTTAATGTTTTTCCCTATAATATCACAGTATCACAACATGTGTTGTCTTACTGACCCATGACCCATTCTCTAAAGATGGGTAGGGTAGTAAGAGTTGGGCCCCACAGTGAGATGGGACTGTACTGAAGGAGGTATTTAACTGGTGGCATGTCTCAGGAAGACATAGAACTTACTGCATGTCCTGGCAGTTTTATAAATGATGACAGCTCTAGGCCTCTCCTAACGGCATAGTCAAGCACCAGACTTCCTGAGAGTGGATTCTGAAATGATACATGTAAGAAACGGATAGTGAGCTCTTCTTGACTTGTGACTCTGCACAAAGTAGGTCAGCCTGGAGTCTCCAAATCTTAGCCCAGCTAACTTCACATGATGATTTGTTTTAGAGAGAACTGTCATTTACAGCTTTGGTCTCTTTTTTGCGTTAGAGAGAAGCTTAGCCCTTAACTCCCTGAAGGGAGCTGGCAAGTCGGAACCTTTAATCAAGTTGCGAAAGCAGCTAAAAAAGCAGCAAGACTCTTTGGATTCAGTGGACTCTTCGGTCTCTTCTTTATGTCTGCCTAACACTGCATCTTCTCATGGGACCAGAAAACGATTTCAAATTTATTCCAAATCTCCATTCTACCGAGCTTCCTCAGCTGGTGAGGCCCTGGGAATGGAAGGGCCATTAGGCCCGAGTAAATCCCTGGAAGACAGGCCGCAGTTCATTAGCAGAGGAACATTCAACCCTGAAAAGGGCAAACAAAAATTAAAAAATGTGAAAAACTCACCTCAGAAAACCAAAGAGACCCCAGAGGGGACAGTAGTGTCTGGCCGAAAGAAAACTGTGGACCCAGACAGCAGCTCCACCCAACAGCTAGCTCTCTTTGGAAATAATGAGTTTATGGTCTGAATTGGCAGATGTGAGTCCCTTCACGGCCACAGAGTGGTAAACACATCTCATCTTTGGGGCCTTTTCTCATCACCTCGTCCACAACAGTCCATCCTAATTGTGGTCCTGCCTCTTGCCCAGGCATACAGCTAAGACCTTATGTGCTGAATTCCTAGGCCTCCTGCAGAAATGGAAAGGCCTCTCTGAAGCCTGCTAGGGTTGGTGCCAGCTGTGCCTTGGCTGCTGTATTTGAATTGAGGTTTCACCAAAAGTCAACCTAGGGCCTGGGCATTTTGGTCAGTTGTGAAGGTCTTTGTCCCGACCTTCTTTTCCCTTCTCAGAGGTGGGGGTTGAACTGGGAGAGGGGGATATTGTGGGACTAAGGGACCCACTGATGTCTGACATTTGAAGAAAACATACAAATATTTCTTAACTATGAAATCAAAAGCCTTGGGGTTTATTTTGGGATAGTTTGAAACTGGGGTGAGTATAATTTTTTTCCAGGGATTTATAGCAAAAAACCTGAGCCCTCTCTTTTAAGATTTTTTAAAAAACACTCTGTTATATTCTGGGTAAAGTAAAAAAGCAATTTTTTCATTAAGCCATCAGAGCGTGTCTCAGACATCTGGTTATACAATGAAGAAGAGTACATGTTTTCCTTTTTGATGATGTTTTGAAGTCATAACTATCAGTGCTGGTTTAACTCCTGGTTATTAGTTCCTTCCAGATATATCACATGGGCTGATGTTTCACTAGCCGTACTGTTCTCATGTTCCTTGGTCTAGTTTTTTTTTTTTGGTAGCTGGAAAAAAAAATGGTACTAAAGGCCCTTTATTGAAAAACAGCGGACCCCAGCCCTGGTGTTTGAAACATCCTTGGGTAGGTCTTCTAAATTTCATTGTGCCACTTCACCTTCCAAGCTGGAGACCTGTAGGTCCCTTTTTTTTTAAAAAAAAAAAAAAAAAACTGTTCCAAAGAGATGATGACCCCTAAACATGAGGGTTTCATCCTGATCCATCCAGGCTTTTCTCTTTGTAAAGGTTAAATTGAAGACCGCGTATGAGCCTATTAATCTGCTGGTGGATTTGCACCACAAACTCAGACCAGTAATGTGACCATTTAGTCCCTTCTCCCAAAACATTCACACGCAACATTGCAGGAGTAAGTGTACAGAAAGCTGCCAAAAAAAAAAAAGAAAGAGAAGTTTTTAATATGACCTATCTTTTATCTTCTTTTCCTCAGACCATCAGTATTAAATAGATGAAAAAAAATCAAGGACTACTTGAAGTTATTTTTGTTAGTGTTACTGGTTACTGAAGTTTACTGTAAATATATATGTATAGTATGCATATTTCTTTTTAACCTTGGGCTTCCCTCCTTCCCATGGAATTTCTTCCCACAGATTAGGGGCCATTGGACAGGAGGGTAAGATCACTCATCCCTGTGTTGAGGGAAAAGTGACCACCTTTTCACCACTGGGTGTCTCCATACACCCAAGTTATGATAGCATTTTAAGCTTCTTAGCATTCGTGGGATTAGAAATCTGTTTTTGCTATTTATAATGTATGAAAAAATAATGTATAAAAAACATGATACTCTTTCTTGAGATAAGTATGTGAAAATGTTTATTTTTAAAGTTACTAAATGCATCTTGTCTAACTACTACATGCACTGTTCTGAAAAAGAGCCTTTACCATCTGTAACCTGAATTTTGGTTATTCTTTCTTTTCATGCTTCTTCAATTTGAAGTTATGGAAATACTAAGTCTTTCATTAAGGGGGAGTCCCTCCTGTTGCACAACACTGAACCTCATGCCACTGCCTCAGTGGCTGTTGTCCAGCCCTAGAGGTCAGACTTGGAGTGGCAGCTACAGGTAGCAGGA
The DNA here is from genome assembly GCF_000243295.1 of Trichechus manatus latirostris. NCBI lineage: Eukaryota > Metazoa > Chordata > Mammalia > Sirenia > Trichechidae > Trichechus > Trichechus manatus. Next base: position 17,512,485 of record NW_004443966.1, on the reverse strand, counting down.
GTCCAACCTCTCCCTGGGCTTGGTTCAGAATTGAGCCAGGGAAAGGAAGCTTTTAAAAATCTCCAGAATAATGATGGTTAATGAGTAAATATTAGACGTTATATCCCACAGATCCCTACCACCCTGTTCATGCTGCCCTGAGAAGTAATAAATGCTAAGCTTTAAAAAATCTGAATTTCAGAACCTGTCTTAGAAGAGAGCCCCTCGGCGTGGTCGTGTCAAAGTGGGGTTGCTGGTGCCTTGGGACACAGGGCCAGGCAGCACATCTTGTGTGTCGTGTTCGTGGGAGAGTGCTGGTCTGCTGTGCATGAGTGCTGCTCTCCACCTGCTCCAGGTCGTTTGCTGAGTACCATACAAAAAGAGAGAACCTCTGGCCCAGAGGAATGGCCTGGGGAACACATTTTGGCATATGTTCTCCCTTGGAAATCTTGGTGGGGTTTTTTGGCAAGATAAGTTTTTGGCAGTTAAAACTATTCATACAGGTCACTTTATGGGAACTAGGTGATGGATGTTAAGAGACTTTAGAATTTTACTCAGGGACCCAAGACCTGAATTTGGATACAATTAAATAAAAATATTTGTTTTTTGGTTGCTAGATTTGTGGATTTCTAGTTATTTAACAAGCTGCCAGAATGGGGGGCTATGGGGAAGGCAGTGTGAAGGAGAGATCCATGCAATTGTTAAGAATGGAGAGCAAGTGTGGAACCCTCCTGAAAGAAAAAGAAAAGCCGTTGTTCTCATAGGGGAACAGGCATTGTTGGCCTGATAAAGACATGAAGCCATAACCCTTAAAAACTGTCAGGACAAAGCGCAGTGTCTGCTCTCAGCTGGTCTAACTAGTCCTCTCTGTGGTGAATGGCCATCAACACAGAGTGATGCTGCATTACAATCACGATTAGCATATTTAACCTCGATGTGTGTCATAGATGTGTCTTCCTGTTGCTTTTCCTTTGCTGGTTTGTTCCTTTGAACTCGAAGGCTCTGAATCCCTGCATGGCAACAACATGGCAGCCCCACACTTGGAGCCCGTACTCCAGAATGCAGACCATTTTATTCGCATCACCCACTCCCAGCCTCCAACGAAGGCTGGATTTTCTGTTCTGTCCGGTGAAGTCAACGTATTCCTTTAATTGGCTGAGTATCCTGGACAGTGTTAATGGAAGCAGAGAAGTGTGATTTTAGGGTTATATTCTGTATCACAAAGTGTAGTGAATTAGTACTTTAACAGCAAATACAGGCAGGATTCAGGGAGGTGACAGACTTAGTTTGTAATGCACTTTGTACTTCCTGCCATTTTAGTTATCCTGCCACTCTGGGCTTCTGAAAATGCAAAGGGAGGTTGAGCCTTCCCAGTGTGAGCCGTGCAGGATGGAAGAGCCAAAAGTCAGGGAACAGGGTACTAGGGCCCCCACCTCCTCAGTCTTTGGAAACTTGCCGCAGCTCTTAGCCTGCTGGGAGGTCAGTGAAGATTTCTGTCCTGTGTTCCATCACAGTAAGGGTGTTTTCACTGTCAATGACAGAGGGTCACAGAAGGAGAGTATGCTGAAAGGAGGAGGTCCAGCGAGGTTCTACAGCCCCACTTCACTGCCTGTGGGCCGTGTGTTAACTAACAAATGAATGTGTTCCTTTCACAAGTACTTTGGTGAACTGGAAGAAGAAAGTATTCTCAGGATGTGTTCAAAGCTAAGAGAGTTTTAATTTTAAAAAGAAACACAGTCCAGACTCCCTCCTCCCCCGCCTCTTGGGGAGCTGGCCGTAGGGATGGGTCATTCTGTGTTGACAGATGTGTATGTCTATCCATAAGTTTGTGACATCTCCCCAGCACTGCCTCCCAACACCATCCTAGACTTGGTAGTAAAATTCCATGATGCTTGCAGAGTCCTCTGTCTCTCTATGCCCCTAGAATACTTTTAACCATTTTTCTCTGGAACCACTCCCACGTTTGATTTGGTGTTAAAGAGTTAACAGCAAACTGATGATTGTGGAGATGGATCTGTTTAGGTATTGTTGGTCTCTTGGTTGAAACTTTTGAAAAAAGCCCCACCAACGGGTCTTATCACTTTGCTCTCCATCCATACTTAATGCCTATTTATCAATCCTCTTAGGTCATATAAAAGTTGCAGCCTTTAAACCAAGTAATTGTATTTACTGGGGAAAGGGTGTGAACTACAGATTCGTATTATATTATTTTAATGGACTTAAAGTAATTTATAAGTATGCTGAGTGTAAATTTTTAAAAGAGTATGTATTGTAAAAGAACATATCCTGTGAAATATAATATCATTTTACTGTTTAATAGAATAATTCTATGAGAAGAATGATTTATCTCACCCACAAAACTGATTACATTCCTGATGCAATCAGCAGGCACTTTGTAATTTCATTTTTTGGTTTTTGGGTTTTTTTGGGGGGTGGGGAGGAAGACATCATCTGTATAAAGTGCAGTTTGTGTCATTCAATATGTGCACTGTATGGCTGGCTACAAAAAAACAGCTTGAACAAATCACTCCATGGCTCATTAAAGAACAAAGCTTCCAGAAGCTGCAATATGTGTGGTTTGTGTCTGACCATCCTGGTTCCCACCCCAACTCACTTCAGCCTGACCCCAAGGAACAGCAGTGATTTGTTAGTTATGCTAATTTGTTTTAAGGGGAGGACCCAGTCCAAAACTGACATACCACAAAGGTGATATGTTATTGGAACAGTTACTGGAATTCAATTGAATTCAAGTGAAGGTGAGATTCAGGGGGTTGATTTTTCTGTAATGGATGCTAGCTGCTGGATGTCTGAACTTCATTTAGTCAGCGTAGGGCTAGGATAGGCAATAAATCTGCATTTGGTGCTATATGTATTTTGAAGATGCAGAGAGCTTGGGATTTTAAACTGGGTTAGACCAGACTTCTAATATCCTAAAGTGACCCCAAAGCAAAGGATCTGCAAGGTTGTCATCCTGAGACAAGTAAGGGGAGATTTGACAAAGGCTTGAAGGCAGTGGCAGGAGAATTTTTTTTAAAGAAATGGACTCAGACTGTACTTCCTGTTCTGCATCTTGCTGTCTCTTATGAGATTATTCCTATCCCAGCTCATACAGACCCACTCATTTCTTTTTAACAATTGCTGAGCATTGCATTGTATAGCTGCACCATCATTTATTTCACCATCCCCTACTGATGGACACTTAGGTTGTTTCCAGTTCTTTGCTAGTTACAAACAATACTGCAGCAAACATCCTTGAACATGTATCTTTGCCCAACCACAGATTCTTAGAAAAAGAATTGAGCAGAAAGTGTACATTTGGAAAAATTTTTACAGCTCTTGTCAAATTGCTTCAGTATCTGGTCCCATGTCCCCTTCCACTGCTCTGTGTGTTCATAACTTTGCCATCTGTTTTTACATGTGTATTTGTTTAGATGAACTTTTTAGTATCACTTTGCCAAGTCTTGTTAGGCCATATTTTTAATATGAATACAGGGATGAAACAGCCACTGTGCCAGCCTTGAAAAGTTCACAGTCCGGCAGGGGTTGGGGTGACATCTAACAGTTACCCCAGTGAGACCAGGGCTGGGACTGAAGGCTGGACCACTGGCTCTGGGAGCCTCCAGGAAAGAGTAGCATTCCGGGTCTGGGGCAATCACGGAGGCCTCCATTGGGGAAGTTTCCTGCCTAGCTTTTGTACTGTTGACGGAACATTTTCTGGAACACCAACTCATTGAATTCTCACAACAGCCTTGTACAATAAGTACTATTATCTCCATTTTCCAGATGAGGAAACTGACATGGAGGTCTTTCCCAACTCCAGCCTCTGAGCTCGTCACTTCCCCCCCTTTCCTCTCTCTTTGCTTCCTGCAGCATTGCCCTCCAGCACACACACGGCTGAGTGAGCGATCCTGAGCCACACAGGCTGGTCTGGAAGGGCCCTGGGCTGGGGACACTGCCCCAGTGGTGCTTCCTTCCTAAAAAAGCCAGGTACAAAGAGCCCATCTGTCCACTGCACTGGCCTGCCCCAGGGCTAGGCTTTCAGGATGGGCAGGATCCTACCTCTGCCGTAGGGCCCAGACAGCACAAGCCTCCCTCACTCCCTCAACCAATGAATGCCAGGTCATCCCATCCTTTCTCCAGGCCAACACCCCCTTCCCCACCTGCCTGTCACAGTCTCAAAAATGAGGCCTGCCGAGTTCATTTGAAGGAAGTATCGCTTTCTTCCTGCAGGTTTTTAATGCACATTCCTCCGACAGGAGCCCACAGTCAGTCCCAAACTTTCTGTGTGAATGAGTTTATTCTATCTTCAGATTTGGAGAAGCCTGAGGCTCTCCGGGAGGTCGTGAGTGAAACGGTTAGGAAGGGGAGTGGAAATTAGGCAGTTAACCCCACACTGTCTTCCAGCCCCGACGTGCCTCTTCCTCCCTACCCTGTGGTCCAAGTTCTTAGTCTGGCAGTCACGAACCTTCACTGGCGATTTGAGCCTCAACAGCGCCCCAGAAAGCCCGGCGTGGAGGACTCAGGTGGGAGAAGACTTGGAGCGGTTGCATCGGCGTAGCCAGTCAATCTTGGCTCGTCTCCTCAGATCCTCAATTCCAGCCAGGACCTGTATTCCAGACCACAACCTGTATCCTCCCTCCTGCTTCTCCCTCCTCGCGTCCCGCTAGTCTCGATCACTGTCTTGCCTTCGTGGGGACAAATCATGTGTGCGCATGCCAGAGGGATTTACCGTCTGTAGAGAACAGCGGCTCTTCTCTGGCTCTGGCTCCCCTGCGTGTCGACAACGGGAACTGCAGCTCGGGCACACCTGAGGGAATTACGAGAAACACCTAACAGCGGCTCTTTGCCGGCTCTGGCTCCCCCGCGTGTCAACAACCGAAACTACAGCTTGGGCAAAGTTGAGGGAATTACGGTAAGTACCCAAGAGTTGCTCTTCCAGGTTCTGGCTCCCTCGCGTGTTGACAACCGGAAGGGGCGCACGCAGCGCTTGGGCTTGGCGCGCCTGTGGTATCTCTTGGAAGAGCGGAAGGGTGGGCTTCAGAGCCGGTTGTCAGTATGCCCCCTGCCTGGCTGGAGGGTGGGGGAGTGATAGTTAAAGGGTGTAGGGTATCTTTGTTCTAAATGTTCTAAAATGTAGTGGTGATGGTTGCACAACTCTGAATATACTAAAAACCACTGAGTTGTACACTTAAATGAGTGAATGGTATAGTATGCGAATTATATCGCAATCAAACTCTTAAAATAAAGCAGCAAAACAAAACTGATAGCAGTTGAGTGAATTTTAACTCATGGCCATCGCATGTGTTAGAGTAGAACTGCTCCACAGGGTTTCTTGCCTGTAAACTTTACCGTTAAAGCGCTGGATTGCTAACCAAAAGGTCGGGCTTTGGAAACTACCAGCAGCTCCTGGGGAGAAAGATGTGGCAGTCTGTTTCCATTAAGAATACAGCCTTGGAAACCCCGTGGGGCAGTTGTACTCTGTCCTGTAGGGTCGCTATGAGTCAGAATTGACTTGATGGCAACGGGTTTGGTTTGGTTTTGGTTAATCTTTATGGGAGCACATTGTCAGGCCTTTGTCCTCCAGAGTGGCTGGTGTGTTGGAACCGCTAACCTTTAAATTAGTAGTCTAGTGCAGACTGTTTGCACCACTTAGGGTGAGAAAATTAGTATGCTGGTGTAGGAAAGGAGAACATATATATTATACACACACATCCCTACGATTACGTTTAAAAATGTAAGGGTAATAACTCACAAAAAAAGACCAGACTTACTGGTCTGACAGAGACTGGAGAAACCCCCGAAGAGTGTGGCCCCCGGACACCTTTTTAACTCAGTTCTGAAGTCACTCCTGAAGTTCACCCTTCAGCCAAAGATTAGACAGGGCCCATAAAACAAAAGGAGACTAAATGGGCACACCAGCCCAGGGGCAAGGACGAGAAGGCAGGAGGAGACAGGAAAGCCGGTAACCGAAGGTTGAGATGGGGAGAAGGTTGACATGTTGTGGGGTTGGCAACCAATGTCAAAACAATATGTGTATTAATCGTTTAATGAGAAACTAATTTGCTCTGTTAACCTTCATCTAAAGTACAATTTAAAAAAAGTGACCTGTTTAAAAAAAAAACAAGTAAGGCTAGGCAACAACAAAAAAGAGTATTGTGTCAGTTAGGATTCAGTCAAGGGAACCTGAGTTACTCTGAGGTTGTGGGATAGGAGAGTTATTACAGGAATATTACAGGGGAAGAGAGTGACTGGAAGAGGAGTTGGGAGATCAGAAATCAAGGTTCTCACCTGAAATGACCATTTGAAGAAGAAGCAAGATCTAATAAAGAGCCCAAGGATTTTTGCTGAAGAGGCAGAGCCATGCACTGCAGTAGGTATGAAATTCAAACCTAGCTTGCCATTTTTGCTCTGCCAGTAACTTTACTGCATGGCTTAGGAAAAGCCATTTCCCCTCTCTGGAGGTTAAGGTTCCTATCTGTAAAATGAGTTCTCTTCCTGAGATTTACGTCTCTGGACAGCACCTAGTGATCCTTCAGGTCTCAGCATAAAGGGCAGTTCTGCTGGGAAATTTCCCCTTACCCCTTGACCAGGGTTAGGTGTCTTATGTTCCCAGCAGCTCCTTATACTCAAGGTATCAAACAGTTGTTGGCTACAAGCGCCCCCAGGCATCTGTCTTGCTGATTCTTAGATCCCTAGCACCTACCACAAGGTGCTGGGCACTCTAATATTGGATGAGAAAGTTTAATAAGATCAGTGGTTCCCAAATGCCAAACCAGGTCTAAGGTGAAATGGGGTGGGGGTGGGGGATAGTGTAGTGAATTTTTCTCTAATTCTAAATTTATTATTTTTTTAAAATTCTGAGCTCATCCATCCCATTTCTTTTTACATTAAAGTCATTTTTGTGAAATGATACGGATACCAAACCAAACCATACCCATTGCCATTGAGTCGATTCTGACTCATAGTGACCCTATAGGACAATGTAGAACTGTCCCATAGGGTTTCCGAGGCTGTAATCTGTATGGAAGCAGGCAGCCACATCTTTCTCCTGCAGAGCGGTGGTGGGTTTGAACCAGGGCTTTGAACTGGCGCGTTCTGGTTCAAACCCCTGCTGAGAATTTGCATTTCTGAAGTTCTTACGAAGTTATACGTAAGAATCACCTGGGGATCTTGTTAAAATGTAGATTCTGATTCAGTATATCTGGGAGTGGAAATGCAAATTCTCAGCAGGGGTTCAAACCAGAGCTAACTGGTTTGATGCTCTGGTTTGAACCACTGACCTTTCAGTTAGCAGCTGAGCACTTAACCACTGTGCCACCAGGGCTGATAGGGATAGCAAGTGATAATTGTTTATTAAAATTTGCTTCATTGGCCAAATAAAACTTACAAACGCCGTTTTTAAAAGTGGCCCCTGAGATTGCTGAATTGACAACAAACTTTTCTGATTATGAAGACTTTAGAGCAGAGAGGAGTAAAGGAGATGCAAGCTATAAAGAGATCAGAGCTTTGGCTTATTAAATTTGCTCTTCCTCCTAGACTGGCTAGCCGTACAGTGTCTTGAAACCAGAGACATACCATGAAAGTAGATTGTTCTTGTTGGGTGCCGTTGACTTGATTCCAACTCATAGTGACCACGTGTGACAGAATAGAACTGCCTCACAGGGTTTTCTTGGCTGTAATCTTTAGGGAAGCAGATCTCCAGGTTTTTCTCCCTCACAGCTGCTGGCCGCGTTCGAACCGCCAACTTTTCCGGTTAGCAGCTGAGGGCTTAACCATTGCACCACCAGGGCTCCAAGAAAGTAGATTAGACTCAGGTAATGTCTGGGTGGGCATCTCTGACTCATAGTCAAGGAGTGTGTCACTTCCTGGTTCTGTGTGGCCATTCATCCATTCATTCAGCAAATACTGAGCATCTGAGGCACTGTTCTAGGTGCTTGGGGTACATAGTTGAACACAACAATGATCCCTGTCCTTGTGGAGCTTGCATTCTAGTGGGGAAAACCAGTGATGTCCACCAGATGGAGACTGTTGTTAGGTGCCTTCGAGTTGGTTCCGACTCATAGTGACCCTATGTATAGCAGAACGAAATGTTGCCTGGTCCCCTACCATCCTCACAATCGTTGCTATGCTTGAGCCCATTGTTGCAGCCACAATGTCAATCCACCTTATTGAGGGTCTTCCTCTTTTTCTCTGACCCTCTACTTTACCAAGCATGATGTCCTTCTCCAGGGACTGGTCACTACTGATAACATGTCCAAAGTACATTGCAGAAATAGCAAGGCAAGCCTCCCAGTTCACTGAAGGCAGTGAAGCTAACACTCTGGAAAGAGGGGAGATGCCACTTTCAATTTGGCTAACACGTCCAAAGTAAGCAAGGTGAAGTCTGGTCATCCTCGCTTATAAGGAACATTCTGGTATACTGATTCCAAGACAGATTTGTTCATTCATCCACAATATCTGAGTTCCACTCTTAGGTTATATTTATTACTGTGAATGAACACTTTTTGGCATTTTTGAGTCTTCCCCCTGCCCTTCATATCTTTAAATACTCCCTTAGGGGTTTAGTAAGGCAAGTGTATCACTAATCTTTGAAAACTGCAGCTCCAGTTGAAAAGTAAAGCCCAGACAGACCCAAAGGGACTACCTCTGTGGTGTTTCATAACCAAAGACGTTTCTAGCACTGAGGGTACAAAAGAGCTTGCTAGCCCCTCAACTAGCAAGGGCTCTAAATGCATTGAAAGAAAGCCGTTACCCATGAGAATTTTAGTGGGGCCAATTTACAGAAGGCTGGATAAATCGGGGGGTCAACTGAGTGCTATGCTATATTAGTCAGGAAAACAGAGGTCACTCCATGTGTTACAGGTGAGGATTTAATAAAGGAATTAGGGGCTTACGTAAACATTGGATGAACTAGGGGAGCCAAAGTCAGAGAAGCTCCCAAGAAGGTGAAGAAAGACAACACAGATCTCAGCCGAAAGTTCCAAAGTACTCAAGAGCTTACCTGGAAGCCGCTGCAGTTCTAAAGAAGAGCTGGCAGGAAGCTGCTGTGAAATCTCCCATCTCCCCACACATCTGGCTGCATCTGCCTCCAGCGAACAGTAGCTTCTCCTCTTACCTTCCGAATCTCATGTGAGTGCAAACTCTAACCCAGAAATATAGGGGAAGGGGGTTCTGGGAAATGACGTTCCTGGCTTCTCAGCAACAAAGACAAGACCTTAGAAGGGGGTGGTATTGATACTAGGCTGACAACAGACAATCCAGCTTATATACCTCCTCTAATTCTCCAAGAAGGAGCCCTGGTGGCGCACTTGTTAAGCACTCAGCTGCTAATCTCGAAAAGCTGGTGATTCAAACCCACCAGCCACTCCATGGGAGAAAGATGTGGCAGTCTGCTTCCACAAAGATTACAGCCTTGGAACACTATGGGGCAGTTCTACTCTGTCCTATAGGGTCGCTGTGAGTCAGAACTGACTCGATGGCAATGGGTTAATTCTCCAAGACTTCCTCCTGGAAAACCCAAACAATCTGTTCCTCATGGCAGAGTTGCTGTGCTCACACATCCGAGACACTAGTCCTTTCATGTTTTCAAAAGCCAGGCTGTAGGATAAATGTGCAGGGCCTGTCCAGTCATATTTCAGCCACGTTTCTTGCTAAGATGCCTTTGCTCAGGCTTTCTTTAGGCCTTACATCTTATGGATAAAACCGTGATGGGGAATTGGAAAGTATAATGGCATTATATGGAGCCCTGGTGGTGCAAATGGTTAAGCGCTTGGCTGCTAACCAAAACATTGGTGGTTCGAACCTACCCAGCGGCTTTGTGGGAGAAGGACCTGGCGATCTGGTTCTGTAAAGGTTACAGCCTAGGAAACCATATGGGGCAGTTCTACTCTCTCACATGGGGTCACTATGAGTCAAAAATAGACTCGACCACACCTGAAAACAACAACAATGCCATTCTAGATACGAACTGACCCAAATAAAGGAGGGAGGTCTGAAGGTTTTAGAAGATCGAGGGTCTCAGGCAGTCTGAGGGCCTAAGTGGGAAGGGCTTAAGGTGTGCAGCATTTGCCCTATTCCTTCCTGTCTGGGCACCAGCCTGGTGTTGTCATTTCCAGAGCAGAGAGTGTTCTAAACCATCCTCCTTCCACTCAGGCAGGGGCTCTGTCAGCTAGGAGAATTCAAACACAGGCCAAAGGGCAGAGAAGCCCTAGGAGCCCACAGATTTCTCACCTGAACTTTCCTTTCTGGACATCAAGCATTTCTCCTTTGAAGGCAGAAAGGGCAACAGAATTGTTGAGCTGATTCCGGAGGTGGAGCGGGGCATGGGGAGAAGTTCAGCAAAGTAGAGTCGCACCAAGGTTGGAGTCCTCGCAGTTTTTTGTTTTTTTTTTTCATTTATAAATGAGGATAATTGATCCCACCTGCAGAGTTATTCTGAGGCTGAAATAACAATGCGTAGTAAGGGCTCAGCTCACTGCCTGGTATATAAAGTTCTTGCTTGATAAATGTTAACTATTACATTTTTTAAAAAATTGTTTTCCAGGTCTTCTGGGTCTGTTTGAAAAAGATTAGATTTGTCTGAGGTTCGCCTTTCCAGAAGGAACTAAGAAGTGATGGAGATTGCCTTTCACAGAAAGGGCCTGTATCTGCTGTATGTTGAGGTGGATGGTGCTCACCATTGTGCAAAGGGACCAGGAAGGATAAGGAAGAAAAAGAGGAATGTGGGACAGTGGGTGCCATCGGGATGAATCTGGGATGTTGAATCCTGTGGGAGATTTTCCACTTGGCTTGAATTCATTGCAGCTGGACTCTGACTGGAGTGGCAACCAACCACGAGGGAACTCACAGACCTTGTGCTCCATCCTCCAGCGCCCTCCTTCACTTCCCTGGGCCCAGAGAAGGAAAGGGACGGCCTTGGGCTACTTTCATTTTCCTGGTTTTGTTTCCTCACTTTTTTACTGAGCTCTGACATAATACAAACGAGCCCTGGTGGCGCAAACAGTCAAGCGCTTGACTGTTAACCAAAAGGTCGATAGTTCAAACCCACCCAGCAAGAAGGACCTGGCGATCTGTTCCCATAAAGATTACAGCCTAGAAAACCCTATGGGACAGTTCTACTCTGTCATATAGGGTTGCTATGAGTCGAAAACGACTCGACAGCACCCAACAACGACAACCACAACAACATAACACCATAAAGGACACGTATATTAAGTGGACTTAACGAATTTTTACACATGAATTTATCCATGACACCACCACCCAGATCAAGATAACGGACATTTCTAGCACACCAGAAGGCTCCTTTGTGCCCCTTCCCAATCACTGCCACCCCTCCCCATGGAGGTAACCACTCTTCTGACTTCTATCACATTAATTAGTCTTGCCTGTTCTTGAACTTTGTATAAATGGGATGTGTGCCGGGCTTCTTTTGTTCAGTTTATGTCTGTGAGATTTATCCATGTTGCTACATGTATCCATAGTTTATTCTTTTTTATTGCTGTGTAGTATTCCATTAAGGGGCCCTGGTGGTACAATGGTTAAGTGCTTAGCTGCTAACGGAAAAGCTGGTGGTTTGAACCCACTCAGTGGCTCCAAGGGAGAAAGACCTGGCAATCTGCCTCCATAAAGATTACAGCCAAGAAAACCCTATGGAGCCGTTCTACTCTGTCACATGGAATCTCTAGGAGTCAGAATCGACTTGCCGGCACCCAACAACAACAGTATTCCATTATTTCTACAGTTTATTAACCCATTCTACTGCTGATACACAGTTTTTTGGCTATTATGAATAAAGCAGATATGAACATTCTTATAATGTCTTTTGGTGGACATTTCTGCTGGGTACAAATACAAGTGGAATTGCTGGGTCAAAGAGTAAGCAAAGGTTTAGCTTTAGTAGATTGAGACAAACTTTCCCAAAGTTTTAGTTCAACCTCATTAGTTTTTGAACATGTCACAAAGAAGCTTCTCCATTGGAGTATTCCCTATGGTTTTGCGGAAAAAGAGGAGTTCAATGCGTTCAGAAGTGATAAGCCGCAGAGACGGGAGGAGCAGGAGCAATTTCCCAAACCTGAACAGGAGAGAGGACACCATCAGTTTTATTATCAGCTTCCAAACCATAGTCCCTGGGGCAGCGCCTTCTCAAGAAAGAGAGGGGAGGAAGGAGAGGACAGATGAGAGGTGCCCAGGGTAAAACCCCATTCGCTAGAGGCGTTGCCTCCACCTATCCCTGACCCGTTCTGAGCTCCTTACTTTTGTTTAGGAGTCCCCGGGTGGCTCAGCTACTAACCAAATGGTTGGCGGTTCAAACCCACCCAGACTTGCCTCAGAAGACAAGCCTGTAATTTGCTTCTGAAAGGTCATAGCCTTGAAAATCCTGTGGAGCAGTTCTACTCTGCACACATGGGGTCACCATGAGTTGGAATTGACTTGACGGAACTAATGACAACAACACTCTTGTTTAGGAGTGCAAAGAAAATAGTGAGTAAATACTGTTTGTTGTGTGTAAAGATTATAAAGAAGTTATTTGTATTGTTATTAATAAGATTTATGATTATTATATGATGGCTAATACAAATTATATATACAGCTCAGTGGTTAAGAGCTACAGAGAACTACAGCTGCTAAACAAAAAGATCGGCAGTTCAAATCCACCAGCCGCTCCTCGGAAACCCTATGGGGCAGTCCTACTCTGTCCTCTAGGGTCGCTATGAGTCGGAATCAACTTGACAGCAACGAGTCTGGTTTTTTGTTTTGTTTTGTTTTGTTTTATATAGCTATATTATCTATATATGAAATAAGAATGTAAACTCCTCTCTGTAGGCCACCTAGGATGCTAGCAGAGTAGCCACTAGCCGAAAATGTTCTGAAGTTGAAGCATAATTTTGGTGGCAGAGAAACTTATCCAGAAATAAAATTATAATTCTGAGTAAGGACCATTTACCAAGGCAGGGGTCCCCAGTGCAGAGAAGGTGAATGGTGAAGTCCCAAGAGACAGATGGGAGAGGATCAGACCTATCTGGGCAGAAGGCTGGGGTCAACAGCCACAGTCAAGGAGGCCACTCCAAAGTGGGGCAGCTCCACATTCAACTTCCACCATGGAGATCTTTGGGAAGCCTTGCTCTGCCATCCAGTTATCTGCCGAACTTGCTTGGCTGGCCTAAGGGTTTTCCTTCTCTCATGAGTGGCACTGAGAGGTAACATACCCCTCCCTTCTCCCTTCCCCTCTTCTGTTTTCCTGACCTAAGTAGGGAGTGGGAGGAAGAAGTGGCTATAAAGTCAATTAGATAAATTGTTTTCAAACTGCAGGTATTGGCCAGCTGTTGTTGTGTGCTGTTGAGTCGATTCTGACTCCTAGCAACCCTAATGACAGAGTAGAACTGCCCCATAGGGTTTCCTAGGCTGTAATCTTCATGGGAACAGATTGTCAGATCTTTTCGCCTGCAGAGCCACTGGTGGGTTTGAACTTTCGGTTAGCAGCTGATCATTTAACCTTTTTTTATTGGCCCATTAGTGGGTCTGAAATTAAATTTAGTGGATCACAACTAGTCTTAAAATAAACAAACAAAAACCCCAAAAAACAAATACCAGAGTAGATTGTACAAAGTAAAAACAAATCAAAACCCCACGTGTTACAGAGTAGGACTGCTCCATAGGGGTTTCTTGGCTATAATCTTTATGGAAGTAGATTGCCAGGCCTTTCTTCTGCAGTGCTGCTGAGTGGGTTCAAGCTGCCAACCTTCGGTTAGCCAAGAACAAAATGTTTGCAGCACCCAGGGAGTTGTACAAAGTAAAAACCAAATTTAAAAAAAAAAAAAAACCCATTGCCAACGAGTTGATTTCGACTCATAGTGACCCTGTCGGACAGAGTAGAATGCCCCATAGGGTTTCCAAGGAGTGGCTGGTGGATTCAAACTGCTGACCATTTGGTTAGCAGCCAAGCTTTTTAACCACTGCACCACCAGGGACCCTGTACAAAGTAAGGGTAGATATTATTTGGTGGAACTTTGTTTCAGTTGTTTGTGTGTGTATCAGGTCATGATGAAAATTGCATTTCTCCCTGGAGATTGCAGTTTAAAAATAAAAAAAAACAAAAAACTGAAATACAGTGACTTAGAGAAGCCCAAACCACAACTCAACACTCAATTCCGCTGGTAGCTGGCACTGAACTGCTATAGAAGCAGCATGAGAAATATTGATCATTAGTTTGTAATTCAACTCAAAGCCAATATGGCATGCCAAGACATCTCTGGGAGCTGGTCCCAACAGAAACTTGGCCTGAGGGTTGGAGGGCTACTGGTTTCTGGGTGTCTCTGATGACCACACTCAGGAGACTTCAACAGGTCTCAGCAGCAGCTGTTTCCCCTCTGTGCACAAGCAGCAGAACCACCTTCTGTGCAGCATGCTGTAAGTCTTGTATGCTTTGAATCTTCTTAAAGGGATATTGCCTCTTCTGGTGGGTAGTTTCTCAGATTAGAGGTGATGTGAGGACACCCATGCTAACTTACTTCTTTAGAAAGAACAGCTCCTAATAGATGCCTGGAGGCCAGCTGGTCAAGCCTTGCCAAGTCTCCATGGTATCTGCTGGTGCTGGGCCAAACTAGGCAGCCCCAGAGCACTGGCTACTCCCCATGCCCCTTCTGCCCCCCTGCCACACTCTCCCAAACCCGGCCAGAGCCGGGCCGTCATCCCCCAGTCCCTACCAGAGCCGGGCTGTCATCCCCCAGTCCTGGCCAGAGCCAGGTTGCAGGCCACGCGTATGGCTTATGCAAGGGCCTCACTACAGGATGCCCCTGTGTGTTTCCAAGTGACTTTATCATGTTTGCTCAAAATCATCTTTTCCTTTTTATGTTTCTTTTTATATTTTTTACTATCCCCTTCTCCCAAATAACTCCTCTCCTCTGTTCCTTACTTCCAACCAAGTGCCAGGTCCGACCCATTCCAACTCCTAGAGTCTTCTTGCACCCGTCACCTTCTCTCCACTCCTACGGTCGCTCCCAAAGATGTGAACTCCCTGGAACCTCCCTGTACGATGACAGTGGCTGCTAGCCACTCCCTGGTAGCGCACTGTGTACTCACTGCCGCACCACTCTGCATGAAGTCCAGCCCTGTATATGCCGCCCTCCTGCTCAAACGCCTGCAGTGGCTCCCCTCTGCCCACCAATCAAATATGGCCATCTTCTCACTGGCAGGAATCATCTGTTCCTTCCAAACTGGGCTCCTTCCTAAGAAAACATCATGCTTGCCTCTCTCTCTGCCTTTGAAAATGGTGTCTTCTCTTCCTTTCAACCCTGCCCTTCCTTCCAATTCCAACCTTGCTTCCACAAAGTCCCTCTCAATTCTTTTCTACACCCCCCACCCCCAATGGGTCTCTCTCTCCTTCAGATACATGCAACCCTCCACACCTAACTAGGGCAGTTCTTGTCTTTGGTGTGGTCGCCGGGCTGGTACATGGGAAGGCAGCAACTTTGTCTTATGACATGGGGGCTCCCAACTGGCACACAGGAGGTGTTGGCTATGTGCTGGTGGAACTGAGACCCTTTGTCCTGTGTAGCGGGTGAAGGCCTGAGGGAGTCAGAGAGGTGGGCAGGGAGGTGGAGGGGTAAAGGGACAGATGGGTGGCTGGGCAGGAGCTCAGGTCACCTCACAGGCTGGCCGGGGTGGTGGGCCTTGCTGTGCTGGCTCAGCATCACTTGGGACTGGTCTTGCAAAGCCTCCACGTTCTCAGGATCCTTCAGGCCCCGTGTTTCTGGAGAGAAGCAGCACCAGTGAGGTCCTCTCCCATGTTTCTCCAGCCTGCCCTGCCCGCCTCACAGTCAGCCCAGGCCCGGGGAGGAGTGAGCCCAGGCCTGCGCCTCTGCCCCCCACGGAAGATGCCTGCACACTTCTGGCTTTCTGTGGGGTGGGGCAGGGAGAGAGGGAGGCAGAGGAAAGACGCTAGCATTCCCACCCTTCCAGCCCTTTCTCCGAAGGCTCAGACAAAGACTCAGCCACCTGGTTTGAAGAGGACCAGAGCTTTCATGCAGGCAAACTCTGTGGGGTCCACTGCCAGCACCCGGAACCGTGAGATGGTTTCCTGCAGGACGTGTATCTCCATGCTGGCCAGCTTGAGCCGGCCCTGAGAGCTGCCGGCGGCAGGGGCCTCAGGAGGGGTCAGCAGAGGGCAGCTGTCCAGGGGCAGGGACCACTGTATGGCTCCCAGGAGGAAGAGTTCACTCCACGCCTCCTCCAGCAGGATCACCTGTGCCCAGAGAAGGTGAGCTCAGACAGGTGAGCGACTCCAGCTCATCCTGGAACCTCTGCCACCTTCTGGGGTACCCCGGGAACAGAAGTGCTTGTCCTCGGTGCCCAGAACATTCTCTTGACCTTTGTTTATAACTATCCCCTGCTCTAGACCTCCAATCAGCCATGACCCAGAACTGTGGGATTTGGTATCATCTGCCCAGCTTCCCAGCTCTGAGACATTCAGGGTTCCATCCAGAACTGCTACTGGAACATTTAAGAAAGTCTAGAGTTAGGCTGTGGAAGAAAGGCCTGGCAAACTGCTTCCACAAAGATTACAGCCAAGAAAACCCTGTGAAGCAGTTCTACTGTGCAGCATATGGGGTTACTATGAGTCGGGAGCTGACTCAACAGCAGCTGACAACCACCACCACCACCACAGAGTGGTGTGAACGGTTAGCTCTCTTAGCTGCTAACCAAAAGGTTGGAGGTTTGAACCCACCCAGAGGTGCCTCGGAAAAAAGATCTAGCAATCTCCTTCCGAAAAACCAGCCATTGAAAACCCTGGGGGGTGTAGTTGTACACTGACCCACATGGGGTCGCCATGAGTCAGAGATGACTTGATGGCAACTGGGAAGAGCCACGGAGGGTGGGAAACCTCTGGCCCATTCCCCCAGAGCATTGTAACCTGAGTGTCCAGAGACTCAGCCTGACACTTCTGAGCTGCTCCATCCAAAGATACACACTCTTGGCTAAGGGCCCAGGCCCTCTCCTCTCCCATCAGAGAGGTACTCCAGAGGTGAAGAGGGTGGACTGAAATGCAAGCTCTGGAGTCAGAGGGCTTGTGTTCTAAGGGAGCTCAGAGCCGGCCACTGGTGCTGTTGAGAACCCTTTGGACAAGAGGGTTTGTCTAGGAGGAAGAAGACCCAGGGGCCCATAGGCACTGTCTTAAAATCCCTGGTCCGTGTATCCCGACCATCATTGCTACCCCAGAGATGTATGTACCCCCAACTGTCACCTCCCTGAGACACGTACCGCTGACCATCACTGACTCAGGAACATGTATGTCCCCATCTGTCATCTCCAAACTGTGTGCACCTCCAATCATCACCTTCCCAGGGGCGTCCCTGCCCCACCTGGCAGAGCCGCCGGGTGCCCTAACAGGCAGGCTGCGGCGGCCGGTACCTGGTCTCGGAAGGGCAGGCTGGAGAACACCGGCAGGTTCTTGGCCCACTTCACAGCCATGAAGAGCAGGCGGGCCGACGTCTCATGGATGCTATCCAGGCTGCAGGGCGGGGAGGAGTACGGGGACGAGGGGCGCTCAGGCTCACTGCCGGTGACATCGATATGCTCATCGACTGTGGAGGGGGAGGTGTGATGTCAGCCCCTGCTCGGCGGAGGTGGCTGGGAGGACAGAGGATCCAGGAAAGGCTAGCAAGGTGGGTGGGAGGCCCCGCCATGGCCTGGGGAGCAAACGTGCAGAGTCGGAGCGCCTCCCGCTTACCGTCCTCGGGCTCCAGCTTAGCGCCAGTTTCCGCGGTGATGAGGCTGGCCATGAAATGGTGGTGCCCCGGTGGCATGAGGGCCCCAGGCCCCAGGGCTCTGGCTGCAGACACAGGTGTGGGGCCCCGTGGGCTGGGCCCTGCCTGAGGTGGAGGGACCGCCAGGGGCTCCAGCCGGGGCTCATTGCCTGGCTCCAAGCGAATCTGGGCCGTGCTCCGGGGCTGCCGCTCATTCTGGACAGCTGAGGAGGCAGGAAGGGTCAGCACACCCCGCCAGTCACGCTCCCCGTCAGGTGGGGCACGCCTGTCGGGGGGCTCGCCGACTCACCGTCCTGGTTCATGCCCGCCTGCAAGCATTTCTTCAGCCGGCAGGCCTGGCACTGGTTCCGGTGGGCCTTGTCCACCGGGCACAGCCCTGCACCCACCTGGCACCTGCAGAAGAAGGGCAGCCCAGCCCGGGGAGGTCAGGGCCCCGCCTAGGCCCTGGACCACAGGTTGGAGACCTTTTGGCCCTAGCCCCTTCTTCCCTGAACAGCCTCCACCCCTGGCAGGGGCAGGGGACCAGCGGGGCTCCCCAGGCCGGGTCCTGCCCCCTCACCTGTAGATGAGCCTCCGCCTGACGCTCCTCTTGAAGAAGCCGCTGCAGCCGTTGCAGGCGTAGATGCCATAGTGCTTCCCGCTGCTGCTGTCTCCGCACACCCGGCACTGCAGCGAGGGGCCCCTGCCTGCAGAGGCAGGGCGGGCTGGGTAGGGCCCCACAGTGCCCTTCCCTCCCCAGCGACTGCCTTCCACCCCCATAGCCCGTTCCCTGTCCACAGCTTCCTGCCCACCCGGAAAAGCATCTCCCTCATCCTACACCCCCACTGCTGCCCTCCCTCCGTCCTCCATCTATGGCCAATCCTCAGCATCAGTCCCTCCTTCATTTTCCACCACTCGTTCCTTGTCTCTGCAGGTGACATCAGGCTTCACCATCCCACAAACACGCTCGACAACACCTCTGGGGGCCTCTCTGCTGTCCAGCCCTATCGCTGCTTCTCCGTTCTTCTCCTTCCTGTGCTCAGCTGCCAGTCCTGGCTCTGACCACTCCCATGTTTCTCGGCTTCTGGGTTTGCCAGCTGCTCCCTCCACACTTCCCCATAGCCCTTGGAGCTGAGCCTGAGTCCCTCTGGCTCCTTCCATGGTCTCTGCAAACCTCTGGCCACACCTGGCTCCCCAACCGCCCAGCCTTTACCTCCCGAATGACCCGTACCTGTCAGATCCTCCCCCAGGCCCCATCTGCCTGGAGACTCCTTCCTGGAGGTAGCTACAGCTGCAGGAGCAGTGGCAGCCATGCTGGAGCTCATGGGAGCTGTCTGGCCTGGTCCTGGACTTTCCCAGGGCAGCTGCTGCCTTCCTCCCAGTTTGTTGCTCTCTCTCCCTCTCTCTGTGTCCCTGCCTTTACTTCTCCCTCTCCCTGGCCTGGCTAGCTCCTTCTGCCTTGATGTCTCACCCACCCCCACTCTCTCTGTTTCTGTCCTCCCTCTCTCTCTGCCTCCTGTCCTCTCTCTGTCTGAACTCAGGGGCTGCCCCAGTTTCCCCAGGCCCTCCACAGCAGCGGCTCTGGCTGTGGGAGATTTCTCCCAGGGCAGCCGTTGGCCGCAGTTTATGATCCTCTTAATCTTTGCTGTCTCCACAGGGGATCAACCAGCCACACCTGCAGAGTCCCCAAGGTGCCCCCGAGCCAAGCCGGTAGGTCCTGTTGCCCCCACAGCAGCTCCCAGGCTGCCCAGTGCCCCCCAGCCCCGGTGCACCTTGGGAGCAGGCCTTCAGCTACTTGACATTCAATGCCAACCCTTGAAGGGAGGTGTGTACTCCAGTCCCCCCAGGGGCTTGAATCTTTTTGAGCTGCTCTGCATGAGTCCAAGGCAAGTGTGTGGGGCCAATGTATGTGTGTAGTTATGTCTGTGTGGCCCCGGGCCTGGGGGGTGCCCACTTTGGGTGCTTGTCTTGGCCCAGCTCTCTGCTCTGTGGGTTCTCACCCCAAACACTTGATAAGGATTTGAGGGTCCTGGCGTTCCCAGATGCCTGGCACAGAAGTGGGCTCCCATCACATGTTGAGGAGGGTCTGAGGCTGACCCACAGGCTGGGTGGTCTGAGTCCCCATATGAAGGTGGTGGACGTGGAGCTGGCAGGAAAGCTGGCATGCAGGACAGGATGGGGCTGAGGGCATAGCCCCGCACCGAGCCTGGCTGAGGGCTCTCAGGAGCCTCCCTTTCCTTCCCTGACTTGGCCTCCCAGTTGCAGGCAGGCTAGCCCCTCAGCTGTCCCCTGTTCTGAGGAGGAGAGGGCAGGAGGAGCCTGTGACTCCTTGGACCAAGCCCCAGGCCCCAGCAGGGAGAGTGGAGAGAACAGACACAGACCCGAGTTCAAATCCCTAATCGTCACAAACCAACTAGCCATGAGTCCTTAAGCAAGTGACTTAACCTGTCTGAAATTCGGTTTCCTGTTTGTAAAGAAGAGATGACAAAAGTACCTGACTGGCATGCTGTTGGGAAAACTGAATAATTTATGAGACATGTTTCAGTGCCTCAGTAAACGATGGTGTGTTATCATCGTCACCTCTCAGGGTTGTTGGGAGGATCACAGAGTAATAACAGTAATTAGCCGTTCCTTTTCCTGCCCCTTTCTCCCTTGCCCATTCCCTAACCCCACCCCCAGGACTGAGCAGAAAGCCCTTGCTCGTCTTGGGGAACCAACCACCCTCAGCCGAGCTAAACTCACCTCTGGGGTGAGCCTAGGGTGGGGGTTGCCCAGACTTGGAGCCTCTGAGGGAAGGGGAGAGACAGTGACAAGCTTCTGGAAGGATCATAGAGTGAAGGGCCCTTATGTAAGTGGGGTTAACCCTCACTGTGACAGAGAAGCACTATTGCGGATTTAGAAAGTCAGCTTGAGGGGCTTTGTGGGGTAATCCTCTTTCTGGGGCCTCAGAAGATCGAGGCCACCAGGTGGAGGCCTCTCACCTGTCATCCTCGGCCTGTGCCCTCACCCCTCCATTCTCCTGCCAGGCAGGCCCTCCAGGACTCTCCAACTGACACGGTCTCCAGCTCCACCTAACCGCCAAAGCCTAGGGCATCTTCTTTGAACTTGATTGACCCTTCTCTCCTTCTCAAAGCTTGTCTCCTCCTTTCTTCAGGAGCATGGGGTCTTTGCTGTCTTCCTCCCCATCCTGAACTTGCCGTCACCTAGATTCTCCCTAGAGGTCACCCCAGCAGGCCTTTCCAGTGTCTCCCTGGGCCACTTCATATCACACTCCCGCCTGTGTCTCTGTGGGAGCTTCCCACCCACAGGCGCCCCAAACTAATCCATCTCCAATTTATCTGCACAGCTGGGACTAGCTGGAGAGAATGCTTGTGGGAGGAAAGAGCCTGAGGCTGAACCCAAGGGTCTCTCACGCCTCTCACGCCACCTGAGGCAGGGGCTGAGGAAGGGGTGGAGAAGGAGCGTCAGACCCGCAGAGGGAAAACCAAGGCACCACTGGCATGGGAGCGCAGGACAGAAGATTTCAAGGATGGAGACATCAATCATGCTAAGTGCTCTGTGAGGGCATTCATATTACCAGTAACAAGAAAGCTAGCCCACAAGTACTTGCAATAGTGCAACGCTAAAAATGAGCTATCATTACCCTCAATCTACAGATGAGTAAACCAAGTATCAGAGAGGTTGAGTGATTCGCTTCAGGTCTCACAGCTGCTAAGTCTTCTGGGTGGTGCAGATGGTTCACTCTCAGCTTCTAACTAAAAAGCTGGTGGTTCGAATCCACCCAGCAGTGCAGTGGAAGAAAGCCCTGGTGATCTGCTTCTATAAAGATTGTTGTTGCTCAGCCAACTCATGGCAACCCTGTGTGTTGCAGAGTGGAACTGCTCTTTTGGCTGTAATTTTTACAGAGGCAGATCACCAGGCTGTTCTTCTGTGAAACCATTGAGTGAGTTCGTACCACCAACCTTTAGGTTAGCAGTCAAGTGCAAACTGTTTGTGCCACCTAGGGACCTTGCCCATAAAGATTATAGCCAAGAAAACCCTATGGAAGTGCAGTTCTACTCTGCCTCTCATGGGGTCGCTGTGAGTTGGAATCCACCTGATGGCAAGGGTAATGGTCTGGGCAGGTATAGGATTTTCCCTGAAGCCCTCAGGCAAATATTGACAGTGGGGAACACCAGGTCTGACCCAGGGCTGTGGTTCCTCCAGGCAAGCGCATTGGAAGGCCTGCAGGGAAGGAGTGGAAGGCCTTGGCAAAGAGCTGAACAGAGAAGTTGAGAAAGAGGGGACTCTTTCCCCTAGTGGGTCTATTTTTCCATGTTTGCCATCCTGGGCTGCCTGTCCCTCCGGCTCTGTCTGCCCAATCCCTCCCCAACCTTTAAGCCCCATTCCGGGCTCACCTCCTCCAGGCTGCCTGCCCTGACTCCTCAGCCCACTCTACAGGCACCTCTAGGTCCCAATCTTGCCCTTAATGTAGGACCTCACTCTAGGTCAACTTTCTCTCCTCAGTCCAGATGGGGGACTCCAGGGAACTCCGGGGGACTCCAGAGGACAGGTTCCGGCTTCAGGTTAGCTGGGCCCGTGGATCACTAGTCATGTAAAGGACAAGGGGTGCATTTTTTTACTTGTGTATATTTTCCTGATATTCTACAGTGGGTATGTATTACTTCCAGTAACCAGCTGCTGTTGAGTCGATTCCGACTCATGGTGACCTCATGTGTCCCAGAATAGAACTGTGCTCCACAGGGTTTTCAGTAAGTGATTTTTTGGAAGTAGATCATCAGGGCTTTCTTCCGAGGCACCTCTGGGTGAACTCAAACCGTCAACCTTTTGGCTAGCAGCTGAGCTCATTAACCATTTGCACTACCCAGGGACTCCCTATAATACTTAGAACGGCAAAAAATAAATCCATCTAAATATAAGACACCTGCAACATCTGACCTGATCTGACTTTATCATGTTTATTTTGACTTTATCATGTCAACTCCTCACATCATTTGCATCCCAGGCTAACTCCTCTCTGACCCTGGCCTTTGGTTCCTTGGTGGGTCCGCCAGGAGCTGTGTGCTGCGCTGGGGGAGAGGATGACAGAGCCCAGCAGTGTCTGGGGGAGTGGGCAGGGGCATCTCTCCCAATCTGTGACCACCAGCTGCTGGGGCAGACGCCAAAGGATTACTCAGCCCAAAGCCTTCAATCTGCTGACGAAGCTGCCAGAGGCCACCTTACCACTAATGCAATTATTCCCCATGGGACAGGTCAGCAACTTCCTGTGATGCCCTGGAGGCCTAGGGAGGGGGTTGGAGGTGGGGAGGTGGCCTCCAGGATAGAGACAACCTCCCTAAGACCCTCAGGGCCCTGGTGGGCAAAGCCCCCTGCCCCAACCTGTGTCACTGGGTCCCAGGCTAAGGACAATTCGGAGCCCTGGTGGCACAGTGGTTAAGAGCTCGGCGCTAACCAAAAGGTAGGCAGTTTGAATCCACCAGCCGCTCCTTGGAAACTCTATGGGGCGGTTCTACTCCGGAATCAACTAGATTGCAATGGGTTTGGTTCTTTTTGGGAAGAACAACTCGGGATTCTGCCCATATGGAGTTGGAGGCAGCTCCTGGGATGACGCAGCTGCCAGTCATGGCTGGGTTGGAGGCCATGGCTCTCTCTTGCAGCAGCTTCTGGTGCACAGGACTGGGCCCTGGGAATGTGTCTTCTGGGATTTCTTAAAAATATTCTTTTTTTGCCCCCACACGTGTCTTCACTAATTTTGAGAAAGCATACAAACCCAGTTGCTGTTGACTCTGACTCGTGTGTTAAAGCAGAACTGTGCTCCATAGGGTTCTCAATGGCTAGTTTTTTGGAAGTAGATCACCAGGACTTTCTTCTGAGGCATCTCTGGGTGGACTTGAACCTCCAACCTTTCGTTAGCAGCCGAGGGCGTTAACCGTTTGCGTCACCAGGGCGTCCCTGAGAAAGCATAGCTAGTGGAAAGAGCACGCGGCACTGGAGCTCGGGACCCAGCAATTCCACCTCCAGGAAACTGTCCCGGGGAAAGTATCACAGAGATTTAATTATACGAGTGTTCTCCGCAGCACTTTTTGTAAAGCGTCCATCCATAGCTGAATAAATTATCCTCCTCCTTACAGTAGAATGCTATGCCGCCATTGCAAATGGAGGTGTTTCTATACTTATTTACATAGAAATACGGCCACAGAGTTTCAGTGTCAAAGCCTGTTACGAAACAGCAGGTATTGTTTGATTTAATGTGTTTCGGGGATTTTTGGCCAAAGATCACGGGACTTTCTCCTTGGCAGGACCTAAATTAATCAATAGTTCCTTTTTCTAAAGCAGGAAGTGGAAGGGTGAGAACTCGAGGCAGCCACCTGCAGGAAAAGTTTCTCAACAAAGCTTCTTTATTTCTCTGCAAGACAATATTTAGAAATAATCGGATATTCCCCACACAGTTTTCCCAGCCCTTGGAGGTCTTTCTCCTTGATTTGTTCTAAAGGTCTGAGCAGAACTGGCCAGGCCCCTGCGCCTGTCCTAGGCGGTCTGTCCCCAGACATGTCCTGTCACTGCTGCTCCGCCTTGGGGGAAAGCCCCTTCTTCTTTTTTTAAATTGTGGTAAAATACACATAACATAAAATTTAGCGCCTGAACCATTTTAAAGCGTACAATTCAGTGGTATTTAGTACATTTACAATGTTACGCAACCATCACCCCTACTTCGTTCGTTACGGAACTTTTTCATCACGCCAAACAATCACGCTATCCTCATCCGCTTCCTATTCCAGAAGTGACCGTCAACGATAGCATCAGTAATGTTTTCTTCCACGAGGGGCTTCTGAGAGGCAGGTTTCCTTGATTCTCTAGCAGAGCCATTAAGATGCTACGTGCAGAAATTCTCACCACAAAACAACAGTGATAAAGACTATGGGTTTCTGCTCCTGTTTTCTCCCCCTCATTAGCTAGGGGAGAGCCAAAATATCTAACAGCTGGTTAGCCTGAGCCAGAGCAAATACCACCACTGTGGTGGCAAGGCCTGGTCCTAGAGGCTCTCCCTCCGCTTCTGGTTCAGTGAAAAAGTTGCCATGATGTTGGCTATGACTCATGGTGACTCCAAGTGGGTCAGAGTAGAACTGTACTCCACAGAGTTTTCAATGGCTGATTTTTTAGAAGTAGATTGCCAGGCTTTTCTTCCAAGATGCCTCTAGCTAGACTCGAACCTCCAACCTTTTTGTTGGCAGCCAAGCCCATTAACCATTTGGACCACCCAGGGACTCCTCACTTTTGGTACCAGATGTAAACCCTTCAGTTGCTGGAGCAACGGAAAGATCTGGAGGGTCAGACAAGGAGCATGAATGGGGCCGGGGATCGTAAGGCAGCTATTTTCAAACCAGTACAAAAGTATTTTAAAAGTTTAACAATAGGCACATCCATACCAGTGCATACTAGCTGACTGACCCTCCTGGCTGTAATATTTGTTATTGCCTAGAAAGGAAACAACCTAGGGCAGGGCTTCTCGACCACGGCACTATTGACATTTTGGGCCAGATAATTAATTCTCTGTGGTGGGCGCTGCGGGCATTGTAGGATGTTTAGCATTCCTAGTCTCTACCCACCAGATGCCAGTGGCACTCTGCCCCCAGTTGCAACAACCAAATGTCCTCTAGGGGGCAAAATCACTCCCGTTTGAGAACCACTGGCTAAGCCATGCTATCCCGGCTTCCCTAGAGGTAAACGTGCTTGAGGAGCCCAGGCCCACCAGGTATGCAACGTCATCTTCACTTTCATGTGTATGCAGACTCAGGAACTGTCTGGACAAAGTTCACCAAAGTGTTTATGGAAGTTTTCTCAGAAGGAGAATTTTGTTATTTTCTTTTCTTTATATTTTTCTGTTTTGTTTGAATGTTTAATAACAAACATGTATTACAATTGTAACCAAAATAACATAAAGCTCTCTTTGTTATTTTCTTACAGACGGAATGGCTAATTTGAAATATTACCTATATTAATAATGGAAACCCTGGTGGTGTAGTGGTTAAGAGCTATGGCTGCTAACCAAAAGGTCAGCAGTTTGAATCCACCAGGTGTTCCTTGGAAACTCTATGGGACAGTTCTACTCTGTCCTATAGGGTCGCTATGAGTCGGAATCGACTCTACGACAATGGTTTTTTTATTTTGGTTTATAGTAATAATGCGGTCTCTGGGTGGTCAAATGGTTGGAGGTTCAAGTCCACCCAGAGGCACCTCAGAAGAAATGCCTGGCAATCTACTTCCAGAAAATCAGCCATTGAAAATCCTATGGCGCAGAGTTCTACTCTGACACACATGAGGTTGCCATGAGTCAGAATTGACGGCAACTGGACTGGACAGTAAGCATGAGAGGAAATATTGATTAAGAAATTGTTATGTGCCAGGCACAAATCCAACTCTTTATATGTGTAAACTCGTTTAATCCTCACCACAACACCATCAGGTAGGCATTATCATTGATGTACTCATTTTATAGATAAGACTAATATTCAGAGGGGTTTAGTGACTTGCCCAGTGTCACACAGCTACTCAGTGATAGAGCAGGGATTCAAATCCAGGAAGATAAGCTGGCTATTTTATGAGAATTTATCTGCCCAAGGGTAAGGGAGGAAAAAATGGAACTATCTTTTTTTTTTTTTTTAATCTCTGCAGTTTAATAAAGTCTCCTCCAGAGACATTTTGTTTCCAGGTAGGCTGAAATGATAAAGCAGACGTTCTGGGTTGTGGGAAGTCACTTTCTGAACTGGCATTTCTCGTCTCAGAGTTTCTACGCCTATGCAGATTCTTAACTCAAACTACAATAAAATTTACATAGAAAAGCTAAAGGATTACTGTGTACAAACCTTCCTTGTTTTCTAGGTTTGTTTGTGGTGAAACATATCTGGAACCTCACTGGGGATGTCGAGGAATTATTTGTAATTGCGTGTGTGTGTGTGTGTGTGTGTGTGTGTGTGTGGGTGTGTGTGGGTGTGTGGGTGTGTACAACACTCTGACAGAAATAATACCCCTTAAGCAGTAACTCCCTATTCCGCCCTTCCCTCAGCCGCTGGTAACCACTAATCTACTTTGGTCTCCATGCATTTGCCTATTCTAGATATTTCATATAAGCGGAATCATACAACATTTGCCTTTTCTGTGTGGCGTCTTATGTCAATATTTGTCCTTTTGTGTCTAGTGCTGTGTAGTTTTTGAGGAGCTAAGTTGAAGGGGGTGATGGGGGCGGAATTCAAGGCGCTAGCTTCTGGCTGAGTTGATTATTACATGCATCAGCGCCCCCTACTGGAAGGAGAAAAAGGACAGAGGGCCGGGTGGAGCCACCGGTGATCTTTCTGGGAAGAAGAGCGCCAGTACGTGCCTGGCTTTCCTGTTCACACCTCCCTTTCCTCTCACCCCGCCCCACATCCAGTCACTATCAGAAATTATTTCACTTTTTTATTTGTTGACTCACTTATTGCCTGTCTCCTCCAACTAGAACGTAAGCTTCATGAGGCCAGGACTTGTCTGTCTGAAATTTTTTGGTCCTGGCACATGGAAGGCGCCTCATCATTGTTTGTTGACCGATTGACTGAATAAATGAATATGTGGACGAAAGCTTCCCTCAGTCCCCAGGCAGAGTTTGCTGCTCCTTCCTCTCTGTCCTGCCCTGTGTGCTTGCCTCTCTGATGGAATCATTGCACTACATCGCACGGGTCTCCTCCGGCGCCGGAGCCTGGCACACGGCCTCGCACTGAGCAACTCCTCGCCCACCCCGCACTCCTGCTGTCTCCATACCCGTGGCCTGTGCTGCCAACGATTCTGCAAAAACAAAACAACCCCAAAAACCGTTGCCATGGGGTCGATTCCGACTCTTAGCGACCCTCTAGGACAGAGAAGAACTGCCCCACAGGGTTTCCAAGACTGTAATCTTTAAGGAAGCAGACCGCCACATCTTTCTCCCTGAGCAGCTTGTGGGTTCGAACTGCCGACCTTTTGGTTAGCACCGGAGTACTTAACCACTACGCCACCAGGACGTTTAAAATACTTCTATTTGAAATCAAATCAACTTAGAGGTTCTCTGGGAAGGGAGATATAAAAATGAAGAGTTGCTAATAATTGTGATTGAAAGAAAAGATGTGTTAATAAAAGCGATTTATCTGGCCAGAACAGAAAACTCGGCACAGTAATGAACTCCCTGAGAACGAACGATAATTTCCTAGAAATCTGTCCAGGTTTCAGTGATGTTTCCGTTTACCAGAGAAGCAATGGTTTTCAAGCTGTGCCGAATAAGGGCGGGGTGGGGGGTGGGAGAGAGGGCGAGGGGCTGGCAGGTCCTTCCTTCACTTCAAACAGAATACCTCTGTTTTCTTCCGTTTTATAATTGGTAGGATTTTGTTTGAAGAAAAGTTTTCTCTCCCCAAAAAGTGGCAAGAGTATTGCAGGCGCCTCAGGTGAGATACTCTATTAGTTGTGTGACTTTGGACGAGTCACTTAACCTCTCTGAACTATTATAATGAGGGAACATGGGGCTAATAAGCCATACGTGTGTGAAGGCAAGAGCCTGAATTAGATAACCTCTCAAATTCTCTTCCAGGTTGCACCAATAATCGTGAAATAGTCTCTTGATCTACCGGCAATACCAAGAATGGCCACTAGATGGAGGTGTTACTCCATGAGAAAAGCTTTGCCGGCTACGCGAACTTTTTTAATGTCCCAAATTCCAGCACAAGAGATTTGGGGATTTCTTCTTTGAAATTGCAGGAAAAAAAGAAAAAAGAGTTTCAGTGGTACTCACTTGCAACTTCGGGGAGAGGATTTAAATTCTTTTAGTGACAGACCCTGGCAAAGTTACCCAGTGTTTAACATCTAACTGTGTTTTCCCACCAAAGAGGTGCTCATGAACTAGAGTAATTAGACCACTGGCAGACATTGAGGTGGTATCTTCATCCCTAAAAGAATAGCTGTTATGTTTTGTTCTGATACTTTGGCTCAGAGAGCTCCTGGCATATCATAAACATCCAGAAAGTATTTGTGGAATTGAATTATTGAATGGCTCCCTGGTATTAAAATACATGCTGTTGTTGTTGCTAGGTGCCGTCGAGTTGGCTCCACCTCATAGCGACCCTATGTACAACAGAACGAAATGTTGCCCAGTCTTGCGCCATCCGCACAATAGTAGGTATGTTCGAGCCCATTGTTGCAGCCACTGTGTCAATCCATTTCGTTGAGGGTCTTCCTCTTTTTCGCTCACCCTCTACTTTACCAAGCATGATTTCCTTCTCCAGGGACTGGTCCCTCCTGACGCCATGTCCAAAGTAAGTGAGATGAAGTCTTGCCATCCTCTCTGAGGAGCATTCTGGCTGTAAAATCTATGGTAGTCTATAAAGATGATTTCCTGTGTTCCCATCAGGACTGTTGAAGAGATTCATCAAAACAGCTGGAGAGAGAGTTTTTGGCTAGAGTTTGGTTCTTCTGTGTTCTAGAGGCAATGGCCTCAAAGACTGGAATTTCAGGATTTTGGGCATGTTGGGGAGGAAGGACATTTCCTGAATTAAAACAGGGAGTGACTGTGAGGTAAGCCTGGCAGACCTACCTCAGATGAGGACCATGTGGAGAGTAAGAGGCCCTGAGAATACATGGAGAAGAACCAAGGAACCGGTCAACAGTGAGAACTGAGGCTCCAGCCATCCCAGCAGAGGCATCAGACCTGCGAGTGAGGAAGCCATCTTGGACGTTCCAGCCCAGCAGACATCACATGGAGAAGAGACAGCCCTGTGTGCATGTGTGCCCTGACCAAATTCCTGACCCACAGAATAGTGAGAATAGTAAAACGATGGCTGTTTAAAGCTGAGTCCCTGCGTGGTGCGAACGGTTAACATGCTCGGCTGCTAACCCACAGGTTTGAGGTTTGAGTCCACCCACAGGTGCCTCAGAAGAAATGCCTGGCAGTCTACTTCTGAAAAATCCACCCATTAAAAACTCTAGTGAACACATCCAAGGCTCAGGTGGAGGTGGTTGTGTGCTGTTGAGTTGATTCCGACTCATAGTGACCCCATGTGACAGAGTAGACCTGCCCCATAGAGTTTCCTAGGCTGTAGTCTTTACAGGAGCAGATCGCCAGGTCTTTTCTCCCATGGAGCCGCTGGGTGGGTTTGAACTGCCTTTCGGTTAGCAGCTGAGCCCTTAACTGTTGCGCCACCAGTGCTCCTTGTGTGGAAGGAAGTAGGTGCCAAGAATTTTGTTGTCAGGGTGAGAGGGTTGGGGCTGACACTGGTATTAATGGAGTTGAAGCAAATTTGATTCTTTGGTCCCACTGCTTTTGTCCCCCTCCCTCTCTGACTAGCCTACAAACAGGTGTGACCCTGGGCTTAGAGGAACAGGTTTTTGGATCCACACATAATGATAGGAAATAGAAGTAGAGATGCCTCCTTGAGGCACTTTCCCTGGAACAGTATGTGTAAGTATGTGTATCTGCGCGTGTGTGTATGTGTGTACAGTGTGCGTCTGTGTTACTGTCATAGGAGGGTGTTGCCCTTTGCCCTCTGGCTTCTACCCACCTAGAGCAGTAGAATCTTTGTGCAGCCACAATAATCAATGACACCGTGACTGCATACCTGTACTCAGGTAGTAAGTTTTGGCTTAAGTGTAAAGGAAGCTTTGACTTGCACGTGGATTTGTACAATTCATTTGCGAGTCAGTGCCATGCAGAGGAGCAACCACAAGCCTTGAAATCAGACAGACCTGGGTTTTGAATTCCTCAGCCACTATGACCTGTGTGGCCTCAAGTCAGTTTCTTAATCTGACTGAGAATCAGTTTCCTCACCTGTAAAATGGGGAGAACAGTACCCAGCTGTCAAGTTTGTTAGGCCTATTGAAGGAGATGTAGATAACGCTGCGCAGAGGAGGTGCTGTAGGGTACGTTCCCTAGCTGCCTGGTCAAAATCAAACCTTGTAACATCACCAGTCTGACTACCAGAAAATGGAGAGCCAACTGGGATGTCCATTTGTAGGCCGTCCAGAAGCCTGGCTGCATCTACTCCTCTGACCCCTTTGGGAAGTCTCTTTATCTCCAGATGTCTCAGCTTGAACACCATTTTGTAAGGTCCATGGAATTGATGTACCCTAGCCCTGGTGGCACAGTGGTTAAGTACTTGGCTGCTAACCAAAAGGTCAGTGGTTTGAACCCACCAGCCACTCTGAGGGAGAAAGATGTGGCAGTCTGTTTCTGCAAAGCTTTCAGCCTTGGAAACCCTATGGGGCAGTTCTACTCTGTCCTATAGGGTCATTATGAGTTATAATCTACTCAACGGCACACAACAATAACAACAACAGGGCCCAGAATAGCTCTTGGCACATAGTGGGTGCTCAACAAATATTTATTGAATAAAGGGAAGATGTACAGCCTACACCCACTTTAAGGAGTAGTTCCCAGTTGGCCAGTCGAAGGTGGGCAGAGACTGCAGTGTTTGAATTTCCACTGCTCCTGCCCAGAAGCTTGTGCTGCCTAAAGGTATGCAGACATGATTGGTTGTCTCACTCATATACTTCCCCTCCCCCTGCTCTGCTAATAGAACCTCAGCTGTACCCAGTGTAGCTGTGTGTCCACCCTTAGTGACAGATCCTGATTGGTCCATGCTAATCATGGCAATCCTGCTCTCTCTTTTTCCAGCCTCCCTTGCAGCTAGGAAATTGCAATGGAAACCATTTTGGCCAATGAGCTGTAAGTGAAAGTCTGCTGGATACGGGAGGGGGTTCTGGGAATGGATTTGCTTACTTGGTAAATGGAGGCAAATGCAGCTGCAGCTGCCCTTCCTTCTTCCTCCTCCAAAGATGGATGTGATAGCTGGAGCAGGAGAAGTTATCTTGTGACCATGAGAACTTTAAGAGAAGCTGGCTTTGAAACTGTTGAGTTGCTGAACCAACACCATCAACTGCCTCCCTCTATCTAGATTTCTTGTTATGAAAGAAATAAACCCCTAAGTTGGAGTAGTCAGATTTACTTTCACCAGTAGCCAGATTAATTCCCAAATGATACACAGGTAGTCTGGTTAAAAAAAAAATTAAACCATGTATGACACATGAGCACAAAGGCCTAAAAACAATCTCAGACTCTATGTTTCATTGACAAAAGGGGTAAACTAGTAGATTAAGTCCAGTAATCTAGACTTTATAGAGGACTGTTCTAGAAAAATCTCAGAGGTCACTTACTCAACTTCCTTATAAATACAAGAGAACTGGAACATTTTTAAAGTGTTAAGGGCCTTGCTTTTCAAAGTGTGGGCCTTGAACCACAACATCAGCATCACCTGGAGCTTGTAGACATGCAGACTCTCAAGCCCCATCCAAGACTAACCGAATCAGAATCTGAATTTAATAAGATTGACCTGTGTGCATATTAAAGGGTAAGAAGCACCCTTCTCAATCTTTCCTAGCCCTAGCTGTATACTTGAATTTCCTAGACCCCTGGTGGTGCAATGGTTAAGCACTCTGCTGCAAAAGGTTGGTGGTTTGAAACCAGCCACCACCACCCCCAGCAGCTTTTCAGGAGAAAGACCTGGCAATCTGCTTCTGTAAAGATTACAGCCCAGGAAACCCTATGGGAAATTCTACTCTCTCACATTGGGTCACTATGAGTCGAAATAGACTCATCAGCACCTAATAACAACAAACCCATACCTGTTGCCGTCAATTCTGACTCATAGCGACCCTATAGGACAGAGTAGAACTGCCCCAGAGGGACTTCCTAGGAGCGCCTGGTGGATTTGAACTGCTGACCTTTCGGTTAGCAGCCTTAGCTCTTAACCACTATGCCACCAGGGTGTCCAACAACAACAAAAGGGATGTTTGAAAAACCCCAATGTCTGGTCCCTACCTCCAGCCAACTGAAAATTAGAATACCTGGGAGTGGAGTCCAAACATCACTAGATTTTTAAATTTCCAGTTGATTTCATACATAATGAAGCTTAAAGACAACATAACACAGGCTCTTCCACTTAATAACTGTGTCTTTGGTCAAGTTACTTATTCTCTTTGATCCTCAATTTATTCGTCCATAGTACAAAAGAATGCTTGCATTATAAAGATTGTTGTGAAGAGTAAATTATGTAAAGCACCTAGCAATACCCTGCACATAGTAGGCCCTCAATAAATTAGGGTTTCTCAGCCTTATAAGGATCACCTGAGACATATGGTAGACATACAGATTCCTGGGCTTCTCCTCTGGATGAAGCAAAAGAATCTGCATTTTTAAGGAGCCCTCCAAGTGAGTTGTATCATTATACAAATTTGAAAACACTGCAAAAAATGTTAATTCTCTTTCTTCCTATCTGTTTTAAAACTTTTTCTTTTTTCCCCTAAGTTTTTATTTCAGAAAATGTCAAATCTCGGAATAGTTGAGGGGGAAAAAAAGAAGTATAATGAACACCATATACTATTGGGGTTAAGAATTTAACTTTACCCAAATAATTTGGTCCTTGTCCTTTGTGGTTCCTGAGACAGAATTCGTCTAAAACCTTGGAATTTCCTCAGCGACTAAAGTGTCTTTGATGAGGCCTCCAGACCACACCTGAGGGTTTATGCTAATGAGGTGTCTCTTGGGTGGCAGCTGTTCACCAAACCCACCTAGTGATATCGGCCAAACTCAGGGGCGGGGAGCTGATTCAATCAATCATGGCTACATAATGAAGCCTCAGTAAGGCTCTAGACTTGGACCATTAGTGGGCTTCCTGGTTGGAGACAGACATCCACGGTACACGTGGGAGGGTAGCCCATCCCTTTTCGGGACATGGAAGCTCCGAGCTGGGAACCGTCTCATACCTTGCCCTATGTGTCCCTTCATTTATATCCTTTTTGCTGTAATAAAACTGTAACAGAAAGTATAGAACTTTCTGTGAGTTCTGTGAGTTGTGCCAGTGAATTATGGAACCCAAAAGAGTAGTGGGAGCCAGCGGGTCAGAAGTGAGCGGGCACCTGGGTATCCTGAGCTTATGGTTGGTATCCTGAAGGGGTAGAAGGATCCCTCAATTTTGCAGCCAGCAGGTCAGAAGTAAGGGTGTCATAGGAACTCCGAAGCTTGTGGCTGACATTTGAGGTCTTGGGCCTACTTGACAGTCTGGAGGATCATGTCCTTTAACCTGTGACCTCTGACCTAGCCTTGGGTGGTTAGGGTCTGAGGAAGACGTGCTGCATGTGCAGCTGGTGTTAGAACAGAGGGGAACAGAATTAATAATAAGTTGTCTTGACTTGATCCATACAACCCTTCACTTCTGCTGTTATTATGGTTGGGTGCTCTTTAGTCAATTTTGACTCGTAGTGACCCCATGTGACAGAATAGAACTGCCCCATTGGGTTTTCTGGGCTGTCATCTGTACAGGAGCAGATAGCCAGGTCTTTCTCCTTTGGAGCTGCTATGTAGGTTCGAACCACCAAATTTTCGGGTAGTAGCCGAACGCTTAACCCTTGTGCCACCAGGGCTCCTTCCCTAATATTCACCAAAATGATAAACCATTGTTGGCATTTTGCCTCATTTGCATGCTCTTTCTCTCTACACGCGCCACACGCACACACGTGCACGCAGGCACGCACAGGCGCTCTATTTTCCTGGCCCACGGGGACGTCAGTGCAGATGCCATGGCCCTTTAGCCTTCAGTACTACTGCAGCAGACACATCTTTTTGCTTGACCATGATGCCATCATCTTACCTGATATATTTTACATGGATTCAATTATGTCATCTTAAATACACAGTCCAAATTCGAATTTTCACTCTCCCCAAATGTTCCTGGTAACACCCTTTTGAAGGTCTCACTGTCCCTTGAAGTAACCTTTCCCATTGTTAAGCCTCTCTGGTTACTGGGAATGTCTTATTTTGAACCAATTCTGCCTCTGCCACTTCTCCGTGTTGTTCTGACAGAGTCATCCAGGTTTTTGTTGTCTGCCCTGACAGTCCTGGAAATGTTTGGAGACAAGGGAAGACAGTCTCCCCTCCCACCCCGGCCACCATGGTCTGTGCTCTCCCCTGGTGATCAGTAAGCCTATATGACGTGTGGTTCCTTGACCTGGAGACTGAGGGGTCCAGCTTGGGTGTGACCCCTGCAACAGCAAGCCTATGGCCTACCTCTCTGAAGGGGTTGTATTTCTCCAAATGCAGCCAAAGATGCTGAGCTTGAATAAATTAAAAAGCATGAGACTTTTTTCATCAATGGCTAAGTCACCCCATTTAGTCTTTGTACAACTGATGGCCAGGACTTAAATAAACGGCGTTTCACTTTTTCCCACCTGCTTTTCAGCATGTCGACATAGCTATGATCTACTTTCATACAGGATATTAGCTGTTCCTCCCAGTTCAACATCATCGGAAAATTTGATATGGAGAAATAATCAGAACTAATATACGTTGGAAGAAGCCCTGCCAGCACAATGTTTAATTAAGCGCATGGCTACTAACCAAAAGGTTGGTGGTTTGAACACACTCAGTGGCTCTGCAGGAGAAAAGACCTGGCAATCTGCTTCCATAAAGATTACAGCCTAGAAAACCCTATAGGGCAGTTCTACTCTTATCATATGAGGTTGCTATGAGTTGGAATCAACTCAACAGCGCCCAACAACAATATGTGCTGGGGACATATAACACTCCAGGCCCACCGCTATGTCCTGGGGACATGGAAATAGGAGGCAGACATAGTATCCTAGCATCACCAAGCACTAATTGGAGGGACTAAACCTCTCTGAGTCTCAATGTCCTCCTTTATAGAAGGAGGTAATCGTCCAACTTCATAGGGGTGTGGTGAAGAGAAGATGCTAAGCATGGTACCTGGCCAACAGTAGACCCCTGACATAGATATTAAAGAATAAATGGAAGTTTTCTAGGCAGAGAAAGGGGATGGGAAGGGTGGGAGGCAGTATTTTGGGTATAATAATAAGTTTCTGAGTTACCGATGGAAGGCTGGAGAGGAGAGAGTCAAGGACGGGGCTTGTAGGCCCGCCACTGCAGACTTCGATCTATTCAAGGATGACTTTCTTTCCTTTTCAAAACATTTTTATTGTTGTAAAAATATGAAAAACACATCATTTATCAATAAGGATGATTTTTGATTGGCATTGTGACCTAGATTACATTTCACTTTATTATGCACCAAGATAACTGAAAGATTTTGTCAAACTCTTTGCTGAAATCAAGAGCCAGGTGACGTGTGCTGGAGGTGAGCTGGAAGAAGTTTTATTCACATTGAGAGACGGAGCAGCACTGAACTGGCACAATGGGTCCCAAACCCCTTTACACATCAGCGTCACCTAGGGGAGGTTTCAAGAAACACCAGTTAAATCGCAATCCTGGGGGTGCCCATGCCCTGTATTTTATTTTAAGCTCCTCAAGTGGTTCGAACATGCAGCCAAGGTTGAGGGCCAGTGTAAACTAGGAGGCTAAAGTTCTTTTTATGCTCCACATTTCTTGCTCTTTAATTGGCCCAGCCAACCAGAGAGCACCTGAAGCACAAAGTCTGACAGCCAACCGACTCCTAAAGGGACCTGATTTTTCCTTTTAGAGGGGGCTAGTGAAAGGAGAAGGAGCCCTGGCGGCACAACAGTTAAGAACTCAGCCACTAACCAAAAGGTTGGCAGTTAAAACCCACCCAGCAGCTCTGTGGGAGAAAGACCTGGTGATCTGCTCCTGTAAAGATTACAGCCTAGGAAACCCTACGGGACAGTTCTATTCTGTCACCTGTGGTCAATATGAATTGACTGGACAGTGCCCAACACCAACAACGAAACGAGTCCCTTGATGGTGCGAACAGTGAACGTGCTCAGCTGCTAGCTGAAACGTTGGCACCTCAGAAGAAAGACCTGGTGATCTACTTCCAAAAAATCAGCCATTGAAAACCCTACAGAGCACGGTTTGACTCTGACACACTTGGGGTTGCCCTGAGTCAGAGTTGACTCAATGGCAACTGGTGTTTTTACTTAAAGTAATATGGATAGAGAAGCACATACACATAAACAAAGCGGATCTTTTAACCAGTTTATTGTATTTTTACAATAATAAAAATAAATTAGTCATACACAAAAATAGTTATCATTTTTGCCAAAGAGAAAACAGGCTGTATTTACTCATATAACTCACCTCCTACCTGCCCCCTCCTTAAATACTAGTTTAACACTACAGCAAGGGTGGCATGGAGTTGATGGAGTACTTAGAAGGCTCCTTGCTCTTGGCCATGCGGGTTACAGGACAGCAAAGAGACCCTGGCCGCTGTAGTGCCCAGTGGGACCCCCACAGTGACAGCTGGCACATCCCATAAGTCTCTCCCTTACCAGTCGGCAGACCTTGCCTCCCAGAGTGCTCACCACATCTCCTGCACAACTTTCTGCTGGTAATTCTAACAAAGGAGGTAAGACAAAGGGATAAAAACAGACCCTCATATTTCCTTCTTCGGGGCCCTGGTGGCGCAATGGTTAAGTGCTTGGCTGTTAACCAAAAGGTTGGTGGTTCGAACCCATCCAGTGGCTCCTCGGGAGAAAGACCTGGCGATCTGTTTCCGTAAAGATTACAGCCTAGGAAACCCTATGGGGCAGTTCTACTCTGTCATCTAGGGTCTCTATGAGTCCGAATTGATTCAACAGCACACGACAACATTTCCTTCTCCAAATGTCTGGTGATGAGGAGAGTGTAGATTACATGAGCAAATATACTATTTAAGATGGAAAGGCGGCTATCCAGACAGAGCTGGTCCAGGCACAACGGCAGGGTTGAAAGCCCCTGAACAAGTCGAAAAGCAGAGTCATTTATATTTGTTTGCTCTTAAAACCACTCAAGGAGTATCAGTATATTAAACAATGACCGCTAGGGATTTAGAATAAGACATAATTGTGCAGCAGCATTCCAGGAAGCTGGGTTAGTACGATCAAATGATTTTACACAAATGTGGATCACATATGTAAATAAATACCTATTAGGTTCCTTTACAATGGATATTTTCTAAATAATAGAACTATTTTGGTGTAGTGACTCATTCTGCAGATAGAGTTCAGAATACATATTTCCTATAAACATCTTGTATTTACAAAGAACAAAATAATAAGTTATAACAAAGTATATCCTTCTGTCAGACTGAATGGTGGGGAGCTGGGTACTAAAGCCAGGGGAAATTCCTTTATGTAACAGGATGGCCTTCCTCTCACTGAGGCAAAGGGCTCCTGGTCTGCAAGACACTGAGAAAGTTGGCTGGAAGTTTCCACCCCCTCGTGGCCCCTTTCCCTGAGCACGATGGAAGTTGCCCACTGTCACCCGCAACTTGAATGAACGGGAAGCAGGAACGCAGGATGGTTTCCATCCAGAGGGTGCAGGAAAACACAGGGAACTGAGAAAGAGAGACCATGGTGTTTAAAAGGCCCTGGAGGAGTCCCTGGGGCATGCAAACTGCTAACGCACTTGGCTGCTGTTGTGGATTGAATCGTGTCCCCCAAAAGTGTGTGTGGTGGGTTCTAACCCCTATACCTGTCGTTGTGGCCCTGCTGGAGAATGAGGTTTTCCTTGTTGTGTT
This sequence comes from Trichechus manatus latirostris, assembly GCF_000243295.1. Taxonomy (NCBI): domain Eukaryota; kingdom Metazoa; phylum Chordata; class Mammalia; order Sirenia; family Trichechidae; genus Trichechus; species Trichechus manatus. The sequence goes on along the minus strand of NW_004443966.1, from coordinate 17,474,228 downwards.
GATGGGGCTGTATTAGTGTGGGATTTGTCTTAAATCAATCTCTTCTGAGACTGAAAAGAGCAGATCAAGCAAGCAGCAAGGAAGCAGAGATGGCGGCAGACAGATGCCAGACCATGTGAAGATCACCAAGAAGCTGAGAAGAGACAAGGACCTTCCCCCAGAGCCCACAGAGAGAGAAAGCCTTCCCCTAGAGCTGGCACCCTGAATTTGAACTTCTAGCCTCCTAAACTGTGAGAAAATAAATTTCTGTTTGTGAAAGCCACCCATTTGAGGTATTTCTGTTATAGCAGCACTAGATAACTAAGACAACTGCTAACCGAAAGGTTGGAAGTTTGAGTCTACCCAGAGGCCCCTTGGATGAAAGGCCTGGTGATCTTCAGAAGAATCAGCCATTGAAAATCTTATGGAGCATAGTTCTACCCTGATACACACAGGGTTGCCATGAGTTGGCGCTGACTTGATGACAACTGGTTGGTCTAATCAAGACTCTGCCCCACCAATGCATGTGACTCTGGCAGGCAGTTGGCCACCGTGATGTTTGATTCCTTATCTACAAAGCAGGACCAGACAGGACTCCTCTGATCCACTTCTAGGGGCTCTCTGAGGCCTAAGGCACGTTCAGCTCAGGGGATGGGGCCACAGTGGGCTCAAACCACTGCCATGGTGGCAAAGGTTAGAAAGGAGAAGTATGTGTGCCATGACTAGATGATCACTCTAGTGTCTCACTCACAGAATCACCAAAGCCCTGACTTGGAAAGGACCTTAAAAATCATGTACCCTGATCAGGTGTTTGAATCTACCGCCAGTACCTCTGAACAACGCCCACTTAGCCTCCGCTGACCCCTCCAGTGACACGTCGATCACAACCTACCACAGAGCCCTCTACCTTCAAAAGCCCTACCTCGCAGACAAAGCTGAAACCCGCCTCCCTGGAGCTTACCTACTGGTCCTATGAGGAGTCACAGTGCCCGTGTCTCCTCTTTTCCGGGCTAAAAACCCCATGAAGTTCTTTCAATTGTTTCTAACAGTCTGCACCCCTCATCAAGGAGCCCTGGTGATGCAAAGGTCAAGCACTCAGCAGTTAACTGAAAGTTTAGTGGTTCAAACCCCTCATCAGGACTAGGCGTTCTCATCTGAATGGTCTACTTTATCAATATTCCCTTCAAGGGTGTTCCCACAATCATAAACACAACGTGGTACCACTCTCACCAATCCCTCCTCCTTACGTAGTCTAAATGTCTCGTGGTTTGTTTTTTCAGTGTTCAATCCACTTTCTTGACTCATACTGAGCTTGTTGTTGTTAGGTGCTGTTGAGTCAATTCTGACTCACAGCGACCCCATGTGACTGAGCAGAACTGCCCCATAGGGGTTTCTAGACTGTCATCTTTACGGAGCAGATTGCCAAGTTTTCCTCCCACGGGGCTGCTGGGTGAGTTCAAACCACCAAACTTTCTGTTAGCAGCTGAGTGCCTTCAGGGCTCCTTCATACTGAACTTAGTCAACTGTAACTTCTACCTCTTCCCCAACTTGTACTTGTGTGTGTGTGTGTGTGTGTAAATCCAAAGGTGGGACTTCATGCTGCTTCCTAGTGAATTTCTAAGATCCAAGTTTGTTCTCTTCTTACAGGTCTTTTTGAAAGCAGAACCTGTCACCTAAGCCATTAGCTCTCCAGCTTCCTGTCACCAACAGATTTCCTCAGTAAGGCATCTATTTGCAAATCTAAGCCATCTTAAAAATGTTGCACATGGCAGGAATCAGATTCTGAGCTCCACTTGCCAGGCTGGTATTGCTTCCTTCAGTTTTGATTTTTCAGCCTGTTTGAAGGAAAACCAGGTTTCTTTTTGCCACTTAGATTTTCTTCCACATCAGAAAATCCGTATTCAAACTCTAAAATGGCTGTATCTTAAAAAAGACACTGATTTAGAAAGGCATTAGTAACATCTGGATTTCTCTCTGCCAACAACTTGATGAAAATAAACTAAGCTAGCGCTTCCCATTTTTCCATCCCTGTGTTAGGGCCACTCTTTTTAAAGGATTCTAAAGGCATCCCAGGAGTTCCTGGTGGCACACACGGTTAAGTGCTTGGCTGCTAACCGAAAGGCTGGTGGTTCAAATCCACCCAGAGGCACCTCGGAAGAAAGGCCTGGTGATTTGCTTTGGAAAGCTTAACAGCCATTAAAAACCCTATGGAGCGCAGTTCTACTCTGAAACACATGGGGTTGCCATGAGTCGGAATCGACTTGGCAGCCACTGGTTTTGGTGTAAAGGTGTCCTTAGGTGGTGCAAATGATTAACATGCTTGGCTGCTAAGTGAAAGGTTGAAGGTTCAAATCCAACCAGGCCTCAGAAGAAAACCCTGGAAATCTACTTCTGAAAAATCAGCCATTGACAACCCCATGAATCACAGTTCTGTTCCGACACACATGGGGTCGCCATGAGTCGGAACCAGCTCGATGGCAACTGGTTTAAAGCCATGAATGCTAAGCACTTTGAGAGTAAGTAAATGATACATATTCAAGGAAATGAAGGAAAAATAAAACCCAAACAACCCTGGACCAGAGTAGTGAGGCAAAGGGAGAGGGTGGGCAATTCTGAGAGCGCCTGACTTATTGTAGCTCCGTGAGGGCGGGGACGAGGCCCTGTTCATCTTGGTTTCCCCAGAAGCTTGCATACAGCCAGCACTGAGCGTGCCTTTACTGAACTGCTCTGACTCCCCCACGTGGCCGGGTTTACAAGTACTCTTTAGTGTCGTATTTCTTACGCTATTCCTTTCTATGGGGTGACATGCAAGTTTACTTGAGGATAGGAAGGACTGGCCGTATTAAATGGCCTTTGCCTAGGCTGCAAGGGGCACAATTTCGTTTTCTGATAAATGAAAGTAAAAAAAGCAAACTATTTTGGTTTGGAGCTTTGATGATTTTTGTGAGAAAAACATATAACAGCTTTAATTCATCTCATTTTAAAATTAAGAGCAGGGAATGGGACAATCCAGTATAAAGTGGTGGTGGGGGGGGAACGCCAGTATTGCAATGTAGAGTTCAATTCCACATTATGGACGGTTAAGGGAACATGGAGGGGGCTCAGAAGGAGATGCCAGATAATGGAGATGAGAGCGGTGAAATAATGGGGCTCTAAGAAGGGAGGCCCTGGTGGCGCAGTGGTTAAGAGCTTGGCTGCTAACCAAAAGGTCAGTAGTTCGAATCCACTAGCCACTCCTTGGAAACCCTATGGGCAGTTCTACTCTGTCCTGTAGGGTCGCTATGAATTGAAATCGACCCAACAGCACCTAACAACAAGAAGCAAGGGAGAAAGGGACATAGCTGGAGGGACAGAGTCATAGAGGTGAGCTTGTCTTAGACTCCCTCCCAGGAAAGTCAACGCTGGAAATACCAAAGGACCTTGTTGTGTATGTTGTCCTAAGGAAAAACGCATTTAGATGGTGAAATAAGAAATTAGGAAATCAGTAGAAACTGGATTTCTAAGACAAATAAGTGATAAAACCCCTGTTGTAGTAATTTATACCTTTCCAGAGACTAACTAATGAACTCTAAGAACAGCTTAACTATTTGTTGGAAGAAAAGCAAAGACCCCTCGTCTAGGTACTTTGTCCTCCCCCACTCCCTAAAGACAAGGGACTGATCCAGACGAGGTCCTACCCAATCCCACAATTGGCAAGGTGGTCTTTCTCATAGGGAAGGCCATTGTCCCCTTAAAGAAATGTTGGGTAGCTTTTGAGAGCTACAGGACACTGTTAGGGGGAGAAGAGACAGACCAGCCACGAGAATTCCTCAGTTGGAGGGACCCAGAATGTTCACTTTCACTCAGAAGTGAATCCCTCTAAGGACGGAGAGCTTGCTCTTGCATGGTGGCCCATGCCTCTGTTGGGAGTCTTTGATAGCAACAACAGCTTTCCTTTGACTTGAACTAAAATCAGCCTTTCTGCTACTTCCACCCATTGATCCTGCCCTGCCCTCCAGCATGTAAAGAAATTTCTTCCAAGTAATCGTTCAAATGGTTGACTTGTTCAACAAACTCTGAGAGCAGGTGCAAAAAGGAAAAACTCGCCTGTGACAAACAGCAAAGGTGAGCAGTTGAGGAGAGAGTGGGCAGTGGACTTGACTTCTTGGGTCTCTTTCTGCCTGGTCTGCATGGGGACCTGAGCCTCTGCCGGCTGTTTATCTGCATGGGGTTACATGAGAGTTGGGAGTGACGGAGGTGCTTTTGGGAAATGGTGGCTGGGCTTCTCCAGGAAGAGAAGCTGGAAGGACATCCAGAAGAAGGCCAAATAGAACTTCTGAAGGCCCAAGACCGTTGGGGGAACCTAACTGAGTGTGCAGACCTGGCTGGTGGCACTGCTTCCAAAAGCTGCAACTGTTCATCAAATTACATTAGCAGATTTTCAGGTTAACGAGCTCATGGGAGAGACTCAGTTGCTAAGAATTTAGGCAGTGGTGGTTCAATGGTAGAATTCTTGCCTTCCATGCAGGAGACCCAGGCTTGATTTCTGGCCAGTGAACCTCATGTGAAGTCACCACCTGTCTGTTGGTGGAGGCTTGTGTGTTCCCATGATGCTAAAGAGGTTTCAGTGGCGCTTCCAGACTCAGACAGACTAGGAAGAAAGCCTGGTGATCTACTTCTGAAAATCAACCCACGAAAACCCTACGGAGCACAACGGTCTGATCTCCAAGTGATTATGGGGATGGTGCAGGATGGGGCAGCATTTCATTCTGTTGTGCCTAGGGTTGCCATGGGTCGGGGGGCCAACTCAGTAGCAATTAATAACAAGACTTGCTTTAAAATGGAAAAATGCCCGGGATCATGGTGTTAAATAATACTTTTTTTAAAATAAATTTACAATTTGTTTAGCCTGATATTTTTCTTAATGGATGAAAGAATATACATATGTTGTTGGTGTTAGGTGCCATCAAGTCAGTTGTGACTCAGAGCGATCTTAGGCACAAGAGAACAGAACAGTGCCTGGTCCTGCGCCATCCTCATAATCCTTGTTATGTTTGAGCCCGTTGATGCAGCCACTGTGTCAATCCATCTCGCTGAGGGTCTTCCTCTTTTTCGTTGACCCTCAACTTTACCAAGCGTGATGTCCTTCTCCAGGGACTGGTCCCTCCTGATAACATGTCCAAAGTACATGAGACGAAGTCTCGCCATCCCCTCTTCTACGGAGCATTCTGGCTGTCCTTCTTCCAAGACAGATTTGTTCATCCTTCTAGCAGTCCATGGTATATTCAATATTCTTCGCCAACACCATAATTCAAAGGCATCAATTCTTCTTCAGTCTTCCTTATTCACTGTCCAGTTTTCACATACATATGAGGCAATTGAAAATACCATGTCTTGAGTCAGGTGCACCTTAGTCCTCAAAGTGACAACTTTGCTTTTTAACACTTTAAAGAGGTCTTTTGCAGCAGATTTGCCCAATACATATGACATTTGATTTCTTGACTGCTGCTTCCATGGGTGTTGATTGTGGATCCAAGTAAAATGAAATCGTTGACAACTTCAATCTTTTCTCCATTTATCATGATGTTGCTTACTGGTCCAGTTATGAAGATTTTTGTTTTCTTAGTGTTGAGGTGTAATCCATACTGAAGGCTGTAGTCTTTGATCTTCATCAGTAGGTGCTTCAAGCCCTAATATATATATACATATATATAAGTACATGTGTGTATACATATATATATTCTTTTCTTTTGATTTTTCAGATAGTTCACCTTTCAATAAGAACTAGGTCTCTTCTCCCTCTTTCTGTCCAGAGACTTCTGGAACGGTATAGTTGGGTGAAGTGAATGAGGGAAGACTGTGGCCATGGTGGGGGTGTGGTAGGGGGTCCCTATCTCCTTCTCTCAGGAGGCTGCAATAGTGTAGATCTGGTGCTCCGGTTTGGGAGGGGGACATGGGCTGTGAGTCATGGGGGAGAAAAGGGATGCAAACCAAGGAAATGATATCCACAAATCAAATTAGAAAGACCAAAGGGAGAATCTTTCTAACATACACATTTTGCTGGAAGGATGGGTTAGGCTCCCCACTGGGCGATGCCCGGGAGAGGTGGCTGGAGGAAAGGGAGAGAGGCAGAGTGCAGAACTGCATGCCCTGGACATCTGCTCTGGGATATGACGGCTCCTTGGCTGGAGGGACCCTGCTGTACGTACAACTCCATGGGAGGAAAATATCACTTGGGAATGGAGTCAGAATTCCAGGCAATCACCTTGTTACCCCAATAGCTTTCTGTCTCATGGGACAGTTCTGTTTAGGATGAGTTTACCAGAACCTAACGCGGGTCCTGTAACTTGGCTCTGTAACTTTGTGAGGGGAAGGAAAAAAGAGAAAGAGACAGCTGGGTGCTGCAGCTAGAGACCGGACCATTGGCCAGAGGACAGAATCAAAGACCTGGGCTTTGCTGGCCCAGTGGGAAACTTCTCACATCTTCCTCTCAGCTACTGTGCTCATCTTACCAAGCTTCTGGGCAGGCCCCTAGTGGTTGTTGGTGGAGGTGTCTGGAGGTGAGGGTAGTTCTCAGGGTTTTGTGGTCAGATGATGAGGGTAGGCACTCAGCTCTGCCGCTGAATACACTGGGCAGGTGAATACACCTGGCAGGTGAATATGCCTGGCAGATCAGTTACCTAAGTTGAGCCTCAGTTCCCTTGTCAGTAAAATGGGAGTAACGATTCGTCCCCTGCCTCCCACTCTGGGACTTCACGCGCTGCTAATGAGCTAATGTCTGTGAATACACTTGCTGAACCATAAAGCACTATATTCATGTGAGATATTCGTGTCATAAGGCAGGACAACAGCCTAACGTCTTTGAGAATGGAAATAGGCACAGCTGGGCTGAGGTAACAGGGCCGCAGGCACTCAGCAAGGCTTAGTAAGGCTCTGGGGTGGGGGCGCTGCTTCTGCCGACCCTCCGGGGGGCGCTAATTTTGGGAAGGCCGGTAGCACCATGGCAGAGGCAGCGCACCGGCAGTGGTTCGAGTGCTGTTTCAAAGTGCCAGGATGGAGGTGGGGCTAGGAGCTCCATGCACTTGGCACTGCTTGGCTTTCCAAGAGCAACTTTAGCAGGTGCCAGGTCCCAGGGAGAAGATGGTCAGTACATGGTGATGCTTACAGCACCAACCCTGGCTTTTGAGCAGCCTGTGTACAAAGCACCTATGAGCCACAGGTTACACTTTACTGAAGGTGGGGGTGGTGACTAGTTAGGCTGGGGGTGCCCCGGGCCAGGCATTGCCTGGTGGAGCAGCGACCAGTCAGTCATACTGCTCGCAGCCCCGGGAAGGGCAGGTGGCGCCGCCCTGCTGGTTGTGGTGCAGGGGGTGTTATCTGCTCCCCAGGTACCCTGGGCGCCTGTTGGCCACTCGAGTGCAGGAGGCACAGCAGGCGGTCTTGTAGTAGTTGTAGACGCAGAGTCGCGCTTGGACCACCACGTTGCAGTTGTAGTACTTGTCCTTGCAGTTTTCATCTGCAGTAGGAGAGAACAAAAAAGACTCCCTGAGCACAGGAGGCAGCCCGGAATAATGGAAAGAGAATGGATTCTAACCCTGGATCTGATGTTTCTTGGGTGGTGCAAACGGTGAACGCTCTTGGCTGCTAACTGAAAGGTTAGAGGCTCCAATCCACCCAGAGGTGCCTCGGAAGAAAGGCCTTGTGACCTATTTCCAAAAAAATCAGCCATTGAAAACCTTATGGAGCGCAGTTCTACTGGAACACAGACACTGTGTCGCCATGAGTCGGAGACAATTTAACGGCAACAGTTTTTTCTCCTGCTTTATTACCCATGTGAGGTGTGACTATGTGTTCGTTGTTAGTTGCCCTTGAGTCCATTCTGACTCATGGCGAACCCATGTGTTACTGAGTAGAACTGCTGCATAGAGTTCTCTTGGCTGTAATGTTTACTGAAGCAGACCACCAGGACTTTCTTCCGTGGCACTACTGGGTGGGCTTGAACCATCCACCTTCAGTTTAGCAGTCGAGCGCAAACCATTTGCACTGTCTAGGGATCCTGAGTATGTGCTAAGAGCTTACATTTAATTTTCTTTTAAAAATTATAATGGAATTAGGTATAGAGAATAAGTCAATGAAGACCTGGGTCCTCACTGCCTAATCTAAGAAATGAAAGATCACCGATATGCTATAGTTACCAGAGTCACTCCATGATCTCCTCCCTTTTCTCCTCACCACTCCAGAGGTAACCGAGTCCTGACTTTGGTGTTTATGACCCCAGGCACTTCTTTATACTTAAACTGTATATGACAGTATCCCCAAGCACTGCGTGGTATTTAAACTTCAAAAAAATGATAGATACTGTATATATTCCTTTGCAACTTGCTCAGCATTGAATTAGTGTGATTCATTCTTGTTTAACGAATGCTCTAGGCAATTCATTGACATTACTGCATAGTATCCCATTGTAAATATATTCCACAATTTATCTATTCATTATCCGTTGATAGACATTTTAAGTTGTTTCCAATTTTTTTTTTGCTATTACAAACAATGCTCTTGTATTGTTGTAAAAATAAATATAGATAACACAACATTTGCCAATTGAACATTTTTTACATGTAGGATTCTTTTTCACGTGTAGGATTCTGTGACACCAATTACATCAATCATGTTGTGCAACCATCACCAACATCCATTGCCAAATTTTCCATCACCATAAACAGAAATTCAACATTTCCTAAACAATGACTCCCCTTTACTTTCCTTCCCACCCCTGACAACTACTATTAAACTCTGACCTCTATTCATTGGCCTATTCTAGGTAAACAATGCTCTTTTAAACAATTTTGTACATGTCGTCCTCTCTGCCGTCTGGCTGGGTGGTTAAAGTATATACAACTTTACTAGATATGATCAGAGTGTTCTCCAAAGTAGTTGTAACAATTTACTTTTCTGTCAGTCCTAAAGAATTCCCTTAGCACCACGTTTTACTTTTTGCTAAGCTACTGGATGTGAAATTATGGCCACGTGAGGTTGAGCATAGCATCATCATATGCGTATTTGTCATTCAAGTTTCCTTTTCTGTAAATTGCTTTTCCTATCTTTGGGCTATTATCTAAACTTGTTCACTTTTTTTAATGATTCATGGAAATTCTTTATATATAATGGATCCTGATCCTTTGCTTGTTATACGTGTTGTAAATATCTTCTTTCCAGTCTGTGGTTTTTCTTAGCATTTTATGATGCCATTTGATGAACACAATTTTTAATTTCAGTGTAATTGACTTTATAATTTTTCCTTTATGGTTTGGACATTTTGTTTCTCATTGAAGAAAGCCCTACCTACTTTGAAATAAAAAAAATATACTTCACCATATGCTCTTGCAAAAGTTTTAAAATTTGCTCTTCATCATTTATGTTCCTAATCCACCTGGCATTGATGAGTCTCTTATTGTAGTGAAAGGTAGGAATTCAATTTTAGTGTTTATTTGTTTGTTTTTTTTCCTATATGGGTAAACAATTGTCTCATCACCATTTATCAAATGGCCCATCTTTTCCTCACTGATTCATAATGCTACCTCCGTCATACATCAAGCATCGTTAAGTTCTCGGGTTTACTTCCAGGTTCTCGAGTCTACGCTATTCGTTTATTTCTCCATCCCTGTGTGAATAAGTCTTGATACGTGGTAGGAAAACACTTTTCGTCATCAAAACTGACTTGGCTACTCTTGGTTGTTTGCTGCTGTTTTTCATATATAAGCTTTAGACATAGTTTTTCAGATTTCCTATGGAAAATTCTGTCCAGATTTTGATTAATATTGCTTGAATTTATAGATTAATTTGGGAAAGAATTGACAGTATACTGCACAGCTTCTTGCTCTTTTATATTACTCACAAATATGGTTAGACATAATACCTAATGCATTATAACATACAGATCTACCACACTCTCTTTAAGGGTGTCCTATGTGCTGAAACATAATTTAATCAACCATTTTCTTCTATTGATAGAAATGTAATTGCTTCCAATTTTTATGAGTTATAAAAAAGTCAACAATCCATCCGTCTATTAATTCTCCAGTTTTTGACATCTATTCTTTTGTGTGTATGTTTATCTGTACACTTTTAAGAGCATATCTTTTGTATAAATTCCTAGAAGTGGAATTACTGAGTCAAAGATAATGACCACTCTGTAGCTTGAAAGTTAATGCCAAAGTTCCCTCCAAAAAGATCATGCCACGTTACGAGCAGGGAATTGACCTTTTCCTCACAACTCTGTCAACACAGAATATTACCCAATTTAACAAAAATTTGTTGATCTTACAGAGAAACATGGATCCCATTATTTTTTAAATTTGCATTTCTGATTCCTAGTAAGGCTGAGCATGTCTTCAGCTTCTGCCACATTTGTTCACACCCTTCATCCTTTACAAAACTGGGTCGTGTGTCTTTTTTTAAAGTTAATTTGTGGGAACTGTCTTAGTGGTGCTGTAGGAGAAAGACCTGGCGATTTGCCTCCATAAAGGTTACAGCCAAGAAAACTCTATGGAGCAGTTCTACTCTGTCACATGGGGTTGCCATGAGTCAGAATCGACTTGATGGCAAGGGGTTTGGTTTGGCTTTTGGTGTGTACATTAGAGATTTAACTCCGCCTACTTCAATGGCATTTGTTTGATTCTGAGATGTAATCAATTGTAAGGTGATTTAGTAATAGTTCTCTGGGATAAAATAAAGGATAACTTACACAGATATCAAAAAACTGAGTGGCATACCTTCACCCATGAACTCACATACCACTCCCTTCTTCAGAATCACAACAAAATGTGCCCCTGAGCCTTCTTTTCCTTCAGGGTCGATACAGATACTTGCCAGCAGTCTTACTCTCCCATCCAGAAGGCACTCTGCCTCTCATAACTCAGGCTCCTGGCCTGGACACCCCAACATCGTCAGCTTGGACGGTATAATTTTGAGATGTATCAAAGAACACCAAGGTTTTGCCTGCATTTTTATTTTGTTAATCTCTTTTTTCCTTAATTGCATTTTATATAATTGGAAGTTGAAATTCACACACCCCCCACTTGAAAAGACACCATAAATTCAGAAGGAAAAAAAAAAAAAGATGGATTAAAAAAAATTTGCGTCTCACCATATGTATAAGAAATCTTTGACAGATGTGGGCCAGCTGAGTGACAGCCCTTCAGAACGCATGAACTGGTTACACCACCCTTTCCTAGCTTTGAAAATTATGCAATCAGGTCCAAGGACTTGGCACGTTATACTGTCATTAATTACACTGCCACGTTTGAGACAAGTGGGCAACTGTATGGATACAGCTTTTTTTTCAACGTTGTATTATAGTAGAATCTGTTAAAAAGCAATTTAGGTCACACTTTGGGGTCCAAAATTTAAATCAAGTTTCAACTATGTGTGGTGTGGCTGATGAAAATAAGTTAAGGGAAGCGACAACTAGATGGATCTATTTGTGTTCGTGAACCAGCAATGGTAATTATATCACTATTTAGTCCTCCGCCTCCTGGCTGAGCTTTTTTTTCTTATATTGATTGTAAGATGCATTCTAATACAGTGTGCTAAAATATTTGCTCACAGTCTCCTCTCTCTCTCTCTTTCTTTTTTCCTCCCCACTTTGGTTGAGGTATTTTTGAGTGGAGACACATTTTTAATTTGTTATGTTCTCATAGGCAGCCATAAGACCTCTGGGTGTCTGGCTTACAAAGGCTTTAACCAACACTGATATATATATATATATATAAATATAGATATATTTTCTAATATTTTTATAGTTTTGATTTCTATGTTAGGATCTTTAATCCGTTAAGTGTTTATGTTTGTCTATGGCATAAGGCAGGTCTTAGCTTTTTTCCCCCTTCTTTATTTTCTCAAATGGATCTTCAATCATCTGAATAAAATAGGAGTCTCTCCTTTGCCCCACTTGCTTCAAATCTGACCTTTATCGTGCCTGACTTCCCTCGTATACAGGAGTCTGTTGTGAGCGCTGTATCGTCACGTCGGCGTGTCTGGTGTTTGGACCTGGACCTGGACCGGTACCGAGCGTTTCAGTCTCTACAGCCTTACGGGGCTGTGGCTGTTAGGTGCCATCAGGTTGTTTCAACTCATAGCAACTCCATGTGACAAAGTACAACTGCCCCACGGGGTTTTCTTGGCTGTCATCTTTATAGAAGCAGATCGCCAGGTCTTTCTCCTGCGGAGCCACCGAGTGGGTTTGAACCGCCAACCATTCGGTTAGCAGCTGAGCATTTAAGCATTGTGCTACCAGGAAAGCTTCTCCAGCCTTATAAATTGTTCAGATATCTGGTAAAGCAAGCTTCCCTCATGGTCTTTCTTTGATCATCTTTGCAGTATTAACTCTTCCCATCCAGAAACATGTTAGTCTCTCTATCCATTCACTTTTTCTTTTATGTTCTGCGGCAAGGTTTTCTTATTTTTAATTCTACTTATTCATTATTCTATGTAGGTCTTATACATTTCTTATTAATTTTCTTTCTCTGGAATTTATGTTTTGGTTTTGTGGTGGTTGTTGCAACTGGGATTGGTCACATCTCTAACATTTACTCATTGGTTATTGCTGATACATAGGACGCTCTGGATTATCAAGTATTTATTCTGGAAATGGTACGTCTTTCCTGGGATAAGAAGGATGTTAGGTCAGTATATTAAAAGCTTCCATTTGGCCTATAGAAGGAGAAATCCATGGAGTCCTTGGCTGGCTAAGTGCCTGACTCCTAGCTGAAAGGTTGGCAGTTTGAACATACCCAGAGGCACCCTGGAAGATGGGCCTGGTGATTTGCTGCTGAAATGTCACAGCCTTGAAAACCCTATGGAGCACAGTTCTACTCCGTGCCTATGGGGTCACAATGAGTTGGAATCAACCTAAAGGCAACAGGAGAAATCCACTGTACAACAGCCTAATGACACATTAATACATTTCCTTTGATATGATTGTGAAGACAGTAAATAGGTGCCTAGGAGACACTGAAGCCTTCTCATAAAGAGGCCCAGCACCCTCTATTCTGGAGCCAGTCATGACCTAGTCTGTTAGTGTATTCTAAGTGGGGGTATCTGGGTACCCAATATGGAGATGCAGCTTTACCCACCTTACAGCTCTTGTGTTGGCTCAGTTCATGTGCAAGGCACCTTCTTGGGTTTTCTGACTGTCTTCATGAGGACTGGGCTCTTCCTCAAGAAGAGTAGCCCACGAGAGAACCTAATATCTCTACCTCTCACCAGTGCCTTCCTCCAGGGAACTGGACCCTGTTTCTTGGTTGCAAGTTGGGGTCTTCTGACTTGCAACATTGCTGCCCCTTGCAGGGCTCCAACCATTGTGCAGACCCTCCTGCTGTCATCTCCCGCTCTGTGGAGAGGGGGTCACCCTGAGTCAGTGGGTCTCTCTGGACACTGAGCCTCAGCTATGCCCCTCAGATATCTGGTTAGACTCTTCAGCACTGCTTCTCCCAATTCTTTGCTTTCTCCCCTTCCTCTCCTCTCTGCAGCTATAACTAAATGTTGAAATTTCGCAATGGACCCAAATTTCTGAACGCATGATCATTTTAATCAATTCACATTTAAGTTTGTCTTCAGCAGGTGGCTTGGATGGTGAGTTGAGCTACGAAGAGTCACCTCAGGATATGAAACTTTTAACACCCAAAGGACTTAGACTCACTGAACTCCATGACTGTGCTGGCAAGGCCACAGAATGATCTAGAAGGGCCTGGCATTTTCACGCTGGAGAACCTGACAGAGCTCAGGAAAGCCAAATCTTTTCTCCAAGAAAGGAATTCCCTACTTACCAACTTCAGGGACACAGTCCTGAGGGTTACAAGATTCTCTCTCTTCTGGTTTCAACTGAGGGTCACAGAGGTTACTTAGGGTCATGTCATCTGACAGACACCGCACTTCCCGGACCCGGAAGCCACCCTGGCAGCTTTTGGAGCACTGCATGGAGAAAGAGGGAGGAAGTTAGGTTTCCTGGAAGCCCATCAACTTGGCACACAGGAGAAGGCAGCTATTAGAAAATTTCAAACATCTCTAAAAGGAGACACAATTTATCACAATAAACTCCCATATACATATAACCCCGCTTCAGCAACTATCAGCTCATGGCCAACTGTGTCCCATCTGTACTTAGCCTACTTTCACTTGTATTATTCTGAAGCAAATCTAGACATGATATTATTTCTTCCATACCATTTTAGCTTGTATCTGTAAAAGACAAGCTCTTAAAGCATACACATGCACACACAATACCATTATTATATCTTAAAATTATCAATAATTCCTTATTCATCAAATATATGGTAGTCTTTCCATTTCCAGTTGTCTCATGAATCTCATTGATTTTTTTTTGTTACTGTGGCAAAATATACATAACATAAACTTTATCATTTTAAGTACTTTCAAGTGTACAATCCAGTGCCATTACTCATACAATGTTGTGCAGCTATCACCATTATAGATTTTTTTCATACAATTTTTAAAAAAACTAGGATTAGATTAGACAGACAAAGATTAGACTGGACTATAAGACATAAAATGATACTCGTGACGAGAGCGCTTCTTAGCTCAAGTAGATACAGGAGACTAAATGGGCAGCTCCTGTCCAGAGGTGAGATGAGAAGGCAGAAAGGGACAGGTGCTGGTTGAATGGACACGGGAAATCCTGGTGGAAAGGAGGAGTGTGCTGTCACATCATAGGGAGAGCAACTAGGGTCACATAACAATGTGTGTATAAATCTTTGTATGAGAGACTAACTTGAACTGTAAACTTTCATTTAATGCACAATAAAAATAAAAATGCAGAGTTGTAAAAAAAATAGGATCCACCTAAGGTCTGCATATTGCAATTGGTTGATATGATAATTTTAAGACTCTTCTAGTCCATAGCTTCCCCTTCTGCTGTCTTTCCCCAGCTCCTTGCACTTTATTTGTTGAAGGAACAGCCATCTGTCTTGAAATTTCCCATAGATTTTTTTTCTCATAGATTTTCCATAGATTTTGCTGACGGCATCCCCATGATGTGGTTTGACAAGTTCCTCTGTCCTCCTCCTACCATTTCTTTTTCTTTTATTAGCTGGTAATCTTTTATAAAGAACCCTCCCTTCCACATTTACTGTTTGCTTACCCAGGGGTACAGTTTGCTTAGGAAAGACAGGGTAAATGTGTCATTCTCTTCCTTTATTTTTACGAGTTTTTAGAATAACATGTTGGTTCCCTAACGTCCTCCAATGGTGACCAATTAGGTTTTTATTTCTGTATTATTATAAATTGATGGATTGAAATATATTTGATATGCTTCATTCAATCTATTGCAGGTATTCTCTTTGATGCTCAAATTGTCCCACCATTGGCTAGCAGGAGCCTCTAAAAAGTTGGCTCTTGAGTCCTTTCGATGTGAAGCCAGTTGACTTTGAGAACTCCTTTGCCGCCTTATATGAAAAGATACTCCAATGTAACTTATAGATATACTGCCCCAGCCATTTCTCTAAGAATCTCTGGTTCTTCTGAGTGTAAAATGGTATTTCAAGACCATACTTCGGGTGATAGGCATGTTCACTGCTATTGGGTCGGTGATTGTTTCTAGGTTCTTTCAGTGGATGGACTAGGAAAGGCTTTTTTTTTTTCCTGTAGGATAAATTACTTCATAAGTTCATGCCGATACCTCCAATTCAAATTCAGGACAACGGAATTTTTAAACCTCTTCTATCTTTCATCTGTATCTTCTTTCTCCCAGGTTGAGAATTCTAGTTTTAAAGGTTATGGGGGATAAGATAATTATATTATAATGAAATAATTTACCTTATTGTACATTATACACCCAGCCATCTCAGAATAACACTGATAGTGTGCTGTCATCAAAAATATGATTATTGCAAACAATGCCGCTCTTTTTGTCCTTAGGGATGGGCAGTCAAATTACTGTGTTTTAAAGCCACTTGCAATAGTGCTGATGCCACCAAGTGGAAGTATGTTTAGGTTAATTCGTTCCATTGTTGTCTTAGTTATCTAGTGCTGCTACACTAGAAATACAACAAGTGGGTGGCTTTAACAAACGGAAATTTATTTTCTCACAGTTTAGGAAGCTAGAAGTTTGAATTCCGGGTGCTGGCTCTAGGGGAAGGCTCTTTCTCTGTCAGCTTTGGAGGAAGGTCCTATCTCTTTGAGCTTCTGTGGTCTTCTTGGTGGTCTTCTTGTGGCTTGGCATTTCTCTTCCCTCATCTTAGCGTCTAGCTTGCTCATTTAATTCTTTATATCTCAAAAGAGATTCACTCGTAATTCACCATATCAATCCTGCCTCATTAACATAGCAAACACAACCCATTCCCAAATGGGATTATAACCACAGGCAGAGAGGTTAGGATTTACTACACATATTTTGGGGGTACACAACTTAATCCATAACAATTTTATTTTCAGTTTTCAGGGATGGCTTTTTTAAAAAATTTTTTTTTGTTTTATAATTATCTAAAATAGTTACTTATTTCCAAACTCAAATTTATAAACACAGTGTATTAAAAAAACTCTAGCTTCCATCACTGTCTTCACTACTAGAGTAATCGCTTATTTCATATTTGTTTTAGTGTTTTTATTTTTTAATTTACACCCAGCAAAATTCACCTTTTGTGGTGTACAGTTCTATGGGTTTTACCAATGCATAGAGGCATGTACCTTTACCACGAACAAGACGCAAAATAGTTTCAGGACACCAAAACATTCCCTCCTGTTGCCCCTTTGTGGTCAGATTCCCCCAACCCACCCAGTGGCCATCACTGCTCTGTTCTTCACCCCTAGAGTTTTTCCTTTTCCAGAATATTATATAAATGGAATCATACAATATGTAGCCTTTGGGGTGTGGTGTCTTTCACTTAGCAAAATGTATTTGAGATTCATCCATGTTGTTGCAGGTATCAATAGTTCATCCGTTTTTGTTGCTGAGTAGTATTTCGAAGTGTGAATGTACCACGGTTTGTTTATTCATTCACCCACTGAAGGACATCTGGGTTGTTTCCTGTTTTTGGTGATTATGAATAAAGCTGCTATAAACATTCGCACACTGGTTTTTGTGTGAACATAAATGTTCAGTTCGTTTGGGCAAACAGGAGTTGGATTGCTGTGTCCTATGATAAGTGTATGTTTAACTTTACAAGAAGTTGTCAAACTATTTTCCATAGTAGCTGTACCATTTAACATTCCCGCCAGCGATTTATGAGAGTTCTAGTTGCTCCTCATCTTTGTCAGCACTTGGTATAGTCTTTTTTATTTATTTCATCCATTCTGATAGGCGTGTGGTGGTATCTGACTGTGGTTTTAATTTGCACTGCTCTAATTACCTATTGATGATATATGCTCATTTGTCAGCTGTATATTGCTTTTGTTTAAGTGTCCAAATCTTTACCCATTGTTTTTATTGGGTTGTTTGTTTCCTTATGTTGAGTTTTAAGAGATTATATATATTCTTGCTACAAGTCCTTCATCAGATCTATTATTTGCAAAAATTGTCTTCCAGTCTAGGGATTGTCTTTTCATTCTCTTAAAGGCATTTTTTGCAAAGCAGAAGGTTTCTATGTTAATAAAGCCCAAGTTATCATGCTCATGCTTTTACTTTTTAACTGATGCTTTCGACGTTGCATCTAAGGAATCTTTAACTCAAAATCACAAATGTTTTCTCTAGAAATTTAACAGTTTTATGTTTTACATTTAGGCACACGATCCATTTTGAGTTAATTTTTATTTTTATATTAAAAAAAACTATAAAAATAAGCCCATTAAATGATGCTCCACATAATTAGTCATAAGAGAAATGCAAATTAAAACCACAATGAGATACCATTACACTTCTATCAGAATGGTTAAAAAAAAAAAAAAAAAAAAACTGACCATACAAAGTGTGAATGAGGATGTGGAGCAACTGGAACTCTCATACGTTGCCGGTGGAAACGTAAAATGGTACAGGCACTCTGTGAACCAGTGTGTCAGTTTCTTATAAAGTTAAACGTGAACTTATTCTATGACCCAGCTATCCATTTCCTAAGTGTTTATCCCAGAGAAATGAAAACTCGTGATCACACAAAAGCCTGTATGCCAGCGGCTTTAGTGGCATTATTCATAATCACCCATAACTGCAAACAACCTAAACGTCCTTCAGCAGATGAATGGATAAACTGTGGTACGGCCACACAATGGAATATTACTTGGCAATTTAAAGAATAAATTATTGATCCATGCAACAATATGGATAAATATCAAATGAATTATGTTAATGGAATTAGTGAATTCCAGTCTCAAAAGGTGGCATACTGTATTATCCATTTATGTGACAGTCTGGAAAAGGTAAAATATAGGAACACATCAACGTTTGCCAGAGATTAGGAATGTAGGGAGGATTTGAATACAAAAGAGCAGCATGAGGACATTTTTTGGATTGTTGGAATTGTTCTGTGTCTTGTCTGTAGTTGTGGTTACAAGAATCCATGCGTATGTAAAAATTCATAGAAATGTACCCCCCAAAACTGAAGTTTACTGCATGCTAATAAAAAATTCAATCAATTATATATATTTGTGTGGGCTTATTTCTAGACTGTCTAGTTGCCATTTTTTAATGTTTTGGTTTATTCTTTCACTTAAAAAAATATAATCAATACACATACAAATATAAATATTCGTACGTCAGCTCCCTCATTCTTGGATAAACAATAGTATGCCATAGTCACTTAGATAAATAATAGAATGCTCTCCTCCACTTTGCTTTTCTCTAAACAATATGTTCCAAGGATCACTTCATAATATTATATAGGTGAAGTCCTTACTCTTTTCTATACCTGTGCAATACTCCATTGTGTGGATGTATAGTAGTTTATTCAACCAGTCCCCTGCTGATGGACATTTGTGTTATTTCTGTTCTTTTGCTATAACAATTAATGCTGGAATAAGTAATCCTGTGGAAGTGTATTTTTGGAATAGAGTCTCATAAGTTGGAATGCTGGGTCAAAGGGTAAATATATACCCAACCTTGCTAGGTAACGCCAAATTACCTTGCGTGGGTGTTGTACCATTTTGCGCTCCAACCAGCAATGTATGAAATGTCCTATTTCCCCACAACTTCACCAAGAGAGGTGCATTGTTAGGTGCCATTGAGTTGGCTCCGACTCATAGCGACCCTATGTACAACAGAAAGGAACACTGCCCGGTCCTGCACCATATTCATAATCGTTGCTATGTTTGAGCCCACTGTTGCAGCCACTGTGTCAGTCCATCTCATTGAGGGTCTTCCTCTTTTTTGCTGACATTCTACTTTACCAAGCATGATGTCCTTTTCCAGGGACTGATCCCTCCTGATAACATGTCCAAAGCATGTGAGATGAAATCTCGCCGTCCTTGCTTCTAAGGAGCATTCTGGCAGTACTTCTTCCAAGACAGATTTGTTCGTTCTTCTGGTAGTCTGTGGTATATTCAATATTCTTCACCAACACCATAATTCAAAGGCATCAATTCTTCTTCAGTCTTCCTTGTTTATTGTCCAGCTTTCGCATGCACATAAGGCGATTGAAAATATCACAGCTTGGGTCAGGCACATTTTATCCTCAGAGTGACATCTTTGCTTTTTAACACTTTAAAGAAGTCTTGCAGCAGATTTGCCCAATGCAGTACGGCATTTGATTTCTTGACTGCTGCTTCCGTGTGCATTGATTGTGGATCCAAGCAAAATGAAATCTTTGACAACTTCAATATTGCCCTGTATAAAGTTACCTAATGCTACTAAATTTGAGATGAACAAAAACGAAGAGCGGGTTAGTGAACTCTAGGCAGGGTTATAGGCTACTGCAATGGATTATTTTAAATACTCATTTTTGTCAGACTCTCAAGACAAGTTTTCAGTTATTCTCTTAATACTCACAGAAGTCCACTCTAGACCTACAAGAGGAGTCTGACTTAAAAACAAAATTCTATGTGAATGGTATTTATTTCTGAATGGCAAGTTTACTGATGATTTTTAGGTTTCATCTCTGTCCTTCTGCAAATTAAGAACAATATTAGTAACAATCTACCTTTAAAAACCTGCGCTAAGTCCTTGATGCTTTGAGCCAAAAGCTTTTTAGCAGAAATCCTGTATCTGCAAGGAAGCCCACAGTTTCATCAGTGCCCCCAGGACTGCAGGGAACTCACTCCCTGCCACATCAGCCCTAGTTCTAGAGGGGACAGAAAAACAGAAGAAAAGCACTGAGTCTTCCCCCGAACCCAGCGCTTTCCTCCAGACACCCTTACTATTGCTCTGTAACAGAGGTTGGCAAACCACAGTCCGCAAGTAGAATCTGACCCGCCATCTGTTTTTGTAAATACAGTTTAACTGGAACACAGCCATGCTCCTTCATGACGTGTTGTGCTGGCTGCTGTCACGCTACAAGAGCAGAGCTGGATAGCTGCAACAGAGACTGCACGGCCTGCGAAGCTTAAATATTTACTATCTGGCGCTTTACAGAAAACGTTTGCTAACTCCTGCTCTGTTACAACAAAGACCATAATAAATTACATACAGATAGGGCCCCTATTGAGTTCATTGAGCTTGTATAACTATCATCTTTGTACCAGTGACATTAAATAACAAGGCAAATACCAAAAGCTGTGCTGGTCTACTAACAATGCATATAAGACTAAATACCGTGGTGCAACTGTTAAGTGCTCGGCTGCTAACCGAAAGGTTGGCGCTTTGAACCCACCTAGTGGTTCCGTGAGAGAAAGACCTGGGGATCTGCTCCTATAAAGGTTACAGCCAAGAAAACCCTATGGGACAATTCTCCTGTCCTTATGAGTCAGAATCAACTTGATGGCACCTCACAACAACACCAGCCACGGGAAGCCAAAGACCTACGAACAAACTGGCCAGGAGTTTCTTGAGCTTGTCTCCTTTGACTTGGCCTGGTGAACTTGGCTCTTTCTAGGGCCAAAGATGGCAAAAGAAAATGGCGATCTGTTCTTGCGTTTTCAAGGGCATTGCTCAACACAGAAATAAAGTCCGTTTCCAGAAGATGAGTAAACACCTTTCAAGCCCAGCACGTCCTCTGTTTCCATCGGCCACTCTGAGTGGTTTGCCACCTGCCCAAGTGGCTGGTACCAGTGGAGCACACACACGCTGCTTGCAAACACAATTCTCAGCTTCTATTTGCATATTTTATAAGCAAAATTCCCTTTTATTACCCACAAATGGTTATGAGAAAGGCTCTGGCCTCTGCTCCAGGCCCACTGTGGCCTCTGCTCGAATATCTTCCGGGACAAAGGGCAGAATGTACACAGTCTCCCTGCCCCCACCCCATGTGTCACAGAAGTCTATCCAAGGCTTGTTGGTCACAGAGGATGGTGCCCTGAAGTGGTTTTCTGTTTTAGGAAATTTCTTGAAAATAAACCCTTCTGTTCGGGGAAAAAAAAAAAAAAAGACTTTTCTCACTATTTTCGGCCTTTCCCATTTTATTATTTAATTACCTATTTCTGTATTTCTCTCTCTCTTCCTCTCCCTCTCTCTTTATTTACACACCACCCTCCCCCTTACAAAAAGGATTTGAGATGGCTTACAAAATACTTAGAGGCTCACAAAATTAAAAAAAAAAAAAAGTAAGAAAAGTGGGGTACACAGAAAATAAAAGTGGGAAAAATAAAGTGAAGCCGGGGATAACATTAGTACCCTAAATCCACTTCGTAAGGTATGGTATAGTTGCTGTTAGAGGTAGATCATGAATTTGTTTCTGAGTTTCCTAGCAGCCAATTCAAAGAGAAAAGCAGGATCAGTTCCATAATCCATAATGTCTATAGGATTTTTAAAAAGTTTATAATACACACACACACACACACACACACACACACACACACTAACACACACACACACACACTGCTGGTACTGAGGCCTGACAGAAATTCCTCCAGTGAGTTTTACAAAGAAGTCACTGCATGGCGTACTATTTTAAACAGCATCCTTGAGTCCCTTCTGCCATCGGTCCTCTGCAGCAGCATTTCTCAAAATGTGATCCAAGGACACCTGCATCCAACTCACCTAAGGAGCTTGTGGAAAATGAAAATTCCCCCTCCCCCTCAAAAAATGCTAATTCCTTGGCCAGGGTGTGCCTGGAATTGCTCTTTTAAACAAGACCCCCAGGTGATTCCTTTTCTTCTTTTTTTTGGTTTTTGAGTTGACCATTCCATACATGTTTATTGGCTTGCGTTCTTAGTTCACATGTACTTATGTAACAGAGGAGATTTAAGACTCTTAACAAAGTTAGAACCAAATATTTTTAAATTAGCAGAAATATATGACGTGTAAGAATCGTACTAAATTAATGAATATGTTTAAATTTTTTACATTATTAACCTTGTATGTAAGTTTAAATTATAGCACAGGATAAATCGAGGTTGTGATATTAAAAATTAAAATTATTTTTTTTGGAGTTACCTGTTGCTCTTTCATCTTGTCCCCAGAATCTACCACACCAACCTCTCTGTGGCCCCTGGTGTCTCTGTTTCAGTCCATCCTCCTACTGCCTGAGACAGAGGTCTTTTTTTACTTGTGATAGTATCTGCCCTGCTGGGGCAAGTATTCCAAAGCTCGGTAGCTCCACCAATAAGTGTCCGGAAGCACCCCACTCCACCAGAAAGCCTCGGGCGCACAGGCACTCAGCTCTCTCGCTCCCTGGGCTGGCTCCAGCGCCATATCTCACTAGTCTCGTGGTTCTGCTGCTGTTGTTTCTCTGCCACTGCAGGTTCTCTTCCACTGCTGCTTCTCTGCTGTTTGGGTTCTCTGCTGCTGCTGGTCCTTTGCTGCTGCCACTGCTCTATCCATTCACAGTTTCAAAACCACTTCCACATTCTAGGTATCCGTTAGAGCAGCACCCCACTCTCTCGGTACCAAATTCTGTCTTAGTCATCTAGTGCTGCTACAATAGAAATACCACAAGTGGATGGCTTTAATGAAGAGAAATTTATTTCTTCACAGTAAAGTAGGCTAAAATTCCAAATTCAAGGGCATCAGCTCCAGGCGAAGGCTTTCTCTCTCTGTCGGCCTTCTTCTCATCGGTGTTCCCCTGGATGAGCAGCTTCTCCGCGCAGGGACCCCAGGTCCAAAGGACATGCTCTGCTCCTGGCACTGCTTTCTTGGTGGTATGAGGTCCCCCGCCCCAGGTGATTCTTATGCACAATGAAGCTTGAGGACCACTGCTTCCTAGCCTCTACCAGGTTGAAATCAAGACCATCCAAGCCTCAAGCTCCCCAGCCAAGCAGGCTGAGCCAGGGGGTGCCTGATGGCAATTAACTGGAGGAGATTACTGTAGGAAATCTACTCCAGGGCTGGGCCCAGTGTCTGGCACATAGTAGGTGCCCTAGAGTCTATGGGAGGAAAGCAGAGGAATGAGGCACTTATGCAATCTCTATCAAGAGCACTGTGACTTACCATGCTCCATTCTGTGTTAAACCATTTGGCTCCACAAGGCTTGAGGTGGCAGGATTGCTGGCTGGGAGGTCTCTCCAAGAAAGAACATTCATAGGGATCCAGCACTTCAAAGGTATCTGCATTCTTTCGAACACAAATCACCTCCCTCTGTTGGGTTCCACTCCCACACTCGATGGAACACTGGAGAAAGAAGCAGAAAGATGGGCATCACATGATGGAGAGAGGCTGAGAACTACTGTCCATCAAAAGACCGTTATGGATGATTGCTATCATCAATTCAGTATGGAAGAACCCAAGGGAACCTGGGAAATGTTTCTGGAGGAGAAGTTGCACGTGGATTCTGATTTTCCTAACGGAGAGTGGATGCACTGAATTGCCGCAGCTTGAGGATGCTCGTGGTTGAGATCACAGTGCCCTCTATGCTGAGAGGGAAATGGTTCCCCTTTGACTTCCTGCAGGAATACACCAGCCAGTTAATTTGGGTGTGTCTGTTCAGTGGACTCTGACACCACTCAGTGTAAAATAATGAACACTCTGGTTTATCTGCTAGTCTCCTTAGGGTGGTTACTTGAATGAACTAGTCTTCCAGAGCCTGTGGATGAAGGTTCAATTAAAATTCTTTGAACACATAGTTGAGAAGAAGATCCCACACTTGGGACAAGGTTGCCCAAGGTCAAGGCCACCCTTTCCCCCACTAGGAGGCCTTTGATCATACAGTCCAATCCCAATGTGTTGCTGACGCTCAGAGAAAATAGGGGAAAAAAACCCACCTACCTACAGAGAAAACTAGAAAACCCCCAAACCAACAGACTACAGATTAGTTACATGTGGTGTTAATAAGCCTGCCTTCCTAAGCCATCACCATCAACAATTTCTGCTTTGTCCCTGCCTTCTTTTTTGCCGTCTTCACAGACATCCAGAAAATGACGGGGCTTCTTAGTTTGTTTTCCTACTTTCTTCCATGTTAGTTTATTTATTGATTTGGTTGCTCCTTGAGACTATGAAAGACCCCCCAGAACTAAGACAACCGAAGGGTGAAGTAAACAGAGTTGGAAGAGAGGAAAAGAAATAGGAAGTACCTAGAAGAGGCAAATATACAGAGATCAAAGTTTAAAAGCGGTTCCCAGGGGCAGGAGGAAGGAGGAGTTGGGGGGTGGAATTATTGTTTAGGAAGCACTGAGCTTTTGTTTACGGGGGAAAATCTGGCAAAGGATACTGGTGATGGCTGCACAACATGACTGATGTAAATTGATCTCACTGAATTACAAACGTGAAAAATGTTGACTTGGCAAATGTGTTATCTATATTTTTTACAACAATAAAAAAAATTATTAGAAATAATCCTGGGCATGAATAATACCTTGGCAGAGTACCTTATGAATAAGAGTTGGGCTCTTTGCCTCTAGAGTAGAAGAAGACTCAACACCCTCCTAACTAGGTTCAGCGGATCTGGGGATCAGAAGAAAATGAACACCTTCCTTCCTGGTGGCATAGAAAGCCTCTGAAGCCAGAAACTCCCCATCTCTGCCTCTCTATGGACTTGGGTCTTGTCCTCTCGGGCTGGTTTTCTCCACGGCCTCAACATGGCCACTGTAGCACCCGAGCGCACAATTTCCCACTGAGTCTCTTCCAAATTAAATCCACATTAAGTTCCAAGGAAGGACTCTGTTCGGCTCGTCTTGGGTCCCATGTCCATCCCTCGGACTAATCACTGCGGCCAGGGTGGTGGGGTGTGTAAGGTGCCAAGTCTCATCCAAACCACTTGGTTGGAAGGAACATTTATTTGCATATTCTGAAGTCAGATAATGTTTCAGACTTAAACATTATCAGTAAATCAGCATGCTTTATTTCATTTTCTTTGGGAGTAATGTCAAATTCCCAGGAGAGGGAGGTGCCAGCAGGCTCCAACACCCTCATAAATCCAGAATCAAAACCTTGTTCGCATTCAATTATGTCTTGACCCTTTTGGACAACAAACCCCTCGTTTCTAATCTTAGCAGAAATCAAGGCGGCTTCTCTAGGGTTCACACCACTCACGGTGTTCTGAGCTAAGGTCTAAAGTCAATAAGAGGCCTACAAGCAAAAGAAACCTGACTGCTGTATACTCAGTACAGATGTAGAACGTCACAACAGTCAAGGGTCAGACCATGTTTGAAACCCCTTGCTTTGCAGGTGAAACAATATAGACCTGGGACACACTTGGTAATTGATCCCAGCTCTACTTCTCATTAGTTCTCTGACGTGGGGCAAGTCATTTAGTCTCTCTGAGCCTCAGTTTCCTCATCTGTAAAATGAGGATAAGAACACGTCTCTCAGATTTGTTCTGAGGTTTTCATGAGATGCTATACATCAAGGGAGCTGCCCATTGTTTGGGACACGGGAAGTGCTTAATAAATATTAGTTCCCTCTTCTACAAGCTTATTATTTTTAACACTAACTATTTCTATCTCATTATTGATAGTAAAACACTGTTGTCAGTTGCCGTCAAGTTGATTCCAACTCATGACGAGCCCGTGTGTGTCAAAGTAGAACCACTCCATAGCGTTTTTAATGTGCGACCTTTTGGAAGCACATCACCAGGCCTGTCTTCTGAGGTGCCTCTGGGTGGGTCTGAACCGCCAGTCTTTGGACTTGGTTAAATCAAGCACTTAACCATTTTGCCACCCATGGATTTTGAGGAACAGTTGGCATTAAAGACAATAAGCATGGAGAAAAGGAACGAATATTTATTAAGCACTTTCTAAGTCCCAAGAAATGGGTAACTCCCTTGATGTATGGCATCTCATGAAAACCTCAGAACAAACTTGGGAGATGTGTTCTTATCCCCATTTTACAGATGAGGAAACTGAGGCTCAGAGAGGCTAAATGACTTGCCCCAAGTCAGAGAACTACTGAGAAGTAGAGCTGGGGTCAGTCACCAAGTGTGTCTGCCTCTGACATTCACTGGAGTGGCATCAGAACTCCTTGAATTCTCTTCCTTTGTGAATTTTCTTTATTTATAGGCAGATTATAAAAACATTAAAGGAAATTTGAAAAAAAAAAACAAAACATTTCTCCAGGCTGTGTATATAAACGTTCATATATTTTCGTATTCCGGTCTTCACTTGCCATTATATCATAAGTACTTTCTTCATCATCCTAATTGTCATTGTTATTGCTACAGAAATTGTTTACTGAGTTCTGATACACCATAATATCACTAAACATTCTGCTGCCACGAACATAACTTTTGAAAAAGCCTTTTTTATTTTGTTGGTTATTTCTTTAACATGAATTCCCAGGAATGGGGTGACCGGGTTACGGCAAATGAACATTTCAATGGTTCTTGGCTTTTTTCGCCAAATTGCTTTCCAAAGGGGACTATATCAATTCACGAGGGTAAGGCAGGTATTTTTTTTAGGGTCTTTTTTTTTTCTTTTTTCCTAAATTTTATTTATTTTGTTGTTGTTGCCAGGGACAGACGTTCCCAGTTCTGGCCACTCACCTGACTCCAGCTCCCAGCGAACCACTCCACCTTGCCAGTGCAGGGCCCATTGTCACAAGGGGTGGCCTCGGCTGGACGGTTGTTCCCACAGCCCTCCAGGGGCAGGCTGCTGACATGGTTGGTCATGCACACCACCGAGCGTGTCCGCACGCCAGCCCCGCAGTCTGCTGAGCACTGTAAGACAGGAGGCGGTGCGTTAGCAAGGGGGTCCCCAGCAGCTTCTGAGGTCACTTCCGAATGGTGCAAAGGATGACTCAACACCTTGTTTTCCTACCAACGCTTTCCCCAGACCGTCTGACAGCTTCTTACGCGTCACCTGGTTATCTGCCACCCTACTCCGTTACGGGGAGTCCCTGGGAGGTGCCAACGGTTAATACGCTTGGCTGGTAACTGGATGCTGGTGGTTAGAGTCCACACAGAGGCATCTTGGAAGAAAGGCCTGGTGATCTACTTCTGAAAAATCAGCCACTGAAAAGCATATGGAGCACAGTTCTACTCTGACACACATGAGGTCACCACGAGTCAGAAATAACTCTATGGCAATTGGTATTGGTAATTCCATTATGGGATGTCAGTATGGCATGCTTGGCTTTTCTAGGAAGGTCTTAATTCCAAACATTCTGTCCCAGTGTTGCCATAAATGCCCTTATATTTGTCAGACTATCTGTCCTGGCTTTCACCGTCAATGATATATTCAGCAGCAGAGGAATAAGGGCATGGAAACTCAGGCCCATGTCTACCTGCTACTAGCTGAGTCTAGGCTGGTCAGTGAAAGGAGGGGAAGTGAATTCTGTCACCTCGACACTGCTGCCTGATATGAGGGCAGACGGTGCCAATTCATGAAGACTTTACCTGAGAGCCACAGTCTGCAGAGCACTGAGAAGCCTCCTGGTAGAGAGGGGGAGCTGGGCCTCGGAACCAGACACATCAGTGTTAATATCCCTACTAGCCATGTAGCCCAAGGCAAGTGGCCCAGCCCCTCATGCTTTGGCATGCTCACCTGACCACTGGCAAAGGAACCCATTCCTGGTAGGATCAGAGACAATGAACGTTGTGCTTCGTAGACATCAGGTGCTCAATAAACAGTATAAGGGCCTTAAAGGGTCAAGTCCTACATCTTCCCTTTAAAGTGGAGGAACTGAGGCTCACGGAGGTGAGTAGACAGTCAATAGACAGACCCCCCCCCCACCCACAAAGGCTTTCTCTTCTACAGTCACACTCTGGCCTCACCTGGGGCATGTTAAGAACATTCCTGAGTCACACCATAAGGCTCATAAGACAAGCATTTTCCTTCTGCCTTTAAATACTTTGGAATGCTGCCTTATTTTGCTTCTCAGGCTGTATTTTCAAACCTTTTCTAGACATCATCCAGGTGTACCACAGATACCTCACATCCAACAGGGAAAGACATGGAACATTGTCTTCACCACCAGACCCTTTCCTTCTCTTGATTTTCCTATTTATATTCAAGTTTCTACCCAGGTTCAAAAGTTGACTGTTCTTCTGCTTTCTTGCTTCCAACATCTCGTCAACCATCAGGGCTCCTAGAGTCTCATTTAGCCACATTTCTCTGATCTATCTCATTCCTTTATAAGCCTATGGTTCCCTGTTACCTTATCTCCCCTGAACTATGGTTGCGGCCTCTTGCTCAGCCTCACTAGCTGTTCTAATGCATTGGGCTTCCAGGTGTTGGGAACCCCTGTGCTAGAAATCCCTCTGATGACTTCTCATCCCTAAATTCATGTACAAACTCTTCCAAATGGCATGAAAGGTTTCCTACCATATATATCCGATCAATCCATTCTTCCAGATGAATCTCCCATTATTCTATCACAGTGCACACCTCATGTTGGACAGAGCCATAGTGGCCAACACTCTCTGGTCACTCGAAGTGCTCCCAGCACCCCTGCCCACATTGTTGCCTCTGCCTCGAATGCTATTTCCCTTCACCTGGACATACTGAAACCCTCTATGGCTCAGCTCAAATGCCATGTCCTCTGTGAAAACTTCTTTCATTAGCCCATTTCAATATACTCTTTCCTGCTTCAGAATTCTCATGGTACTTTATACTGTGCTTTCTTCCTTTATATTATAGCTAAGCTCGGTAAAGGCAGGGACTATTGAATCATCTTTGAATCCTTCTCAGTGCCCAAGTTAGTGCCTTGTCCAAGGACGAATCCATGAATACCAGTTGAATAAGTGATCGTAGACCTGAGCTCTCCCTCACTCGTTTCTCTTCTCTCATCAAAACCGAACAAAATCAAACCCGTTGCCATCGAGTCGATTCCGACTCGTGGTGATCCCATGTTATGGAGTAGAACAGCTCCATAGGGTTTCCTTGGCCTTAATCATTATGGAAGCAGATTGTCAGGCCTTTCTTCCATGGCACTGCTGCGTGGGTTCAAATCAACAATCTTTAGGTTGGTAGTTGAGCGCAAACTGTTTGCTTCACCCAGGGACCTTCTTCTCTCATCAGCACCTTCCAATCTTGGAAGTGGCTCTTTAGGGCACAGATGAAGCCCATTCTAGGGGTTTCTGCTGTGCCTTCTCTTAAAATAATCCACCAGCGCTCCGCGGGAGAAAGATGTGGCAGTCTGCTTCTGTAAAGATTTACAGCCTTGGAAACCCTTTGGGGCACTTCTACTCTGTCCTACAGGGTTGCTACGTGTCAGAATCGATCAGACGGGAGTGGATTTGGTTTGGTGGGTCTCTTAAAATCAGTATCAATGTTTGGTGTCTATCAACATTACCACTTTTAAAAATAAATAAAAACAATATAATTCAAAACAAAAATTGAGAAAGGGAAAAAATACAACCACATTTCCTTATCAAAATATCCATTTTCATTTTTGTTCATTGCTTTCTAGTTGTATAAAACCACAACTCAGCATGAATAATGAAATATTTACATGACTTCTGCTGAGCTGGGTCTGACTTCTCAGGGAGGAAGCTCCTTCTGGGGCAAAGGGCTCACAAACACTTCTCATGACTTACGCTCTGTCTGTTATTAGAAATCGGAGACAATGAATCCATGACTTAGGTTAAAAAAAAACCCTTCGTTATAATAATTGGAATATTCTAGGCTAAAAGGTTTTTTTGTTTCAGCCAAGTATTATCTATTTCTTAACTCTAAAAGTGAAGATATTTTAATTTTCCTAGCAAATACAAGATAAATCAAATTCCAGTTACCTTAGTGTTTCAAACCCTAAGAACATTTCTTTCCAGGTTATTTCCATGTGAACAGCAAACTTAATTTTCTCCTTTTCAAACCAATAATGTACACACACACACACACACACACACACACACACAAACCAGTTGCCATCAAGTCGACTCTGACTCATGGTGACTCCATGGGTGTCAGAGTAGAACTGTGCTCCATAGAGTTTTCAATGGCTGATTTTTCAAAAGTAGATTGCCAGGCCTTTCTTCTGAGGTTCCTCTGGGTGGACTCAAACTTCCAACCTTTTGGTTAGCAGCCAAGTGCATTAACGATTTGCACCACTCAGGGACTCCAAGTAACGCACAAGCATCTGGGAAAATTTCCCCATCTTCCCCATGTGGTTAAAAGAAGAACGTTAAGAACCAACTCTGGAGTCCATGAGAATTTTAAATTCTGTTCTGAATTTTCTCCCTTTTGATCAGGATCCTTCTACGGAATCTTTGATCAAAATATTCAGTAATGGTAGCCGGGCACCAGCTAGTTCTTCTGGTCTCATGGCAAAGGAGGCAGCTGTACACGGAGGCAATAAGCCACGTATTCCACATCCTCCTCCTATTCCTGACTCTCCTTCGTCCTCTGTTGTTCCAGGTGAATGGAGACCAACTGTCATGTCTTGGATGGCCACTTGCAAGCTTTTAAGACCCCAGACACTATGCATCGAACTAGGAGGTAGAACAGAGGCACTAAACATGTTATTAGGCCAATTTACTGGGATATCCCATGAAACGATGACCTTAAACCTCCAAATCAAGAATCAAATCCCATGAGGTGTTTGGTTATACATAAGCAGCCTCAGCAGCTACTGTTTTTTTTTTTTTGTAAATATATCTATCACACAACTTTTGCCAATTCAACTTTTTACAGGTGTACAACTTACTGATAGCAATTACAATAATTGGCTGTGCAACCTACCCTTAATCAATGCAATTTTTCCATCACTGTTAGGCCCCTTCCCCTCCCCCCCCCTCCCCCCCTTGGTAATCACCAATAAACTTTGGTCTTTATACATTCGGCTTTTCTTATCTTTTTATAAAAGTGAGGTCATGACAATATTTGTTGCTTTATGATTGGCTTATTTCACTCAGCATAACGTCTTCAAGCTCCAACCATATTGTAGCATGTATCAAGACTTCATTTCTTCTACTGGCTGAGCAGTACTCCACTGTATATATGTACCACATTTTGTTTATCCATTCATCTGCTGATGGGCATTCTGGTTGTTTCTACCTTTTGGCTATTGTGAATAGTGCTGCAGTGAACATTGGTGTACAAGTCTGTTTTTGAGTCTTTGCTTTCCGGTCTTTTGGGTATATACCTAGAAGTGGAATTGCTGGGTCATACAGTAGTTCTGGAGCCCTCGTGGCACAGTGGTTAAGAGCTCGGCTGATAATCAAAAGGTCGGCAGTTTGAATCCACCAGCCACTCCTTGGAAACCCTATAGGGCAGTTCCACTCTGTCCTATAGGGTCACTATGAGTCAGAATCGACTCAATAGCAATGGGTACGTATATAGTCATTCTACTTTTAGTTTTTTGAGGAACCATCACACTATTTTCCACAACAACTGTACCATTTTGCATTTCCACCAGCAATAGATAAGGGTTCCATTTCCCCATATCTTTGCCAACATTTGATATTTCCTTTTTTTTTTTTTAAATTTTATTTTATCCTAGCCATCCTACCTGTTCCCATTGCCATTGAGTCGATTCCGACTCATAGCAACCCTACAGGGCAGAGTGGAACTGCCCCATAGGGTTTCCAAAGAGTGGCTGGTGTATCTGAACTGCCAATCTTTTGGTAAGTAGCCAAGCTCTTAACCACTGTGCCACCAGGACCCCTTAGTCATCCTAGTGGGAACGAAATGGTATCTCATTGTGGTTTTGATTTGCATCTCTCTGATAGCTAATGATGCTGAGCATCTTTTCATGTGTTTGGTGGCCATTTGAATGTCCTCTTTGGTGAAATGTCTATTCAAGTCCTTTGCCCATTTTGTGATTGGGTTATTTGTCTTTTTGTTGCTGTCGAAGTTTTATGTATATTTTGGTTATTAAATTCTTGTCAGACATATGGTTTCTGAAGATATTCTTCCAGTTGGTAGCTTGTTGTCTTAGTTATCTAGTGCTGCTATTACAGAAATACCACAAGTGGATGGCTTTAACAAAGAGAAGTTTATTCTCTCACAGTCTAGGAGGCTAGAAGTCTGAATTCAAGGTGCCAGCTCCAGGGGAAGGCTTTCTCTCTCTGTTGGCTCTAGGCGAAGGTCCTTGTTATCAATCTTCCCCAGTCAGTGGAGGAGCTTCTCATAGTAGGGACCCTGGGTCCAAAGGATGAGCTATTCTCTTGGCTCTTGTTTCTCAGTGGTATAAGTTCCCCATGTCTCTCTGTTCACTTCTCTCTTTTTTATCTCAAAAGAGATTGACTGAAGACAAAACCTAGTCTTGTAGACTGAGTCCTGCCTCATTAACATAACTGCCGCTAATCCCACCTCATTAACATCACAGAGGTAGGATTTACAACACATAGGAAAATCATATCAGATCACAAAATGGTTGACAATCACACAATACTGGGAATCATGGCCTAGCCAAGTTGACACACATTTTTACATAATTCAATCCACAGCGTTTGTCTTTTCGCTTTTTTAGTAAAGTCTTTTGATGAGCAAAAGTTTTTAATTTTTATGAGGTCCCATTTATTTGTATGGAGCCCTGGTGGCTCAGTGGTTAAGAGCTTGGCTGCTAACCAAAAGGTCAGCAGTTGGAATGTACCAGCCACTCCTTGGAAACCCTGTGGGACAGTCCTACTGTCCTATAGGGTTGCTATTTGAATCTACTCGATGGCAATGAGTTTATCTTTTATATTGCCTTTTGCTGTTTGGGCTTTTGTTATTATATTTGATAACCTATTTTTGAAATCTAGGCCTGACAGCATTGCCTCTGATTATTCTTCTAAACATTTTATGGTTTTGGTTTGCACATTTAGGTCCTTAATCCATTTTGGATTTGTTTTTGTGTATGGTGTGAGGCATGAATCCTGTTTCATTTTTCTGCATGTGGAAATCCAATTTTCCCAGCACCATTTATTGAAGAGACTCTTCTCTCCTCATCAAATGAACTTCGCGCCCTCGTCAAAAATCAGTTGACCATAGATGTGGGGGTTTATTTCTGGACTCCAATTCTATTCCATTGGTCTATGTGTCTATTTAATTTACATTTAATTTAACTCTGTAATTTAATTTCTTTACTTATTTCTTCACTTGGACATCTTTAAAAATTAAACATTTCAAAATTGAGTGTGATGGGCTTTCTAAAAGTTTTTTTTTACTTGTTGTGATTTAAAAAATGGCATTTGTGTTTAGACCTGTCATTGATGTGCAGAACTAAAAAGTAAAAGATGCCTTCATTTGATAAGGGTATCTTCATTTAAAAGTAGCTACATGGGTGTTTTTAAGGTGAGTCAACAAGTCAGAAGAAATTATGTTTAGCAGTTTAAGAGACGTTTAGATGGAATTTACAACCTCAACTCATTTATATAGCGAACAATCATTTTTAAGCTGAGATACACTCTGGATCTTTAAGTGTTTGTAAGTTTCAACCTAATTTTCTTCGGTCTCTCCCTCTTGAGGGAGACCCTGGGTGGTGCAAACGGTTAAGCTCTTGACTACTAACCAAAAGGTTGGTGGTTCAAGCCCATCCAGAGACGCCTTGGAAGAAAGGCCAACCTCATCTTAGCTGTGGGCCAAAATCTGCATTTGCCAACAAAGAGAAGTGGAAGCCCCTTCTGGCTCAGTGTTTCATCCTTGCCTCGCTAAACCTCAGTCACTGCTTTGGATGAACATGATTGTTTCTTTTTAAACCACCTCCAGCCTGAGAAAAAATAACGGCTTCAGAATATTGTGGCCAAGCACCGTTGTTGTTGGTGGTGGTGCTGTTGAGTCTATTTCAGCTCAAAGTGACCCCATGTGACTGAGTAGAACTGCCCCATAGGGTTTCCTAAGCTGTTATTTTACGGGAGCAGATTGCCAGGTCTTTCTCCTGTGGAGCCTCTGGGTGGGTTCAAACCACCAACCTCTGGGTTAGCATCTGAGCACTTAACCGTTGTGCCACCAGGTCTCCCAGGGCAAATCCTAGCTCTGCCTTTCCCTGGCCTCATGAACTTGGACAAGTTCCTTAACCTCTCAGAGCCTGTAAGGGTAAACACAAATGGAAAAGGAAAAAAAAAAGCATAGATAATTTTCCCAATGCAAAAAAGGAGGCTCCCACTTCCCTTTCTCTTACAGCATTTACTTGAGAAACCTTGTAATTAGAATTTTTTTTCTTTGCCTCTTTTGAGAAATCCTCTTGGAAGGCTAAATAAGCTTCTTGCTTCTTGTTTCCTCAAGGACTTGGTAGCCATCTCTTTAAAACATCACCAGTAAGGCAGACAGCGCCCTGCCTGTCAGTTTCTGTGGGAGGGAAAGAGGCTAACTTCCGTGAACTCCAATCCGTGAAACCACCCCCCGTCATAAAGACATGAGAAGTGCGTTGTTCCTTTGGATAAAGGCAATTAACAAATACTGGTGGCCACCCCCTCAAAATAAAACCAAACAAAACAACCCGTTGCTGTTGAGTCAATTCTGACTCAGAGACCCGAGAGGACAGAGGAGAACCGCCCCCAGGTGAATTTAGGGTAAGCAGTGTATGGCAAACGGTGTGGTCAAGTTCTCTTATTTGATGACTAGTTGTTGTTTACCTTGAGAACAGGTATGAAACAGGTTACATCTCCTTTGCTACACAGAGGATAAGATTTCTGTCTGTCTTTGTGATCTCTTTAGCGGGCTGCCTGTTAAACCTCACAGCTGATTTAATGCTCATCCAATAATAAAACAGTTTCGTTCTCTCCTACATTCGCGGAGAGGTTTTCTGGCTTAGGAGCAGATTCCGTGTTTAATGATATTTCCCAGCAAGCCTCAGTTTCCTCACCTATCCCATCGCATTAAAGACCACCTCCTTCCCAGGAAGGAGCCCTGGTAGCTCAACGGTGAAGCGCTTGGTTGCTAACCAAAAGGCTGGTGGTTTGAACCCACCCAGCTGGTCTGCAGGAGAAAGACCTGGCCATCTGCTTCCGTAAAGATTACAGCCTAGAAAACCCTATGGGGGCACTTCTACTCTGTCACTTGGGGTCACTACGAGTCGAAATCGACTCAATGGCACCACTGCCACCACCAACCTCACCTAGGTGCCAGGGGGATCAACGAGGAAGCACAGAAGGCACTTGGGGGCCAACACCGAGCACTTGCTCTTCTCTTTAGAAAGTAAGTACCATCAGGGCAGGGGCCACTTCTGTCTATTTCCCACCATCATTTCCCCAACGCCTAGCCAAGGGCCTGGCACACAGTAGGCATGAAATAAATACTTGTTGAACCAGATCAATTTCTTCCCATCGCTTGCATTTCTGAATCTTTTGCTTTCATTCTATCATTCTGGAGAAAAGATATAGGGTTAGTCCTCACACATAATATGTTCAGATATAATTTGACACTATAATGGATGGTCAGTTGGGTTGTATTTTGTAGATATTAAGGAAAAAAGAGAGAGCCCTGGTGGCGAAAGTGGTTAAGGGCTCAACTGCTAACCGAAAGGTCGGTGCTTTGAACCCACCAGCTGCTCCGTAAAGATTATAGCCTTGGAAACCTTAAGGGGCAGTTCTACTCTGTCCTATAGGGTCATCGGAATTGACTAGATGGCAATGAGTTTTTATTTCTAGAAATCTTGAATTGAGAGGTTGGCCAATTGAAGGGTGGACACAGGGAGGAGAAGGTCCAGTCCAGCCTTTCAGGTTTATGGGTGGGCTTATCCCTGGCAGCTTCAAGGTATAAGCGAAGTCACCCTCAAAATCAGAAAGTTAATTTTAATCTCAAGCTCTTCTCCCCACTATGTTATTCATCAGCAACTAAGAACTAACATGGAGAATGTTTAAAGCATAATCCTTGTCTATTCACCTCCAAATTCAACCCTTGTCCTATAAAAGGACTTTCCAAAGCAGAGAATAAACAATAATCAAATTATGTCTAGGAAAAAAAATTACTTAAAAATCTATGGTGTCTCAGACTTTAAAATTAGTTGCTGTTGAGTTGACTCTGACTCATGGAGACTCCATGTGTGGCAGAGTAGAACTGTGCTCCATAGGGTTTTCAGCAACTGATTGTTCAGAAGTAGATTGCCAAGACTTTCTTACAAGGTACATCTGGATGGACTCAAATTTCCAACCCTTTGGTTAGCAGCTGAGTGTGTTAACTGTTTGCACCACCCAGGGACGTCCCTTTCAGTTGTTCTTTGACACCTGAGACCTGGAGGGAGGCCATGCTACTGGGGAGGGGAACAGTATGTGAGAGGTTTTGAGTTGGAAGAAGCAAGGAAGGGGCCTATCCCCGTTATTGAGTGCCAGGCCCTCACAACATGTATGAAAGACGTGGTGTCATCATTTAATTTATTTAGCACTCATGTAGAGTACTAAAGAGAATGGAACTAACGTTTTCACACCCACTCCTAAATCTTGGTGCCCCTCAGTCCTCATATAAGGACCTGAAGTCCACAATAATTCATCTCTGGGATGTTTATTCCAAGGTCAGAAACCACCCTTAGTGATTTGTCTAGTGTGACGTCACCTGGTGACATTCAGCTCCTGCCCGTCAGCCCAGCGGAAACTTGGTCACCGGCTCCAGAAAACCCACTCTGCCCTCTGTCGCCCTTACCCTCTCACTCCAGTCGGTGAGGAACCAGCTCTTTGCACAGGGTCCCATGTCACAATTCTCAATGTCATTGGGCCGGAGTTTCATGTTGCATTCCTCGTCATCCACCACGTCCCCGATGTTGCTCACACACTTCACGTCTCGGGTCCTCTGTCCCACTCCACAGGGTACCGAGCACTAAAACAGAGCACGCCTGAATCAGGGGCAAGTCTGATCTCCAAGAAAGAAGGACTCAGCAGTTACGGTGGCCTCATCCTTGGCCCACTGTGTTATGGACAGATGACTGTGGTGAGGGCCGCCTGTGTTGCAGGGTCCCCTGCAATGCATGTAACTACCTAGAGGAAGATCTCAACCCTAGAAAACATCACAACCCTTTTCACTAAGACCTTCTTAAATGTCTTGCCTACTTTGCTTCTCTGGGTCTCAGTTTTGACATCTGTAAAATGGGGGAGCAAGACTGGAAGGAGTTGGCTTTACCAGCAGTTGCCAGCCTTCTCCCCACTGTGACTCATGAGATAGATGAGGTTCTTATGCACACAACTCCCATGGGCTCACCCTTGCAGCTGACTGTGGGTGATGAACATTAGCCTTAGCTCTGTCTCCTTTGTTACCATGCAGAAGAGAAAGGCAGCATCTCAGGATACTATGAATAAGAGCAATGTTATTATAAGGATATCCTTGAATGTGCTTTAATTTGTAAAAAGGGAAATCATACATTTTTCTTCCTGTATTATTATTAATAACAAAGTAGCCATGACCCCTTATACCTGTATGTTGGGAGACACTGGTTGAAAAACATCAGACTGGATGGGGTCTCAGGTCTCTTCCCCCTCTCTCACTTGGTATTTGATGGTCTTTACTTGGAGACCCTTTCTAAATATTGGTATGAAATTTAGCGGTCATAGAATTTAGCAATGTTTGGATGAAAATGGGCAAGAATGGGATGAGAAGAAAATAAGCTTTAAGAGTTATTTCAACAGGAATTTTTACTGTTTGCCACAGAAATTCCGCTGGTCCTGTATTTCACATACAATATGATTCTGCATTTCTCTGAAGGAAAAAGATTCATAAAATCCTAGGACATTAAACCTCACATGCCAGAGGGTGACAGGGATTGAAAAATGAAGACACCCTGAAATTTGCTCTCAAATCACCTTACCTGGAGAGGGGCCCTGGCAGACAAAGAGCATCTCAGTCAGCAAAAGGAGGCGGGGGGGGCAACGGGGCGGGGGGTGACTCACTCTTCAGGGCCTTCACAAGGGGCAGGAGCTCCTGAGATGGGCCTTGAAGGCTGAATAGGAGCTCACCAGAAGGAAACGCTAGGGACAAGTAGCGGGAACAGCATCAACAAGGGCAGGGAAGCATGAAAGGTGCGGGGTGTCTGGGACTGAGGATGTGGGGAACAGTAAGAAATAAACATCCTGAGGAAGGGATGTTGGAGACAGACTAGGAAGTTCCTCAGAGGCCATATTCTACTGTTGAGGTGGGCAACGGGGAGCCATTAAAAGTTGTAAAGCAGTGTTTTAGAGCAGGCCTCTCAAACCTCCATGCACATACATGAATATTCAGGAATCAGGTTAAAATGCTCGGTGGGTCTGAGATGCTGCACATCTAACAAGTTCCTCAGCTGATGCTGCTGGTCTGTGGACCATGCTTTGAGTAGCCAGGATTTAGAAAACTTGCCAAGGGCATGGGCTGTACAGGTGAGACACACGAGGGTAGGAGCCCAGCAAGTGGATTGATCAGAAACCACAGCAAAAAGTCTTGTGCTAGGACTGCTGAGCTATGGACACATCCCATGGTTTGCAAAACAGGCCGTCCTGAGCCCCATGGGATGAGCTCCCTCCTGGAGAACTTAGCCCATCTCAGGTCTTGGTGAGGGAAGGTGGGAGCACGGTGGTGGGTCTTGGAGCAGGGCTCAGCTTCCAGAGCGAGCTGTCTGGCCCTGCCGTACCGAGGTCCAGTCGGTGCGGATCTGCCACTCGCTGCAGATCTTGAGCTGGCAGGTGCTGGTGGTCTCGGGCTTCTCCAGGTGCTGGCAGCGGTAGGGCTGCACTGTCAGGCTGCGGTTGGCGTACACCTGGCGGCACAGGACCTGGCGATGCTGCATTCCCAGGCCACAGGTTTTGCTGCACTCGGACCATTCCCCGATGTCCCAGCTAGCTCAGGAATGAGAGCAAGAGCGAGAGATTACCTTCGATCAACAGGAAGAGAGCGTGAGACCTAGACAATTTACACAGAATCATCGGAATCATGATGGGTGATCATCAGACTAGAGTCTTGCTTCAAAGCCACCTCAGGGTCCTCTGATTCTTCAACAGAATGTAACTTTGTTCCATATTTTATTTGCTTTTGATGAGGGCCTGCCCAGATGGTAAAATTACAGAAAACTGAGAAGGGGCAAATGATCTTTACCCGGTAGAAAAAATAACCTCAAAGATTAGCTTTATTGCCCTGTAGAACATTAACTCGTTTTGGAACGAACTTAGAAATCTTCTAGCGTTCTTTATTTTTCATTAACTACTTACACATCATTTCACATATTCCCCTTTGTCATCCTGCTTTGTCGTTAGTTAAATAAGACATTGGCACATGTTCACTATGTGTTTGGATGAGGCTGATGTTTTTATTACTTTGAGAATTCTGTTTTGGTCCCTTTTAGTGCCCTTTTCCCCTGTTCTTCTAGAAGTCTCCTGTTTTTCATTCAATAACCAGCCCAAGACCTCCCCTGTGAAACTTCTCCTGACTTCTGCAGGGAGATGCATTTGCGACTTTTATTATTCTCTCTATATGCTCAGCTCACCTACAACACTGACCCCACCAGATTATAATTCTGTCCTTCCCTCTTTGTTTTTCTTATCAGGCTAAAACCTAATCATTCCAATTTATCAAAGGATGGGCTTCCTGAGAGTGGGCTGATCTGCTAAAGGCTACTAGCTCCTGTGTCCATTCAGAAAGACAGGGACATTTGTTAAACAGACGGCATTTTAGGCATAGACAAAGTGCTAAGTTTCCCACTCAGATTTAGACCGATTTAAAAATTAGATTAGGGCAGGGGGGATGGATGAATCGGTGGAGCATAGGGCATTTTTAGGGAGTGAATAGTCTACGTGATACTGTAATGGTGGCATTTGTCAAAACTCACAGGACTATAGACACAAAGCGTGACCCCTAATGTAAACTATGGACTTCAGTGAATAATAATGTGCCAATACTGACTCATCAAGTTTAACAAACGGACCACAAGAATGCAAGCTCACAGGAGAAACAGTGTGTGGGGGAGAGTGGGTGTGTGAGAACTCTGTACTTTACCTACAACTTTTCTGTAAACCTAAAACTGCTAAAAAAAAAAATCAAGTCTATTAAAAAAACTGAAAAAAATAAAAATAAAAAAGATCCAATTGGCAACTAAGGTCCTATCCACAAGCAAGCAGTGTGACCTGATAGAAGGTGACTTAAACAGAGTTTGTCTTACAAGGCTGGGCAAGGGAAGATGTTGCATGGCTCCTCCTCGGGGGTCGGCTTCATGCTGGAGTCACAGTAGCTCTCAGGGACCTCTTTGTGAGTGTTTCTGTTCACACAGCGGAAAACAGGGTACTGAGATCCTGCAACGACAAGGAGAACGTCTGAGGATAGCCCCACACGCGAGGGGTGGGCTCTACGGGTGGAGATGCAGAGAAGGGACTTCGGGTGCTGGTGTTCTCACCCAGCCAAGTGCTGGTGAAGACAGGCACAGAGACAGGGAGGAGAACTCACACGCATGCTCCCTCCTTCATTCGGGTGCTCACATCTGCTACACATCTTTGTAGCTTTGCTGGGTGAGACACAGTTCCTGCCCTCAAAGAGCTTAGACTCCACTGTGGACATGGTCTGAACGTGTTCAAAGGCAGATAAAAACAATCTTCATAACAGTTCAAGATAACAGGGGAGTGACTGTACAATGAACACAAATAGTGACTGCTCAGGGGTTCTCTGGAGGCATCAAAGAGAAAGGGTCCTAGATGGGTCAAGCTGGGAAAGGCTCAGTTTGGGTAAGTGTGTGCACGTGTGTTTTCATGTAGGGGGCTGTCCAGGTCACTGAACTGGACAAAAGTGCCTGACACACTGAATTGGGAGTGCCGGGCATGTGTGAGAGACAGGGGGCATCCAGGTAGGTTGAAGCAGAGACGTAAGAAGAGTCAAGACAGGCTAGAAGAGCCGCTGATTTAGCTGCCCTCCCCCCCAAAGCATTTTACACATTCCTTTAATAAAGGACTGATTCAACGGTATTTTAATTATTTGATTATACGTCTGCTTCCCATGAGACTGTGAGCGTCTCAGAGACAGGACTAGCTCCTGTTCATCCCTGTAACCCAGTCCCTACAGTAGTGAACCAAAAACCCAACCTGTCGCTGTCGAGTTGATTCCGACTCATAGAAACCCTACGCTGTTCCACAGGGTTTTCAAGGGGCAGCTGATGGATTCGAACTGCCAACCTTTCGGTTAGCAGCCAAGCTCTTAACCACTGCACCATCAGGGCTCCCTACAGTAGTACCAGGCGCTAAATAAAAGCTTGTTGAATGAATATTTATCAGAGATTTAATATGTTTTTACTACTTGACTAACAAAACTCATACAAACTTCCTACGATTTTTTTTTAATACACAACCTAGTATCATTGACTTAATAAAGAGAAATCTATTTTGGGTAAAAAGCCAGAATTTGTTAAGGAGAATTTCTAGCTCTCAATTCAAAAATAAGAAAAAGGATTCAAAGTTAATGTTTCTCTGCTGCCACCTGGTGGCAGCACTGAATATTAACAAACCCATTCAATTCTGACTCATAGCGACCCTACAGGACAGAACAGAGCTGACCCATAGGGTTCCCAAGGAGCAGCTAGTGGATTTGAACTGCTGACATTTTGGTTACAGCCAAACACCTACCCACTGCACCCCTAGGGCTCTGATATATTAACAGTGGATGTTTATTAAGTGAGAAATGTAGCCTGCTGAAGGTGCAACCCAACCATCTCAAGAGTAAGATGCTTCTTCACAAAAAAACCCTCTATCCCAGAGTTCAGGCCAGTACACAATTCCAGGTCGGCAGAACACTATCATTTATTCTACATCTCTGTTTTATCTGTTAACAATTGGCCAGGCTTTTATATCTTCTGAACCTCCAACTTGCTGCAATTTTAATTGTAACTCGAGGGCTAACTTTTTAACATAAATGTCATAAAAAGTATCTCAGTGCTTCTTTAAACCAATCTTGTGTGACACACCCAGCAAGGGAGTAGTTCTTGTAGGAAACTTGACAGTGTAAGACAGTTCTGAAGCTGGAACAATCATTTGTCTAAATTACTTTTGCAGTAAAAATTTACAGTGTAGCTATAACTTGAGATCATTATCTAAAAATACTGTTCCAATTAAGCATAATTAGTAGCTGAGTAAAAAGCAGCACTGACTGTAAAACTAATGGGAAGCCAAACCTCTTATGGAATTAAATTCTGTCCAGCTACATATCTGTTTGCATTAAGAGATTTTAAATTAAACCCAACAAACATTAAGCCACAATATGCACAAAGCATTGTGCTGAGTTATACAGATGAATTAGACTCAGTTTACGGCTTGCAGTGTACGCGCTTGGGAACCAGCTGTTAAGGGATTAAGTACAGATCCTATTATTTAGCCTATTCCTTTCCCTCCAGACAATGTGGGCTTAACTTTTCCACTTACAAGTGTATGGACAGGAGAGCAAAAGAAACTACTGTCCCAGCAGCCTACCCCGGAACCTCCATCCTTCTTACTTGAGAACCTATTAAGCCTATTCCCAATCATCCAAGGTTTTCTAGGACATTCTGATTTCAAACAGTCTGTCCAATTGCCCTATAAGTCAGCAACAGACAGTCACCACCTGTCATGGATTGAATTATGTCCCCCCACAAACGTGTATGATCAAGTTGGCTGGGCCATGATTCCGGGTATTGTGTGATTTTCCTATGTATTGTGAGTCCTGCCTCTATGATGTTAATGAGGGAGGATGGGAGGCAGTTGTGTTAGTGAGGCAGGACTCAGTCTACAAGATTGGATTGTGTCCTGAGGCAATCTCTTGAGATATAAAAGAGAGAAGTGAGCAGAGAGACAGGGGGACCTCATATCACCAAGAAACCAGTGCCAGGAGCAGAGCACGTCTTTTGGACCCGAGCTTCCTGTGCAGAGAAGCTCCTAGTCCGGGGGAGGATTGATGACCACGAGAACCTTCCTCTAGAGCCAACAGAGAGAGAAAGTCCTTCCCTGGAGCTGACGCCCTGGATTTGGACTTGTAGCCTACTAGACTGTGAGAAAATAAATTTCTCTTTGTTAAAGCCATCCACTTGTGCTAGTTCTGTTACAGCAGCCCTAGGTGACTAAGACACCACCTAAACTTGCT
This sequence comes from Trichechus manatus latirostris, assembly GCF_000243295.1. NCBI lineage: Eukaryota > Metazoa > Chordata > Mammalia > Sirenia > Trichechidae > Trichechus > Trichechus manatus. Next base: position 17,430,965 of record NW_004443966.1, on the reverse strand, counting down.
TTCTCAGACTGTCTATTGCTCCTGGAAATGGCATAAAAATTCTTTTGGGCTCACTGTGCTGACTTGGAGTTTGGCTACCCACCCACCTCGTGTGCTGGGGACACACCAGGCTGTTCTCTACAGGTGGCTCCTGCCCAACCTGTGACACCTGTCACTCAGATAAGGGAGAAATTCAATATTTTTAGTTGAAAGGCTAACCAATTACTATAGGAATGCTCTTGCCTTGGAAAGGTGGCTCCTGCTTGGGGTGGCTTTGGCCTACGGCCATTGCTTGCCTTCCCCCACCCTTTTGTTGGCTTTACAGCGCACCTGTCCATGGTCCAGCCCCCACATATAGACAAGAAAATGAACGCAAAGGCTCTCTCTCTGACGGTGAGAAAACACCAGAACTATCATTATCGACTCCATGGCCACAATTTCTTTCTTTCTTTGGGTCAGTTTTAATTTCTGCAGAAGGGGAGACTGTCACTTAAAATGGCACCTGGGCACCACTTCAGGGTCCTTGCATGCGACTCAGTTATTCCTCTCATTGGGAGCAAGCAAGAATGGGGCGGTGAGATCAGGTGCTGGCTGGGGTTCAGGCAGCAGGAAAAAAAAAAGTCTGGGATCAGTTCAGTTGGGTTACGTGTTGGCACGCTGATTGAAACACAAGTATGTTACGTTGCAGGAGGGAACTGTATGGCAGAGAGTGGAAAGAAAATGAGGGAAGTCGGTGAGTTCAGCGAAAAGTGTAGAGGTCAGTGAGATGTTATGGAGGAGAGACTAAATAAGAAGCAAGAAAAAAATTGATAATTCCAGTCCTGGAACTCCAGCAATCAACCAAGCCAAGCACAGAGTTTGACCAGGTACACAGAGGTCTGGGCTGAGCATCAGCCGCTCTTGGATGCCTTGCAACAGGGCGCCTCCTGGTGGTGAAGATATTATGACAGCATTTCCAAAAAGAGAAATTTTAACCTTAGAGGCATAGGAATGTGTGGCCTGGTTAGCTCTACTCAGAGGAAGAGTCTGGGAGAGGGTTTGTGCTGGGACAAATGATAAAATCACAGGGGAATTGATTTGGGTTGTGCATAAAGAATTGGACACCGCTAGTAGGCTTGGAAGTTCTTGGTCGTGGCACACTTGTTGCTCCTGCTGACTTTGGTCCCAGTTTGTCATGAGATGATCTAAACGTTGTGTGCATCCACAATGCCTCACCTACCCTGAACATCTGACACCCTTGCTGCCTGGCAGCAAATCTTAGAGGGAGCAAAGAAGGGGAGTCCCTGGGCTGCTGCCATTTGTAAATATGGTTTATGTCACATGGAAGAGAGAAGGGGTTAGGATTCACAGAGAAAGATGGGTTAGGGGACTTCCCTAGGACTTCACAGAACAGATGGTATCTGAACTAGATGCTGGAGTGTAAGCAGGAGTTTGCAGACCAGATATCAGCAAATGGTAAGGAAGGCAGCTTTTTACATTAGTGTGAATCACACAGATTTGGGTGGAAGTGGGGCAAAATAACTGAAACCTTTGGATATGGGTGTCTCTCCATTTATGGCTGGTACAGAATAGATAGAGACCTTTTGTATGACCTCCTGGATGAGTAAATGTCATCTGAGCAATGAACAAGGGTCTCCTGGGTAGTACAAATGGTTAAGTGCTTGGCTACGAACCCAAAGGTTGTAGGTTCGACTTCACCCAGAGGAGCCTTGGAAGAAAGGCCTGGCGATATGCTTCTGAAAAGGTCACAGACATTGAAAACCTTATGAAGCACAGTTCTACTCTGACACATATGGTGTCGCCATGAATTGGAATCCACTTGATGGCAACTATTTGTGTATGTGTGTGTCTGTGTGTGTGTGTGTGTGTGTGCAGTGAACACAGGACCTTGTGAGCATCATGAAAGGTAGGCTGACAAGTGGCACATGCTGTTTTCCTTGTCCCATTACATCCAATCTGCAACACCGTGTGGTCTCTGGACAGGGCTACGTCTCACCCTGCTGGAAAGACTGGACCCAGGCTACCATTAAAGGCGTGAAATGGAAGAGAATCTTCACCTGCCACCTGGGATGTAAACTTACGTGACGAGAGTTTTCATCCTTTTAATGACTTTCCCTTGCTTTTGCCTAGGGTTGAGTGTATCTGGTTCCTTTAATAGGCATCACGTCACCACTAAATAGTGGAATATTTCGGTCGTAATACAGTTTGATCTTGGATTTCTATATAAATCATGCTTCATACTGCTTACCTCTATCGCGCCTCAGCCATGTTCTCACTAAAATGATTTTGGCCTCAACACATGATTACCTCAAGCTTTCTGCCTCTGTCAAGACACATTCTAAAGGTATTTAATTTCTCTCACAAAGCTTATATAAAAGAAGTTGGTCCAACGAGTCTCCAGTCCACAGTCTTTGCACATGTATTAAACACACACAATAAAACCTCCATAAATCAGCACTCTGGTTATCAGGTCATTCTGGAACTTGCCAAAGCCCCAAGCAAGAAGAGCTGCAGCCCCTTAGAGGCACCAAAGACCTAAATTCTATTCTCAATAGCTTCTAAGCCAAAGCTCTTATGAAAAAGATAAGTTTCAGAAGCAGTTTTGAAAGATTTTTTTCCGTGTGCTAATTATGGCAGTCAAAGGTTCTAAATTTTATGCCCTCAAACACAAGTCTCAAAAAAAAAAAAAAACAAACAAAAAACAAACAAAAAAAAAAAAACAAAAGAAAAAACCCCAAACCAATACTCTGGCATCACATCAGTTTCCCAGCTTAGAGAAACTCCCTTGAGGACACAGTCTTTGTTTCTATAGTACCCGCCCTGGAAGAACAGTTGGCTTAGAGGCACAGACAGGACTTTGCTACAAAAAGGAGGCTATCACCATATATACTGAAGGACACTACAGTTATACAGTTCATGGGAGTGTCCTTAGCATCAAGCACAATGTGATGGCCATGGACATGGGCCACCCAGACCCCCATCAAGGGAGGACTCTGCCCAGCTGCAGGGAGTGTGGTCAGCAGGTGGCCACCAGCTGTTAGCTCCTTCAGGGCTGCCTCAGCTGCAGGGAACTGCCTCATCTGAGGTGACGCCCGTCTGGAGTCAGCCCACACCTGGGGCCTGTGCAAGGTAGGGACATGAAGGGCTGGCCATCTTGGCCTGATGTGGGACACTCTGGTGGGCGCTATTCACTATACAGCTCTGCCCTGGGCTGGCGTAAATTTTGTTGGGCTAGCATTTGGGTCTGACTTTTCTCTCTGCCAGATGGGCTTCCTCTGTCTTCCTTTCCCAAATGCTGATTCCTAATGTCCATCCTGCACCCTGAATTCCATCTTCATGTCTGTTCTGGAGAACACAACCTGTGACACACAGTGTGGACACTTTACACCAAAACCAAACCAAACCAGCTCTGAGTTATGGCACCCCATGTATGTCAGAGTAGAGCTGTGCTCCATGGGGTTTTCAGTGGCTGATTTTCAGAAGTAGATCTCCAGGCCTTTCTTCCATGGCATTGCAGGGTGGACTTGACCCTCCGATTTTTTGGTTAGGAGCTGAGTGCGTTAACCATTTGTGCCACCCAGGGACACTGGACACATCATAAACCCGTTGCCACCGAGTCGATTCTGACTCATAGCTACCCTACAGGACAGAGGAGAACTGCTCTATAGGGTTTCCAAGGCTGTAAATCTTTACGGAAGCAGACTGCCACGTCTTCCTCCAGCAGAGCGGCTTGGGGTTCAAACCACTGACCTTTCGGTTAGTAGCTGAGAGCTTAACCACTGTGCAACCAGGGCTCCTTGGACACACCATAGGTGCTCATTAAAGGGGAAGGAGCACCTAGCATGGACGGGGCAGAGAGGAGAGGAGACCTGCGTTCCAGCCCTGCCTCTGCCGCCTGGTGGTTCCAAGCTCGTAGGAGAGAAGCAGCGCTCTGAGCACTAGTTTCCCCATCTGTCAATAGGAGGTGAGATCTTTGTCCTGCTGCCTCACAAGCTGGTGTGGAGTTCACCTGGAATAACACACGTGTGGAAACTCCCACGTGATTTAGGAACGTGAACACTGTGCTGAAGGGCATTTGTATCATGTTACGAAGAAGCAGCTCAGAGGTGTGAAAAAATAAGATGCTGGAGATACGTGAAGACTTCTGCATCTATAATCAAGGGGGCCTTGAGACGCCGAGCCTCTGGCTTGCCTTGTACCTCTAATAAGTAGAGGGGGTACTCGGTCCAGTCTGGGAGTCTAGAGAAATATGCTGGAGGGGTTGATGGAGGAGCTGAACGGATAAGAGAGAACCAGCTGGGGGAAGAAAAGGAGCAAGGGCGTTCCTGGCAGTCGAGCAGCATGAGCAAATGTCTGGGGGTGCGGTGCATTGCAGAGCGTCTGGGGGTGACTGTAAGCAAGGAAGTGTTCCTAGAGCATAAGATGCAAGGGGAGTGGAGGGCAATGGGGCCAGAGAGGGGGCAGGGTCAGCAGGGCTTTGCTGGAGTTGATTCTGTAGCCTACAGACACGGCATGGCAGGGCAGTGACGGGGGCAGATGTGCATCTCAGATGAATCCCTGGCAGACTGTGAGGGTGGACTTCAGGAGGCAAGGCTGGACTCCTGCTGCCCGAAGAAGGGAGGGCAAGAGGGAGAGACAGAAGGAGCCAGGCTCTCCACTCATTTAGTAAGAGGTGAGGCCACAGAGGGCGCTGTGCCATGGGGCCGCTGACCAGGGGATCCAGGAAGCCAAGCAGACTTCTCGTCGGGCAGAGGAGCTGAGTCTGCTAAGTTCACTTTGGGACATACTGACTTTGAGGTGTCTTTGAACCTTCAACTACACAGTTAAAGGCAGTGGTTGAATATATGATTTGGATATCTCACGAGAGATCAGGGCCAAGAGATGACAGTTAAAATAATGAGAAGGGATGAGCTTTCTCCAAGGGGAAAATGCAGAGAGATCAAATCAATGATCCAAGTACAAAAATCCCACCGAATGACCTCGTGAGGCCCTCGCAGAGGAAGCAAACGAACAAGAAAACCAAACCGATTGCCACCGAGTTGACCTTGACTCCTGGCAACCTCACGTGTTACAGAGTAGAACTGAGATCCATAGGATTTTCTTGGCTGTAATCTTAACAAAAGCAGATCGTCAGGCATTTCTTCCGTGGTACCGCTGGTTGGGTTCAAACAGCCAACCTTTAGGTAATAGTTAAGTGCAAACCACTTGCGCCCCCCAGGGATATGAAAGGTCTGAGGGGTGAGAGTGTGCTCTTACAGAATTAGCGTTCCTAATTAGGGAATTTCTGGAAGCAGTATGGGGCAGTAGTGTCAAATGTCACAGAAAGGTCTAATAAGATACAGCCTAGAAGTGTTCACTGGATTCTGCAACAGGGAGCCATCCGTGACTGGAATGGTTTCGGTGGTGTGGAAGGAGCAGAAACCCGACTGCAGTGGGCTGACAGCAAAATGGGGACAAAGAAAGGGGGCGGTTAGGAGAGAGAGAGGGCAGGGGCTGCAAGGGGCTGCAGGATGAAGACACTAAAAGAAATTAGGAAGGGAACGACTTGAACATGTTCATGAGCCGAGGGAAGGAGCTGGTGGAGAGAGAAGACCAGTAGAAGATGTGAGAGGACTATCACTGGGGCAGGCACCTGAGGGGCCCTGTGGAGGTGGGGGGAAGGGCGGAGTGTACCCAGAGCAAAGGTGCAAAGGTTGGCCAAGAACTGTATGTGGAAAGATTGCGTCTCCTCCCAGAATGGAGAGGAGAGGGAGGCTGGCTATTAACGTGAATATGTCTGTATAAGTGTGTGTTGAAGCAACCACCTCTATGTCCTCATTAATTAGGAGGTGAAGTCTTTTGCTGAGAGTGAGTGTGGATGGGTAGGGGTCTTGAGGAGAGCTGTGAAGGTTGGAAGGAGGAAGATGGGAGCGGAAGGTGCTGAGAAAGAAGAGAAAGGATTATGGGGGATCCTGAGGGCTGCCTGACGGCTGCCTGAGGTTGGAGAAGGAGGAACTGAGTGGCATCAATGTGCAAAGTTGTGTCCTTCTGGCTAGCAGTGCTCAGCAGCCCGGGAAGATAGAGAAGCTGGACTGTGATGAGAACGTAAAAATAAACTCAAACTGGGAAAGTAACAGTCTGCTTAGCCCTTCATCAGACTGGGGTAACAGACACAAATAAGGTAGCTACAAGGTTAACAGAAACAAATTTTCTCCCAAGGACACACTGCAGCTGGATAGCGTCGTAATGACCTCCCTTCTCTGAGTGACCATTGTTTTTGTACTCAACTGAGAAACCTTGTTCTCTAAAACCATAGGCTATCAGCAGTTTTGCTGTTCGAAATTACATACAGAGAAGACATCCCATGCACACCTGAGGACCGAAGTTTCTTTGAAACAGAGATGGCAACATCCATTACCAACCCAGGTGCAGAAGTTCAGTTAAGGGGTTTCTAGACCCCACATTCTGCATCTATCTTAACTTTGGAGTGTTGAAGGAAAAAGGACCCTGGGTCCACTTTGCAGTCCAGAACTGATATTAAGAGTTCAGCTGCTAACCAAAGGGTCAGTAGTTCGAATCTACCAGCCACTCCTTGGAAATCATATGGGGCAGTTCTACTCTGTTCCATAGGGTCGCTATCAGTCAGAATTGACTCGACGGCAACGGGCTATTTTTTTATTTTTATTTTTTTTACACATAGTCCTGCTTTGCTTTAAATCCATCAAACTATGGCTTCCCTTAAATTTCACTTAAACTCTACCCTTCTCCCAAATCCTATAATAACTGTTTTCCTTTGTTTGGAGAGAGCCCATGGTTCCTCTGGTGTGTGTTCTCCCTTGTTGCAATGAGTTAATAAACCTGACTTTGTTGGACTAGAGGTTCGTCCCTGGTGGCTTTAGGTTGATTGGGCTAAGATAATGGGACGAATCCAGGATTGAGATTTTACTAGGTGTTAGGGATTGTATTGTGTACCGCCAAAAATGTGTGTCAACTTGGCTAGGCCATGATTCCCAATATTGTCTGGTTGTCCACCATTTTGTGATCTGATGTGATTATCCTATGTGTAAATCCTAACCTCTATAATGTTAATGAGGCAGGGTTAGAGGCAATTATGTCAATGAGGCAGTACTCTATCTACAGGATTAGGCTGCATCTTGAGTTAATCTCTTTTGAGACATAAAAGAGAGAAGTGAGCCGAGAGGAGAAGGATCTCATTACCACCAAGAAAGAAGAGCCAAGACTGGAGCGTGTCCTTTGGACGCAGGGTTCCTGTGCTGAGAAGTTCCTTGACCAGGGGAAGACTGATGACAAGGACCTTCCCCCAGAGCTGACAGAGAAAGAAAGCCTTCCCCTAGAGCTAGTGCCCTGAATTCAGACTTCTAGCCTCCTAAACTGTGAGAGAATAAATTTCTGTTAGTTAAAACCATCCACTAGTGGTACTTCTGTTATAGCAGCACCGGATAACTAAGACACTGAGGGAGCATGAAAGGGAGTTGTGAGTGTTAATGAATATAAAGCTAATTAACTAAGTAACACTCCAAGCCCCAAAACATAGTTTTTCTCAAATCCTTAGATTTGAGGATGAGTTTCAACTAGCATTTGTGTAAATCCTCCATAACTTTGACGAGGCCGACAGCCTCCGGGCACCATTACCAACGCCTGGTTTATAAGTAGAGTAGCATGAGCCACCTCCCCTTCTAACTGGTTTCTCCAGATGTTTTTTAGGCAGTCAGTCAACTTCCTGCCCACGGTAAAGAAAAACAAGAGGCTGGGGTCGCAGACCACAGGCCCAGTTAAGATCCCATCAGGATGCCCTGACATGCGCAGAACCATCAACCCTATCCTCTTGGTGACCCTGGAACTTCTCTCCCGCTGGATGGAACCAAACTTTGGCAGCCCAAGATTGGGGGAAGATTTTCAGAGGTGAAGGGTCCGAGCCTAAGATCTGGTTTGAGAGACTCCCCCCTCCCCCTTTTGGACTGAGTGAGAGCAGACGACGGAACCACCCCGGGGACGCCTTTGTGGGCCAGACCAATCAACAATCTTGCTCCTTCCCCCCAGGATCCTTCCTCAGTTTTTGCCCCTAATAAAAGCTGTTTTGACTATTGTTCAGGGAGCCATCTTGGTGACCCAAGTCCTGGTGTGCGCCTTCGCTTGGCCAACCAAATAAAGGTTCTTTTGCTTTCACCCATTTTGTGTCTCTACAGCCACACCGAGCGAGGACCTGAGACCCTGGTAGCATTGACTTGTACACAGACTATTAGATATGGAAATATGTGAGTGTATTCTGTCCTTATTACAGCGCATATGTGTACACCAATATTCAATACAGCACTGTTCACAATAGCCTAAAGGAGGGAACAACCTAAATGTCCATCAATAGATGAGTGAATAAACAAGATGTGGTACATACACGCAATGGAATATTATCCAGCCATAAAGAGAAATGAAGTCCTGCTACCTGCTAGGACATGCTGAGTGCAATAAGTCAGACAGAAAAGGACAAACATTGCATGAGCTCACCTGTAGGAAACAGGCAAATGGATAGAGACTAACATTTATTAGTGGCTACTGGGAGTGGGAGGGAGGGAGAAAAAGACGTCATTGCTTAGGGGCACTGAGTTTCTGTTAATGGCGGTGGAAAAATGTGGAAACGGATAGTGGTGATGGTTGCACAACATGATGAACGTAACCGATCTCACTGAATTGTGCAGGTAAAAAATGTTGAATTGGCCAATGCTTTGTTATATGTATGTATCTCAATAAAACAAAACAATAAAACAAAATATAGCTGGGATACCTGGATTAAAAAAAAAAAAGGAGCATATGTCACACTAATGAGCCACCTCATGTCAGGTCATGGAGGTGAGGGCCTTCCATGCCCCTCAGGTCCACACATGCTCCGGGGCTCTGCAGGGACCCTCCTGCACCACACACGAGCTCACCTTTCCCGCAGGTCGTCGAGCATTCTGTGGTCCCCAGCTGCTTCCAGTTGTGATCCCGGCTTCTCCGCGGGGACTGTGGTGCTGGTGGCACCAAACTGTCTGGCCGATGGGAAGAAAACCTATCTGGCTGCCTGACTGGGAAGGTTTGGGTTGATTCCGAGGTGAATACTTCAGGTGCCTCGCCGTGCACACCTTCCTTCTGCTCGCTCCTCTCTTTCTCTTCCCCCTCGTCCTGGCTCCTACCTTCTGGCGCCAGCTGACCATTCAAGGCTTCCCCTAGGGAGAGGCAAGCACAAGTTCACAGAGAAGCAAGATCAGCTTGGACACTGAGTCGTAAAGAGGAAATTGCTTCAACATCAGAAATTACGTAGCATGGGGAGACCATTTCCAATTTGCAGCAAATAAGCACATATATCTAAAATACGCAGACACCGATTTCCTTAATATTCAAAACATTATTAAAATCATTAAGAAAAAAGATAATCATCTCAATAGAAAAAGCAGGCAACAGAGAGGCCGTACACATATAAAGAAATACAAGCAGCCAGAAGTCACGGAAAACGCTCAACATCACTCATAAAGAACTACGGATAAAAACTAGCAAGTCTGAAAACCTTGCAATTCCTAAATCCCTTGTTGAAAGCGCAAAGAAACAGTAGTCTCATACATTGTAGGTGAGCTCACAAACAGAGGCAAACTTCTGGGGGGCAATTTGGCAATATCTATCCAAATTAAGGAACCCTGGTGGTGCAGTGGTTAAGCACTCAACTGCTAAAAAAAACCGCTGAAAAGTTGACAGTTCGAACTCACTAGCCATTCAGAGGAAGAAAGATGTGGCGTCTGCTTCCATAAAGATTACGGCCTTGGAAACCCTATGGGGCAGTTCTACTCTGTCCTATAGGGTCACTAGGAGTCAAAATTGACTTGACGGCCATGGGTTTGGTGGTTTTGGATCCAAATTTTAAGTGCATACATCCTTTGACCTAGCCATTCAGTTTCTAGGAAATTTATCTTATAGATATGCTCAATCTTTCACTTAAAGCTTTAAGTGCAAAGATGACCACTGAGCATTACTTGTAATAGCGAAACACTGGAAGGGACCGCTGGTTGAAACAAATGATTCTACAAACGCGAATGGGATACGATAACATTTTTGAAAAGAATGCCGGAAGTCTGTATTTTCTGACACAGAGGTGGGTTTCTGATACAGTGCTCGGTGAAGGAAAAAAAGCACAGTAGAATTCAATTCGTACAAACACAAGCACAGATGTGGCAGGACACTTTCTGAGATATTGGTTTGTGCTTTGTTCTCTATCTTTGTGCTTCAGCCTCCCGTCCTCCCCGAGTCAGAACAAGGAGCCAAGCCCTTGGATTTTCTCGCCTCAGGATTTTTTGTAGCAGAGAAGGCAACAGCTCTCTCAAGCTGCTGTCAAGTGTCCGCTTGATATCAACAGCTCTTGGTTGTACAGTAAAAGCTTGAGCTGTCAGTGAAGCTAACACGGATGTTTCTGAGAGGGCCCAGCAGAGGGGGCTGAGGAGGGAGGGCGAGGGAAAGGTGCAAAGTGCGTTTTGAGAGGGAGAGGTGTTCCTCAGGCAGAGGAGCGGCAGGAGTCTGAGGTCTTGGGTTTCCTGAGCACCAGGGAGCCTTCCCTGCGCCAGGCAACATCCAAGGGGAGTCCATACAAGGGTGGGATGGGAGGTTGACTCCCAGCTTCTCCCAGCATTCCCAGGCCCCCAGTGCGGACTAGAAGAAGCAGAGCCCTAACCTAAGGTCGCATGAGGCTGCTCCTGTGGGCACCTCAGAGGAGCCAGTATGGACCAACCACCAGAGAATGAGTCTATCCAAGGTTTTGGCCTGTCTAAGGCCCTGGGATCTTTGCTCATACCTAGGGTGTGTATGGGGAGCCCCTAAACTCGACTGAGACTGAATTTTCTACCACTTTTAAAGAAGGTCTCAGTTGAAGTTGGATTTAAGTGGACTTATGGTAAATAATGAGATGCAATGTTTCCTGTACACTTGGGATTGGAGTCAAAGATGCAAATTGGCCCCATATATGTTCATATATGCATAGAAAGGGGCTGGGCAGAACCCCACGGCACCATTAAGAGAGATTCCTCTGGGAAGCGGGATTGGGGTAGTTGCTTTTTACTCTGCATATTTCTATTTTGTTTGAATATTGTTCAAGCATGTATTACTTTAACAGAAAATATAAAAGGCGGCAGCAAATTCTAGAGTTACTGTAGAACACAGTTAAAACTACTCAAGCTTTCTTCATTCTTTAGTGCTTTCTTACTTAGCTGGCTCATTATAGCACCGTGTGGTTTACAACATTATATGCAAACTGAACAAACAGAATCGAGGCCAGGCATATCGACAGAAAGGAAACGGCTCAGGATGTTATTAGACAAAAACATTTTTTAACTTTTCCAAGTACCTCGTATGTACCAGGCACTGTGCTAGGATAGACACCTAATTTATTCAAAACCCAGCCTCCCCACTCCAAACAAAAACAAAAACCTTTGAGGCTGGTTTTCTTAGTTCTATTTTGTAGCCTGGCCAATGTGTTCAGAGAAGGCACGGACTTCCCTGAGGTTGCACAGCACAAAAGACAGATTCCAACTCTGGCCTCCCGACTCGGTTGACAAGGAGGATGGAGCTTGCTTCAGAATGCCACCTCTCACCAACTTTTTACAGCTGACCCCTTCCTGGCCTGCCCTGGGCCAGCAGTGTATCCCACAACCTCCATGCTACTCCTTACCTGAGAACCCATTAGGTTTGTTATCAGTCATCCAAGATTTTCTAGGACATCCTGATTTCAAAGAGTCTGTCCCATTGCCCCGTAAGTCAACATCAGACCCTAGAAATGCCAATATTTCGCCACCTAAACTTGCTTTCTCAGACTGTCTATTGCTCCTGGAAATGGCATAAAAATTCTCTGTTGGGCTGACTGTGTTGACTTGGAGTTTGGCTACCTACCCACCTCGTGTGCTGGGGACACACCTGGCTGTTCTCTCCAGGCAGCCAGGTGGCTCCTCCCCGACCAATGACAATCAGATCATAGGTTATCCAGTCCACAGCCCAGGAAGGAGGGACAGGCCAGGTCTTGTATCTGCCCTTTTACCCATGAGGACAGGTATCAGACCAGGTAAACCTCTGGGCAGTATAACAAGTCATACTGGTTGGCCTGAGGTCACTGCCCAGATGTAGGACCTGGACAAGTAACTTAATCTCGCGAAGCTTCCACTTCCTTCCTTTTAAGGTGAGGCTGATCATAGTACCTCTCTCGGAGCGCTGTTGTGAGAATTAAATGAGTTACCTGGAGGGGCGGTGGTTAAGCATTTGGCTGCTAACAGAAAAGTTGGCAGTTTGAACCTACCCAGGAGCTCCATGGGAGAAAGACCTGAAGATCTGCTGTCCTAAAGATTACAGACTAGAAAACCCTATAAGGCAGTTCTACCCTGTCACATGGGGTCGCTAAGAGTTGAAATCAACTCGATGGCACCTGACAACAATCTATATAGAGTGCTCAGTCCAGTGTCTGGTACATGCAATGACTCAGTGTGTGCCAGCTATTATTACCATTAACATATTGGATGACCGTCCAGTTCTAAAGAAAAAAAAAAAAGAAAAAGACAGTCCCACTTGAGCAGTGGGCTCCATCGTCATCTGGTAGGAAAATATGTTCCATACGCAACGGCAACCAAGCAAAAGTGTCTCTGCTGTCTCTAAGCAGAGCCCATCCTGAAGGCCCACCCTGAAGGCCCAAGGTGGATCGTTACATGGGAACTCATTACTCTTTCCCTATTGGTCACAGTATTATTAACAGAAGTAAAGAGTGATCCACGAGAAAAGGCATATGGTAGACAGAACAATGGCCCCCAAAGATGTTCATCTTTTAATCCCTGGAACCTGTGAATATTACCTTATAAGACAACAGGGATGTTGCAGATAACATTAAAGTTAAAGATCTGGAGATGGGGAGATCAGGCTGGATTATCTGGGTGAGCCCAATGTAATCACAAGAGCCCTTATAAGAAGGAGGTAGAGAAAGAGAGAAAGAGATACGATGATGAAAGAAGAGAGTTAGAGTCAGAGAGAGACGTGAAGATGGAGGCAGGGGCCATGAACCAAGGAATGCAGGCAGCCTCTAGAAGCTGGAAAAGCAAGGAATCAGTTCCCCCCTAGAGCCTCGGAGGGAGTGCAGCCCTGCCAGCACCTTGATTTCTGCCCAATGAAACCCATTTTGAACTCTGACCTCTAGAACTGTAACACAATAAATCTGTGTTGTTTTAAGTCACTAAGTTGAGGTAATTTGTTACAGCAGCAATAGGAGACTGCTGTTGTTGGGTGCCATTGAGTCGATTCCGACTCATGTCAACTCCATGTGACAGAGCAGAAATGCCCCACAGGGTCTTCGAGGCTGTAATCTTTACAGGAGCAGATCGCCAGGTCTTTCTCCCATGGAGCCACTGGGTGGGTTCGAATGGCCAACCTTTCTGTTAACAGCCAAGCACTTAATCATTGTGCCACCAGGGCTCCTAATAGGAGACTAGTATAAGACATTTCAAAATGCTGACCTGGAAAGACAGACCCAGTATGTTCACTTCATGTTCAAATCAGGTGAATGAAACACTCTTACCAGCGAAGGCTCAAAGGGTGAAGCATCCCCTGATATCAAGGCCCATTGACTTTGAAATATGTTTCTGGGGGTCTTCTCTTTGTTGGCTGAGAGACAGACGCAGAAGAAGAGAAAGGGCTTTAAAAGGAAATGACACAGGGTGCTTGGAAGTATGACAAGGGATTTCACCTGGTCTCCTGTGAGGTGGCACCTGTGGGCTGATGGCGTTGGTCCCCATGATGACATACTCGTAGTGGACTCCTGGGTTAGGCTGCTGGTGTATCATCTGTGGACACAAAAGTCAATGTTAGTGCACTCAGCACACCACAATCCTCTTTCCTGCTGGCTTTGGTTTCATGGTATAAGTAGCATTTCCTATAAATAGTCCATGGGTGGTGTAAACAGTTAATACGCTCAGCTGTTAACTGAAAGCTTGGAGGTTCAAGTCCACCTGGAGGCACCTTGAAAGAAAGGTCTGGGGATCTACTTCCAAAAAATCAGCCATTGAAAACCTTATGGAGCACAGTTCTACTCTGATGCACATGGGGTCCTTATGAGTTGGAATTGACTCGACGGTAACTCTTGTTTTTTTCAAATCTATAAACGAGTGGGTTGATTCACTTGTAGTAATATTAGTGAACCTGTGACAAATTAAACAAAAGTTATTTCTAGATGACTTGTTGTGATTTGCTTTTGAAGAATCAAATACTTAATCTTGAGAAATTCAGAAGAAGACTAGGCGATAAGTCAAGATTTTGTAAATTTAAAATAGGAAGAAGGGAGGACGGTAGCAGAACTTTTGTGTTGGCTCCCAGCTATCTTAGGGAAGATTAAGAGCTTAGATCTTCTCAGGGCTCTTGAAATGTCCAAAATAAACATGTTTACGCTACAGAAGAACCTGTTTGAACTCTAGGTGGTGAGATGGATTCATGCAAAGGACCAGCACTATTTGGCATCCTTCAGGTTCCTTCAAAGTCCACCATTTGACCTGTGATGCTGGCTCAGGAAAGTCTCTCCTCAACCCTCTCCCTGGTCGGCTCTCTGGGACTCTCCTCCCTCTCACCCATGGAAAGCCTCAGAACAACAGAGATGAAGTCAGGAAAACAGATGTAAGGGGAGTTAAGTCTCCGTAGATCGTATTCTCTTATGAACCAATGATAAAAACACGGCAGCAGGCAAGAAGCTGCATAGAGCTGTGGAAATTGCTGAACACTGTTTGAGACAAAAACAAAAAAGCAAAATAGGCTTGGCCCAGCAGAATGACTCCTCCCTATTGGCTGTGAAGGAGCTCTGGTGGCCCAGTTGTTAAGACCTTGGCTGCTAACCAAAAGGTCAGCAGTTCGTATCCACCAGCTGCTCCTTAGAAACACTATGGGGGAGTTCTACTCTGTCCTATAGGTTGGCTATGAGTCGGAATCAACTCGACAGCAACGAGTTTGGTTTTTTTTTTTTAATTGGCTGTGAAAACAAGCCCTGGTGGTACAGCGATTAAAGCGCTTGGCTGCTAACCAAAAAGTCGGCAGTTCGAACCTATTAGCTGCTCTGCGGGAGAAAGATGTGGCAATCTGCTTCCATAAAGATTTATAGCCTTGGAAACTCTATGGGGCAGTTCTACTCGGTTCTTTAGGGTTGCTGTGGGTTGGAATCGATACGACAGCAGTGGGTTATTGGCTGTGAGGAATCTCTGGGTGGTGCAAATGGTTACTGAGCTCAGCTGCTAAACAAAAGGTCGGAAGGTCGAGTCCACCCAGAAGTGCCTTGGAAGAAAGCCCTGGCAATCTACTTCAGAAAAATCAGCCATTGAAAACCCTATGGAGGAAAGTTCTATTCTCACCCACATGGGGTTGCTAGGAGTCAGGGTCCCTTGGGCCTAAGACTTCCTGGTAGCAGCAGGGTGGTAGCTAAATGGAGCAACAGAATGAGAATCTGGATGTAACTATCAGACTGGCAAGGAGACACTGTCACAGCTGTGATATATTCGTCTCTCCTGTTAACCAGCTGTGTAACCTGGAGCAAGTCCCTTAATCCCACTGCTTCTGCTTTCTTCACCTGGAGAAGGAGGAAGTTAGAATCACAGCTCATCTCTTAGGTCCTTACTAGCGACGAGTCTCTCTCTGAGTCACTACGGCATGGGTGGGTCCTGCTTGGCTCCTGAGAGTGTCTATTCTTTCCATTCATGCCATAATCTTGGACCTGACTTGTGAAATGGGGCCGACAGCCTATAAATTACCCAAAGGCAGGCAGACATGAGACCCACTGGGCTGCTTATATTCCAGGAACGAATACCAAGTCGTTGGTGTTGAGGATGGTCGGTGGTCAGCAAAGAACCCCTGGGGTATGCAGTGGTGTGACCTCAGGTTCCTGCTGCCTGTCCCTAATCTACCACTCATTTGGTCTAAGGCCGGAAACCCTCCTTCCCCTCTCCTTGCTTCTTCTGCTTGAGCACTTGGCAATGCAAACCTCGTCCTATTTATGAAATTACTGTTGGCCACCATATCCTAGGCCACCCACAGTGGGTCTTTAACAATCTGAGTTTTTCCCTGATGCCATTAGAAATTTAGCCAGAGTCAACCAACTGGACAGTCTAAAAATATATCCAAAATTAACTACAACAAGGCTTCCTTTATAATTTCTAGTCCATGAACCACTAAGCCTAAGAGGGATAAACGTGTGACTCAATAGTTGGAGAGGTAATGACAATGTAATTAATAATATTTATAGAAGTCTGGCACAACAAATATAGGGGGACTAGCATGGCTTTGGGGACAGAGATAGTACGTGTATTTATGGGTGAGCTCATTCTTTTCATCACAAAGTTATTCTGAGCTTTTATGTCTTGTCACCTTTTATTTCCTAATCTTTTAAGAAGATCTGGATACTAATGGTTTCTTTAAAAAATAAGAAGCATTTTTACCTCTAGGGCACCTTAATATTTTAGTTTCTTGTAAAATAAACCAAAGTTGTGTTTTCTGCGAAGCTGGGAACTTCTAGTAAACCTCTAAATTGTTACTCCAAGCTTTATTGTGTCATCTGGAACACTCTGGAGTTCTCGTTTCTTCATTTGCTTTAATAGAGTTCAAAGAGGGCTGGCAACTGTGAGCAGTCTTGGCTGGCTTTAGGCATTTGCCTTCTTTTGCCATGAAAAGAAAACACGCCAAATTAGCATTAGGAGGAAAGGGCATGGAGGAGCTCCAACCCTCACGAAATAAAGGCCATGTTTTGCCTCTGATTTGGTTCAACAAGTAAAATTGGTTTTACTGGGTCAATAAACTCTGAGAGTAATAAGCATCCGGTAGAGTTTAAGAACTTCTGTGAGGTTAGGTACATTCAGAGGTAAATGGCACAGAGTGATGCCAAGCATTCAAGGGGCACCTCAGACAGGGTCCGCTCAGGTGATTTTATTGAGCATGGGCAATGGTTTGCGGCCTATTTTTTCTAAGCATCATCCCTAGAAACAGCAGGATACACAATCCAGAGAACAGTCTAGAAGCATCCAAACTCACATAGACATCCAAGATCTCATTAGTGGGACCTTCCGCCAAAAAGGACTCTCCTGCAGTGCTCGAAATCTCATTTGGACGCTTGTAGGTGAACATCGTCCCTCCGCCCTCGTATTTCCCAGGCCGGTCAATTGCCCAGTTCCCGTTGATGATGGAGCGACCAGAACGACTTCGCAAGGCTGTTGAGAACAATGAGACAGTTCCTTGGGTGAGCTCAGAACATGCGCAAGAAACTGATCTACGCCCCCCGTTGCCGGCTTATTCATTCATCAATTCCTCCTTGGCCTCCACAATGCTCCAGGCACTGATCTAGGTACCAGGGTACGATTAGGCAGTTGGATCACATCCCCTGATGTGTAATCACATCTTCAACCCACTCCAATCCCTTCTACCACTTGGATTCGGCATAGAAATGAAGGGTGGGGGTGGGTAGGAGAGAAGGATTTGGAAAGTGGGAAGGGAGGGAAGAAAGAGGAGCCTGATAAGGGGCGGGGGAGGGAAACTAATTTACATTATATACCATTACCTAGGTGAGAGGTGGCATATTGGCAGCCCATGAGCTGATTTTGGCCCAAAGATGGGCTTAGTTTGGTCTTTGTGATTTTTTTTTTTAAAAGAATAATTAACACCAAATTTAACAATTAGGAGATTTCACATAAAATTTAGAGTCCTAGTTTCTCTCGAAAAACAGGAAGACGTGTGAACATTGGCTCCACGTTCCCTCATGGCGCCTTTAGATGGGGCCTGCATACTCCAGTTTGCCCCAGTCTGCACCACTCCCTATTACTTCCCAACATTGACGCTAAGCCTCAGTTACCATTTATTATATGCTTGCATTGTTATTTTTCTTATAGAATAGAAATTTTCTTGTAATTCCTTCTACTTGTGTCTCTATGAAAAGTGGCAAAGCTAGAGATAAACCAAGAGGGCCATGTGATTTTCTCTGACCTGGGCAGTGTCACTCATTTATATTACCTTCCTGTCTTCTGTGGGTATTTGAGGCTGCGACCTGTGTTAGATGCTTTCACAAACACCATCAGAATTAATTCTCACAACAACATTGCTAAGCAGATGTCATTTTCCCCATTTTTCAGAGGTGGCTCAGCAACATGAGGGAACTTGTTTAAGTACATGACGATGGTTAAGTGACATGTGATTTGGAGCCCCACACTCAGGAGGGAGGTAAGAGAGGAGAAGAAGGGGAAACAACAAGATGTAAGGGTTACTGGGAGAAGAAAGGGCAGTGTCTGAGAGCAGACATTTGGCCACTAAACACTGGGCTCGTTGAAACCCACAAGCCCATGGCTGATCTGGTTCCGAAGACATCCCGTTTTAAGCGCCATGTAGCATACAGACCCTCTGATGCCACAGGCATTTTGTACCTTCACTTCACAGAATTCCAAAATTTATTATTTTACAATTTATTATGGGAAAATTTATACATAAACAAAAGTAGTGAGAGCAGCATAATGAACCTCCATGTACGTATCACCCAGCTTCAGTAATCATCAACTCATGGCTTATCTTGTCTCACTTTTCAAACCCCAGACTTTCTTCATCCTTAAAGTTTTTAGTAGGTATCTCTAAAATATAAGAACACTTTTCTCCCCCCTTAAATCCATTTTCAGCCGTGTTTCTACAATGGGTCTTTCCAGAGACCAGGCCTGCTGAGGCAAAAGCTGCAGGAAGAGGAGGAAGAGCCTCTAGTCTCCTGGTGGCCTTCCCCTGCAGATGGCCTTGCCTGGCTGGTTGGTTGCCATGGCTACTAGGAGACTTTAGCTGTGGAACTTTGAATACTGAGTTATAAAATCAATTCAGCTTATTGGGTGACAAAGAAGGGTCAAGGATGGAGGCCGGGAAGAACAGGTATGGCCACCTAAAATTTTGGCCATTCTCTATCACAAATGACACTTCTTGAGAATGTTCATAGAGTGTCCCCCTTTCCTCACTTCCCACTCATTCCTTAGCCATCTCCCATCTGGCGCCTGCTTCCATCATTCCACTGAAAAAATGATCAGTGATGTCACCAAGACCACCACGTTGCAAAATCCAGTGGGCATTTTCCAGGCCTTCTCTTACTAAACGTCTCAGCAACATTTGGTCTTACTGACCACTCCATACTGTTTGAAACACTCTTCCACTGGCTTCTGGGACTCCGTACTTGGCTTGCTTTCCTCCTGCTCTCAGGCTACCCATCTGTCTTTTTTTTTCTCATCTTTCTCTACTCAGCCATTAAGTATTAGAGTTCCTGGAGGATCGATAGTAGACCTGCTTCAGATACTGTACTCCTTTCATGGGCAGTGTCATCTATGCCCATGGCTTCAACTACTATATGACAATGACTTCCAAATTTATGTTTCCAGCCCAGACATTTCCTCTGGACCCAGACTTTTCTAATTGCTTACTTGACAGCTTCACTTGGACATCTTGTCTAAGACTGAACTCATCCCTGACCTCTTTCAGTGTTTCTTACCTCAGTAAATGCTACACCATTCATATAATCAAAAACCCAGGAATCACCCTGGACACCACCTCCCTTCCTTATCCCCTATATCCAATTCATCATCCAATTTTATTTTAGCTCCTCTATATTTCTTGAATCCATCTGCTTCTCCTCATATCCATTGTCATAATCCAGGGCCAGGCTACCATCAGATCTCACTTGGACTAAAAACAAACAAACACCCCCCCTTCCCCCCACACCAAACCCGTTGCAGTGGAGTCAATTCCAGCTTGTGGCAGCCCCATGTGTTACAGAATAGAACTGCTCCATAGGGTTTTCTTAGCTGTAATCTTCACAGAAGTAGTTTGCCAGGCCTTTCTTCCACGGAGCCTCTGGGTGGGTTTGTACTGCCAACTTTTAGGTTAGCAGCTGATCGCAAACCACTTATGTCCCCTAGAGACCTTTCACTTGAGTCTAATTGGTCTTCCTGTTTTTCATCTTTTCAGTCAGAGTGATCTTTTCAGAATGCAGAGTTGATCACCTCCTATGGCTTGAAATCCTCCAACGTCTATGGTTCTAGGGAATCTCCACCCCAAAAACAATAGTGGGGCCAGGATCCTGGGTGATACAGTCTAGGCTCATCTTGTGTCACTGTCCCTCTTCTCACTGTGCTCCACTCCCCAGTCTGCTTTCAGCTCATCTAGTACATCATGCTTCCTCCACAATGCTGTTCCCTTTGCCAGAAATCTCCCTCAACCCCAAATCCTATTTATCCTCTAGATGTCAGCTTCCCCAGTGCAGTTTCGCCACACCCCAGTGCAGCCCTGTCTCCTCTGTCACATGCTGTCAGGGATGTAAGATCCTTTCCTTCAAGGCACTTAACTCAGCCTGTAAATAGACCCATCAAGGGCATTATTTGATTACTGTTTGTTTCCCAGTACACTGTAAGATCCCAAAGGGCAAAGACCCGGTGCTTCCTCACCGTGACAGCTCCACTGCCAGCACAGTCTTCATCACATAGGAGGAACTTAGTAAATATTTGCTGAATGGAAGAATACATAGTAGAGAAAGGCAAACAACTCCAAAGAAAAACAGGCAATACATAGAAAACCAAGCACAAATATTCCATGAGCCAATGAAAAGATGCTCAGCCTCAATTATAATTAAAGAAATGCAAATCAAAACAACAATGAATTATTTTTGACCCATCAGATTTGCAAAAAATTTAAAAAAAAATTAATATTGTCAGTATCAACAGGGGTGTGAGTAAGCAAACAGCCGTGACGCCGCTGGTAGAAGTATGAATTGACTAAACTATATTGAAGGCAAAACCAAACCAAACCCAACCCATTGCCATCGAGTCAATTCTGACTCATAGTGACCCTGTAGGACAGAGTGGAACTGCCCCATAGAGTTTCCAAGGAGTGCCTGGTAGATTCGAACTGCCAACCTTTTGGTTAGCAACCGCAGCACTTAACCACTACACCATCAGGGTTTCCATATTAGAGGATAGTTTGTTTATATTGTTAAAATTTTCAATGCCCACACAATTTGACCCAAGAGTTCTACTTCTAGAAAACTACTTCAGAGATACTCTTCTATAAATATACACGTTTGTAACAAGGATATTCTCTGTAGAATTTTTGTAAATAAAGAAAAACTAAAAACAACCTTAATGTCCATCAGTGGAGGATTGTCTTGGTTATCTAGTGCTCTTAGAACAGAAATACCACAAGTGAATGGCTTTAACAAAGAGAAATTTATTTGCTCACAGTCTAGGAGGATAGAAGTCTGAATTCAGGGTGCCAGCTCCAGGGGAAGGTTTTCTGTCTCTGTCAGCTCCGGGGGAAAGTCCTTGTCATAATCTTCCCCTGTCCAGGAGCTTCTCAGTGCAGGAACCGTGGGTCCAAAGGATGTGCTCCACTCCTGGCTCTTGTTTCTTGGTGGTATGAGGTCCACCTGTCTCTCTGCTTGCTTCTCTCTTTTATATCTCAAAAGAGATTGACTTAAAACACAACCTAATCTTGTAGATTGAGTCCTGCCTCATTAACATAACTGCACTGCTGCTAATCCCACTTCATCAACATCACAGAGATAGGATTTACAACACATAGAAAAATCACATCAGGTGACAAAATGGTGGACAATCACACAATACTGGGAATTATGGCTTAGCTAAGTTGACAGACATTTTTGGGGGACACAATTCAATCCATGACAAGGATTAATTAAATAAATAGTCTTACCAAACATTCACACAATGGAATACCATGTGGCCCTAAAAAGAATGCAACAGGTCTGTGTGGGTATGGAAAGATCTCCATGATACACTTTTAAATGAAACAAGGATGTAGAGCAGTGTGCTTGCTATGATCCCATTTGTGTATACTTTTTAATAAAAAGCATATACATACACACAAAGATATGTGTGTATGTATATATATGTGTGTGTGTGTATGTGTGTATGTATACATATGAACAGGTACATGTATAAAATTTTTTAGAGAAGGATAGTAAAATATCTGTTAACATTTGGAGACATGGACCGGCGGTTAGGTTGGGATGGGGAAGGGAGACGTTTATTTTCCATTTTATACCTTTTCACCGCCATTAAAAATTTTTTAGCCACATGCATATATTGCCTTTCTTTAAAGCTTACAACATTTTAATTACTATAAAGGACATGGTATAAGGAGAAATACTCCCGAGGGGTATACGTGGTTTCTCTTTCTATAGCCTCTCCTTAAGATCCCATTCAGAGCATCAAAAGCTCAGAATTAAGGTAGGTTCTGGCTACAATTTTATTGCTCTTAATGACAATCTTGTATAAGAGGTTATTATCTGGAAACCAAAAAGTCCATTAAAGAACCATTTGAAATACTGCATAGGTGACAGCTGCAAGGACCTCCCCAGGAAATAAAAAAGTTAGGACCGAACTTGCGTCTTTGTACCCATGCATTGCCTGATTCCCCTTGAAAGGTTTAGATGAATCTTTAACCACACAATAGCAAAGAATGAAAAAGCCATTTCAGATATTTAGCAAACATGGTCCTGATTCCATACGCCCATGGGTTAGCTTCTGAAAGAGCTCCAAAGCTAGCCACCACCTGGCCTTGCATATTGAAAACAGCTGCATCTGCAATTTGTGTGCCTGTAACCAGTTCCAGGGCTATTAATGGTGTCCAGAACTACCTCACAAAAAGCTGCAGGTGGCTCATGGCTCTTGCTGGAGGGTGTGTTCATTGAAGGTCAAGTTTTGACAAAGTCTGTTTGAAGGGAAACCTCACAGCTATGTCAATAGGAGGAAATCTTGACTTTTACTTGACAGTTGGGTTTTATTCCAGTATTCGTTGTCATTGTTGGGCATTTATTTTTGGCCTAAACCACCAATAATGCCTTTCTCTAAGATTCATGTAGAAATAGCTTATATGTCCAAGTCCTGCTTCTCACACACTTTTATACCAGTCTTCATGCCCATTGTTGATGACCCAGCCATTTCCTCCCACAACCAAATAAAGAAGGTGGCTTCCTTGAAGCCAACAGATTGCTGTGATCTAGATTTCGGTTTCTTCCTTTGAAAACTGAGGGTTAAGTTCCCCTTAGCAAAAAAATTCTAAACTTCTTAATATTTCAGCAGGGGCCCCTGGGTGATACAAACAGTTAACAGGCTTGGCTGCTAACTGAAAAGTTGGAGGTTGGAGTCCACCCAGAGGCACCTTGGAGGAAAGGCTTGGTGATCTAATTCAGAAAAATTAGCCATTGAAAACATTATGGAGCTCAGTTCTCCTCTGACACAGGTAGAGTCACCGTGAGTTGAAATCGACTTGCCAACAATTAAAAAAAAAAAAAAGTTTCAGCAATTCTTAGAAGCTAGCAGGGGAAGGGGCACAAAAAACCCAGCCAGCCCTGCTCGCTGCTGCCTCCAGCCCCGTTCTCTTTATCATTTCTGGTCTAGTCTATCAGATTCCATGGGCGCTTGTACATGGTCACCAACCTAAGTGAGTTTCAGAATGTGTCAGCAAATCTGGATACTCTAAAAATGGCACACCATACATTTCATACTACCACCATAGAGGGGTCTGGGATTTACATCTTCGTTTTCTCTAACATCCAGCTGAAATCTGGCGTTTCCTTCTGATATGAATGTAGGTAATACACCATAGTAGGATTAGCGGTACTGTGACTTTGTTACCAATAGAAATCACATATACACGCATATGACACTATTGATGTTACAGCTATTTCGAAATATTGTTTAAAAACTCATCACTATTTGGAAATAACAAATTATTAGACCCTCCACTAGATCTCGTATTTTCATATAGTAAAGAAGCACATGGTACCCTATAACAAATTTAAAAATATTTTGATAACCGTATTTCAATATAATTGGTTTTCTTTGTACTCTTCTGCATTTCATTTTACGGATTTGAAAACTTTATTCTGAGAAGGAGTCAGCAGACTGCTAAGGGGTCCGGGGTGAAGGGGTCTAAAGTGAAGAACCTCTGGTCTAGGGCTTTATGCTTTTCAAAACTCTGTCACAGAAATGAACTCACATAATATGTATGGCAATCCTATAAGGCAAGCAGGACACATATTATTTTTACTATACAGATGAAATAGGCTCAGAGAGAGTAAATTGTTTGCTCAGGGTCACAGGCTATTATGCAGAACTCAGGACTTGAACTTGGATGATCGGATTCCATAATCTTTCCACTATGCCAGCGGTTCTCCAAGTATGGTCCTTGGACCAGCAGCATCAGTATCACCTGGAAGATGGTGAGATGTGTAGATTTTCGGGGGCCCCGTTTGAGGTGGGCTGAATCAGAAACCCTACGGGTAGGGCCAAGTGCCTGGGTTTAACAAGTCCTCCCAGCGATTAGATGCATGTTCAAGTTGGAGAATCACTGCAATACACCTTTTATTATCTCTTATTTTTGAGTCCTGATCAAAAGGAGGGTTTACCTGAGATTTGGGAGGAATGGTTTCCCTTCTCATACTCTGGCTTTGTCTGGGCGACGGGGTAAAAGCTGAGCAGAGGGAGGTGAAGGGGCCAGCCTAGGGGGTTTGGGGCTTCACTCCACCCTGAAGCCTCTTACCACATTGCCCCCTCCCCATCTGAGAGCATTTAGGATTCACCGAGCTGACTTTCCCAGACATCCCCATGGATTCGGAGTTATCAGCAATCAATTCCAGAGGGCACGTATCATCAAGTGACTTTACACACAAAGCGTAAGTCATTAAGGACTTGACTTTACACACAAAGCGTAAGTCATTAAGGACTTGAATGGTGACAAATCTGGGGCAGGGAAGTGTAAAAGAGAATCTAACTCAACTCAGCAAAAATTTGTTAAGCCTTTACCATTTGCAAGACAATGACTACGTCCACATGCTGCACTGTTAAACTGTGGGATGCTCAGTTTTTCCCACGTTCACATTATTGAAATTGGACGTGTCTTACAAGAGAAAAGTGGTAGCGGCCAGGCAGATGATTCAGTTCTGATGGAGTTGTTATTTCCTGAACACATGTGAAATTGGTCTGATTAAGTCATTTCAGTTGAGGTAACTGCATTGGCAGCCCAACTCATGCTTGCATTTAAAAATTTTTTTTTTTTTAAATTACGATGTAACATACATAGCAGAGTACTCAAATTTAAGGTGTATAAACGGTTTCCTTGGAGTCGACTCTGACTCATAACTCCCATGTGTATGAGAGTGAACTGTGCTCCACAGGGTTTTCAATGGCTAATTTTTCAGAATTAGATTGCCAGGCCTTTCTTTGGAGGCACCTCTGGGTGGACTTGAACCTCCAACCTTTTGGTTAGCAGTTGGGTGCATTAACCGTTTGCACCACACAGAGACTTCATAAGTGTATAGCCTGATGAATTTTTACATTGTATTACACCTATGTAACAACTCCCTAGACAATTTCCAGCCCACCACAAAGCTCCTTTCTGCCCCCTCACAGTCATTATCCCTTCCCAAACAAGTCCCAAAGTTACTGCTACTCTGCCTTCTAACCCCATAGTTTTGCCTGTTTTTGAACTTCATATAAATGGAATCATACAGGATATACTCTTGTGTATATACTTTTACTTAACTTTATAGCCATGATATTTATCCACTTTGTTGCATTTATCAGTAGTTGGTTATTTTCATAGCTATTTAGAATTATACCATACGAATATGCCACACTTTATCTACTTTTTCTTCTATTGATGGACTTTGGGGGTTGTTTCCAGGTTTGGTCTTAAAGGTAGAGCTGCAATAAACATTCTTGTACATGTTTTTGGTGGACACAGCTCTGTTGGGGACTTACCTAGAAGTGACATTGCCAGGTCACAGGGTATACGTATATGTAGTTGTAACAGGTATTGCCAAACGTTTTCTTCAAGTGTTGCACCTGTGGTGGTGGTTGTCAGGCACTAGAGTTCTCAAACTGTGGAAAAGGGGGCATATAAATACGGAATGGGGGAAGGCATGACAGAACCATGCAGGGATGAATTTGAGATATCAGTCTGCACTCATGATTCTGAATCATATATATGTATGTGTACATTCATGTTTCTATATACATGTACATGCATATTTTTAGGTATGTGTATATATATGTATAGAGAGCCCTGGTGGCCCAGTGGTCAAGTGCTCAGCTACTAACCAAATGGTAGGTGGTTTGAACCCACCAGTGGCTCTGCAGGAGAAAAGACCTGGTGATCTGCTCCCATAAAGATGACAGCCTAGGAAATCCTATAGGAGCAGTCCTACTCTGTTCTGTAGGGTCGCTATGAGTTGGATTCGACTTGACATCACACAACAACAACACCACCTATGTGTATATATATGTATAGATTTCCTAGCATTGTCTGTTGAGAGGGTTAAGAAGCAAAGACACCCCAGTAGCAATAAGCATACCTAGCACCATAGTCTTACCTCTAACGGTACCCCACTAAAAGACACCATTTCATGGAGAAAAGACTGATTCCAGGGCTGTGGCAGGGTGGGCACAAGATAAGCCTGGAACAGCCTACCATGTCTCAAAGCAGAGGATTGTTCACAAAAACGATGGAACGTGTCACAAGGACACAGGAATCACTTTGAAGGGGCTCCTACTGGCCACTTGTGGGACACTTTGAGCACCAAAATAAGTACAGTAATGGATGACAAACGATTGAAAAAAATGGAAACTCGTGAGTTTATACCAATAATAAGGAGATAAATTAATGGGGGAGAGAAGAGGGAGTTTTCAAGGGCCGACTGATGAACGTGGAGGGAGTACTGATGTTGGAAAACCATCATTTTGCAACTATGATGGTAAACATGAGATCAAGCAAGAATCATGAAAGGGATGCTAAACCTAGGGGGCAATTTTGATGAGGAACGGCGTATTCCCACAGTCTTAAGGACCCCACAGACTGCTTATTAGTTGCAAGGGAGAAACAGAGTGATTACTCAGTGGAGAAATTAAGCAACAGTTTCACCAGGTGATCAAAATTAACATCCCCAGTGAGAAAAGACGGACGTTGTGTACCTCTAGCTGTTGTTATACCTCGAGAAGGACATGACACCACCTGTGCAGTATTCCGGCTGAGAATGCATAATTTCAATCTCATCATGAGGAAACATGAGCCAAACCTAAAATGAGGTACATTCTATTTTAAAAAAAGGTGGGGGATTGTGTTCTTTGAAAATGTCAATTTCAAAAAGACAAAGAAATGCTGTGGAAATGTCCAGAATAAGGAGGAGAAATATCAGTTATGCTCAATATCTGACCCTAGGAAAATGCTCTAAAGTGTATTATTGGATCAACTGACAAAACTCTAATATAGACAGTAGCTTAGATAAAAGTATTGGACCAATGTAAATGCACGAAGTTGGTCAGGTACTGTAGTTACATAATAGCGCTATTCGGAGGAAATACCCACTGAAATGAAGTACTTAGGTGTAAAGGGCCATGATATATGGAAACTTACTGGAGCCCTGGTGGCAAAGTGGTTAAGAGCTCAGGCTGCTAACCAAAAGGCTGGCAGTTCAAATCCACCAGCCATTCCTTGGAAACCCCAAGCGGCAGTTCTACGCTGTCCTGTGGGGTTGCTATGAGTCAGAACTGACTCCAAGGCACACAGTAACAACAATACCTGCAAATGGTTCAGGGGAAGATGATATAGATCCAGGTACAGGAGGAGCCCTGGTGGAGCAGTGGTCAAGTGCTCTGCTGCTAACCGAAAGGTGGGCAGTTCAAACCCACAAGCCACTCTGCGGGAGAAAGATGTGGCAGTCTGCTTCCATAAAGGTTACAGCCTTGGGAACCCCATGGGCCAGTTCCACTCTGTCCTCTGGGGTCATTATAAGTTAGAACTGATTTGATGGCAATGGTTTTTTAAAAAATTTTTTTTTTATAAGTATAGGTATAGGTAAGGAGCCCTGGTGGTACAATGGTTAAGCACTCGGCTGCTAACCAAAAGGTTGGTGGTTCAAACCCACTCAGTAGCTCCACGGGAGAAAGATCTGGCAATCTGCTCCAGTAAAGATTACAGCCTAGGAAACCCTATGGGGCAGTTCTACTCTGTCAAATGGAGCCACTATGAGTCGTGATTGATTTGGTGGCAATGAATAACAACACAGGTATAGATATAGATATGGAGACAGAGACAGAGAGAGGGAAATGATAAAACAAATGGGGTAAAATGTTAATAGGTGTCTCTGGATCAAGGGAACATGGATGTCCTTTATATGATTTTTATTTTTGCAATATTTTATGAACTTCAAATTATTTCCAAATAAAAAGTTAAAAAAAAAAAAAAAACCCGTAAGTTGACTCTTTTCTCCAAAAATACTCATGCCTGGGTCCCCACGCCCCCCAGAGTTGTGTTTACTTGGCTGGGGTACAGCCTGGGCATCGAGTGATTGAAAAGCCCCCAGGTGATAGTAATGCACGGCCAGCGCTGGGAACAGCTGGATTAATTAACAGAATTTCCAAAGCTAGCAGAGGTGGGCTTCGCTGGTTCCTGCATCCCGAATTATCACTCAGTTGCTCCACATCTATCTTTCAAAAGCCTCCAGCTCACTTCTAGATAACTTCTATAAATACATAATTTGATTAAGGAAAAACAATGTGTACAATCAAGCAGGCAGTTCAGACAAAGCCCCGGTATTCCTGAACATGCTTTGAATGCCTACTGACACTTAGAACCATGCAGAAGTCCACACTAGAGGAAGGCCATGTGCCCAGACCACAAGACACAGCCATTGCTGTGATGCTCTACAAACTGCCAAAGGCCAAAAGGGGTTTAGAACAAGTTTCAGGATCTGAATGTGAAGACGGCTTAGAGTCCAACTTTGCTGACGGCTTAGAGTCCAACTTTGCTGGCAACAGAAAGAAGTAGCATACATACGTAAATAGATGTTATGGTTGATTTCTATTACTAAGCGTATTACCCTGTACTGTAATTATTTGTTTACATGTCTGCCTAGGAAAAAAAAAAACAAAACAAACCTGTTGCCGTCAAGTTGATTCTGACTCATACATAGCAACCCTATAGGATAGAGTAGAACGGCCCCATAGGGTTTCCAAGGAATGCCTGGTGAATTCGAACTGCTGACCTTTTGGTTAGCAGTCGAGCTCTTAACCACTGTGCCACGAGGGCCCCCCCACCTAGAAGGCAGATACTATTTGCCTCCAGCTCTTGGCTCTTGGTAGGCACTAAATAAATGCTTGTTGAATAGAATTAAGTTATGAGTTCTGTTGTTCTGATCTTTTTTTAACCTCGGAGTTCAGATAAGAGATTCTTGGAAACTCCTTCAAGTCCTGCTTACATTTGGATATGCCTGTTTAAGAATTCCAGTCTCAAAAATGTCCTTCTATCCTCCTGACCAAAATGGTCAACACATGCAGGGATGCACACAAATCCCTGTTTTTTTTAAAAAAGCAAACATTTCTTCATAGGTAAATCAAGGTCCAGTTTGATAAAATGCCCCCGTAATGGTTCTTGTTAAATAAATGGAACCCCGGTGGCACAGTGGTTAAGAGCTCAGCTGCTAACCAAAATGTCGGCAGTTCGAATCCACCAGCTGCTCCTTGGCACTCCTATGGGGCAGTTCTACTCTGTCCTATAAGGTCGCTATGAGTCGGAATGGACTCGACGGCAACAGGTTGATTTGTTTGGTGGTTAAAAAATATCCGCACACATCACACAGAGGGATGTTTCAGTTCAGATTCACGTTGGCATTTTGAGTTTGGAGAGAATTAAACCTGTGTGATTTCTAAAACATGATGTAACATATTTGGACTGAAAATCAGAGCGTATCAGAGTTAAGAAGGTTGGCATTCTCTTCAGCACTATATGACACAGGTTGTGAGGGATCTGAATAAAGGGAAATGCCGAAGCTTTGTTCTCACTTCATTGCTAAATTATATCAAAGTACGGCTAAGTCTCATTCTTTAAAATCTGATAATATTTGATTTATTTTGACTCCAAATTTCCTTTGAATACTTACTAACTATAAAGCAAGTTTGTGTGTTTTAAAGTCCCAAATAACCTTGTATAAAATAGATCTCATTTATAGATTAAGTAAGAAAATAAACTAGGCTAAGAAATACTGGAGGGCTGCAAAGATAAGGAAGTCCCCGTGCAAAGGATTAACACACTCAGCTGCTAACCAAAAGTTGGAGGTTTGAGTCTACCCAGAGGTGCATCAGAAGAGAGGCCTGGTGATCTACTTCTAAAAAATCAGCAATTGAAAACCCTATGGAGCACAGGTCTACTCTGACACGCATGGAGTCACCATGAGTCAGAATCGACTTGACAGCAACTGCTTTGGTAAAGACAAGACAAAGCCCACGACTTGGGAGCTTGGAATCTACTGGGGCGGTCTGACTCACTAGCTAATATAATGTGCATAGAGAGGTAAAATCTTCATGGGAGTGTAGAGGAGCTTGGAGAGGGGGTGGCATCTGAGCAGAGGTTTGAAGGGATCACCAGGCAGAGGACAGAGGACAGAGGAAGGGCATCGGGAATAGAGAACAGCATAGGCAAAGGCAGGCATGAAGGGAGTAACCTTAGAGGGAAGGCGAATGGTCTGGCATGGCTGGAGAAGAAAAGCCGTGGGATGCTGGGATAGGGGTGAAGTGAAGGGTGGGGAGTGAGAGGCCGTGGGCATGAGGTTGGAAGGGGAGACCATGGCAGATCAGGAAGGCTTGACTGTATGTGTTGTAAATCCTAACCCCGATGTCTGTGGACTTAATCCCATTTAGGAATAACTTTCTTTGTTATGCTACTGAGACTGTATCGGTGTAGGGTGTGCCTTAAGCCAATCACCTTTGAGACATAAAAAGAACAGATTAAGCCCAGAGAAGGAAGCACAAATGGAGGGGAAAGTACACACCGTTTGAGGACGGCCAATAAATCGAGGAACAGAAGCTCAAAAGAGACAAGGACGTTTGTTCCCCCACAGCTGACAGAAAATCTTCCCCTAGAGCCTGCACTCTGAATTCAGACTTCTAGCCTCCTAAACTGTGAGAAAGTAAACTTCTGTTCGTTAAAGCCACCCACTTGTGGTATTTCTGTTACAGTAGCACTAAGAAATTAAGACATATGGGTAGCGGGGAGCCATTAAAAGCTTTTGATCAGGACAGGCACACATGAGGCCTGGTTTTAGAGATAACACTCGCTGCCCCACAGGAAGATGGGTAGGCTGAAGTCCAGAGATGACCGTGTTCATTCACACCGCAGACAGTCCCTGAGTGCCCGCCACGCGTCTCCAGCTCACGCCAGCACCAGCTCTGCCGCAGCCATCTTAGGGCACGCTTTCCTCTTTCAACAGAACTGTCCTTTCCCCAGGAGCAGGGAAGGGCCATGGCTGCCCTTTAACAGGACGTTCAGGATTCCAGTCGCTCTAATGGGTCTCACTACAGCTCTGTCAGGTCCCTGGGTAGCTAAAATGTTTGCACTCAGATGGTAACCGAAAGGTTGGTGGTTCGAACCCACCCAGCGGCACCTTGGAAGAAAAGGCCTGGTGATCTGTTTCCAAGCAGAGCCTTGGGGTGCTGGGGGGAGGCAAAGGGTGGGGAGTGAGAGCCCCTGAGCATGAGGTTGGAAGGGGAGACCGTGGGCAGACCAGGAGGGCTTGATTGTCTGTTGTTATGGATTGAATTGTGTCCCCCCAAAGATTTGTGTTGTGAATCCTAAACCCCTATGTCTGTGAACTTAATCCCATTTAGGAATAGGATTTTCTTTGTTGTTATATACATATCAGTGTAGGAGTGAGAGCACAAAAAGATTACAGTCAAGAAAACCCTGTCAAACACAGTTCTACTTGGTAACACACGGCGTCACCATGAGTCAGCATTGACTCAACAGCACAACATAACAACTGAGCTCTGTCCATCTAGAAATAAACTCAATTATCTTTCTTACTGCTTCTCACTTCCGCCTCCTTTAAAAAGAAAATTCTTTTTTTAAAAAAACTACTCTCCCATTACTCAGATTCAAGTGTTGGCAATCATCTTTGACTCTTCCCCCGTCGCCAATCACTCATCAGGTGTATCTTCTCCTCCTCTGACATGCTGTTGAATTGGCCTTTCTCCTTTAAGCTTTCATATCCAATTAGTCCATAAACCCTTCAAACTGATTGTTGTTGCTGTGTGCAGCTGAGTCGATTCCAACTCACAGGGACCATGTTAAACTGGTTAGCCCCACCAACACCAATGCTTTCCTTTTAATACAATATCTCTAGTCGTTTTTAACCTATTATTTGTTGCTGTTGTTGCTGGTGTCGTCAAGTTGGTTCCGACTCATAATGACCCTACGTACAACAGAATGAAACACTGCCTGGTCCTGTGCCATCCTCACAATCGTTGTTATGCTTAAGCCCATTGTTGCAGCCACTGTGTCAATCCATCTCATTGAGGGTCCTTCTCTTTTTCGCTGACCCTCTACTTTACCAAGCATGATGTCCTTTTCCAGGGACTGATCCCTCCTGACAACATGTCCAAACCTACTATTTAAGATGGCTCAAATGATCTTTTTACAGCTTGGCAGAAGTTGGAAGTGAATTTTTCTGGGGTGAGGGTGAGGGTGAGAGATTTGATACCTAAATTTTGCTTTGATTTCCAAATTGGCAGCAAAGGTCACAGTAGCAGGCTAACTCCTTTCGTTTGATACCCTAGTTGTCATGGTGATGGAGGGGATTCTGAAATACTGCAACAACGAAGTCGTACAGAAATCTGTTCCAAATATATACTTCCATGCTGGATGGTTGACATTCAAGCGTGATATCAATAGAATCTCCTAAGATTCTGCAAGATTCTGCTGTGTTCCTTTATCTCCAGGAGGCAATAGCTACTGAAAGGGAGTAGCAACATAGGGAGGGAGGGTGGCAGAGGGCCGTGCGAGGGCAGAGTGACTTCAACACAGCAACCACTGGAGCCCCATGGAGGATTCTAAGAGCTCATTCACTACCACCACCAGTGGCCAGAGAGTTGATTCCAACTCACAGAGACCCCATGAGTGTCAGAGTAGAACTCTGCTCCAAAATTCAATGGCCGATTTTTTAGAAGTAGATTGCCAGGACTTTCTTCTGAGATGCCAACACATGGTGACCCCATGTGTTACAGAGTAGAACTGCTCCATAGGGTTTTCTTGGCTGTAATCTTTATGAAAGAAGACGACCAGGCCTTTATTCCATGGCACTACTGGTTGAATTCAAACCACCGACATTTAGTTAGTAGTAGAGTGCAAAGTGTCTGTGCCACCTTCTGTTCCTTAAATGTCAGTCATTTGGCACAGAATGTATAGCACAGAAGGTGCCATAAATGTGTAAAAAGATACTGGAAATGAGACTGCCTGGGTTCAAGACCTGCTCTGCACATGGCAGGGCATAAGGAAAGAGTTCAACCCAGGCTGAACACTCAACATGGGAATGCAAAGCCTGGGAACTTACAACAAATAATAAGAATGCCTCTTTCCCCTTGGAAACACCATGGTGAGCCGGAGGAGGTAGCTCTTCCATCCTCCATGTGGCAGGCACCAAGATAATAAGCAGAAATAGACCTGGATGTAGTTTCGAAGCCACTGGGTCAACCACACACTGGCTGATGCTATTCATGTTCCCAACTAATAAATAGTTTAGGTCCATGGTCATATGTTGGCTCTCCTCCATTTGGGATTTGCTACTTCTATTCACCCAAACATTCAAGATTCCAACTACAGAAGGCTGAGTACCAAATCCATTTCTGTGGAAATCCGATTTCCTTTCCCTTAAATTGGTGCTTTTTAAAACCGTGTTCTCTAGAGTCCAAGAGATTTTCATTAAGTTCCCTGGGTGTTTTCAGGATTCTCCTCAGGGGTCATCATGGTGAAGAGGGTAGAATGAACGGGGAGGTGAGGGGGAATCCATCTCCATCTTGCTTTGTTTTAAGTATTTCATTTTATTTGAACAAACACTTCCTTGGAATTACAGAAATGTGAAAAGCTCCTCTCAGAGCACTGACTCAGCCTCTCAGGATGGGGAGGAACATGAGGTTTGTCTAGTTTAACATTCACGGAAGGCTTGAACCCATCATTATCAAGTGGCCATGCAGCCTGGGCCTGAGCAGCTTCATGACAGACAACCCCTTACATCTCCAGCGGCTCAACCCATCTCTGCTTAGTTCTGATGCTACCAGTTCTCCTGTGGATAACTGCTTCTCAAAGTTGGTTGCCTATTGCAAGCAACCAGAGAGTTTTGTTCTTTTCAATTTTGGTGAAAATAACTACAGTAAAACATAACCCATTCAGCAGTTTCTACATGTACAATTCAATAACATTGGTTACATTCTTCACATTGTGCCACCCTTCTCGCCATCTCTACCCGTGTTGTTTCACCATCATTGGCTTAGAATTGCTACCCCCTAAATTCCCATCTATGCTTTGGAGTTACTCTTGACAATTTGATCTCATATAGACAATTCTTTAAAAGAGCACAGTGTTCATATTGAACATTCTCTACTAACTTAGCTCAACAGTTATTTAGTTTAAAGATGACTCAGGATAATTTCAGTTCATGGTTTGAAGATTTTTTTCAGAGCGATAGACTCAGGGGTTCCTCCAGTCTCAACAGGTCCAGTAAGTCTGAATTCTTCAAGAAGTTGAAATTCTGTTCCAGATTTTCTTCCCTTTTGATCAAGATTCATCTACTGATTCCTTGATTAGAACATTCAATAACAGTAGCTGGGCACTATCCAGTTCTTCTGGTCTCATGGCAAAGGAGGCGGTTGTTCTTTGTGGAGGTAGTTAAAGACCTGCAGTCCAGCTCCTTCTCTGCTTCCTGATCACCTGGAAAGTTTTAAAAAATACTGATGCCTGGACTCCAGTCCCAGAGATTCTAATTCAATTGGTCTGGCGTGTGGCTCGGGCAATGGGATATTTAAAAGCTTTCCTGGTGCTTCTGGAGCCCTACTGGGGCAGTGGTTAAGAGCTTAGGCTGCTGACCAAAAGGTCGGCAGTTCAAATCCACCAGCCACTCCTTGGAAACCCTATGGGACAGTTCTACTCTGTCCTGTAGGGTCACTATGAGTTGGAATTGACTCTATGGCAATGGGTTTGGTTTGGTTCTGGTGATTCTAAATCACAGTGAAGTTTGGGAATCATTGTCTTACATGAACTGAGGTCTGTGCCTTTGAAGTGTCCACCCCCTGCTCTTCACTCCTCCTCTGAAAGGCTCACAGAAGAAGTCAAATCCATCTCTCCGCGAGGGTCCTTTAAAAATGCCGAAGAAAACTTTCACTCTCCTCCCAGTGTTTTCCCCTTCCAATGAAAATCTTGGAGCTCCTGTGATGTGTCCTCTGGTGACATGTAACCTGGCTGGTCTATATTTCCCTTAAAGTGAGGTCCCTCCCTGGAATGCAATAATCTAGATCAACTTTGATAGTTTCACAGAAGAGTACAACTATGACATCCCCCCTGTCTACACTCTGATTGCTGCAGCGTTCTGCAGAGCCGCAGTACATGGTTGGTTTGCTGAAAATCCTGGTCATTTTTGATACAGGTGCTGCTGCTAAGCTCCTTTTCCCCATCTTGAATTTGGATGTTGCTGTTGAGTGCTGTCGAGTAAACTCCGACTCATAGCGACCCTGTATGACAGAGCTGAACTGCCCCACCGATTTCCTAAGCTGTAATCTTTATGGAATCAGCAGTCAAGAAATCAAATGACATGTTGTATTGGGCCAACTGCTGCAAAAGACCTCTTAAAGTGTTAAAAAGCAAAGATGTCACTATGAGGATTAAGGTGCACCTGACCTAAGCCATGGTATTTTCAATTGCCTCATATACATGAGAAAGCTGGACAACGAATAGGGAAGACAGAAGAAGAATTGATGCCTTGGAATGGTGTTGGTATTGGCAAAGAATATTGAATGTGATGCCATGGACCTCCAGAAGAACAAAACAAATCTGTATTGGAAGAAGTACAGCCAGAATGCTCCCTGGAAGCAAGGATGGCAAGACTTCGTCTCAGGTACTTTGGACGTGTTATCAGGTGGTACCAGTCCCTGGAGAAAGACATCATGCTTGGTAAAGTAGAGGGTCAGTAAAAAAGAGGAAGACCCTCAAGGAGATGGAGTGACATGGTGGCTGCAACAATGGGCTCAAGCACACCAATGATTGTGAGGATGGTGCAGGACTGGGCAATGTTTTGTTCTGTTGTACGTAGGGTGGCGATAAGTTGGAACTGACTTGACGGCACCTAACAACAACAACGATCTTCATGGGAGCCGATCACCAGCTCTTTTCTCCTGTGGAGCTGCTGGTGGGCTCGAACCACAAACCTTTGGGTTAGCATCCGAGCGATAAACCATTGCACCAGCAGGGTTTCTTTACTAATGGCCAATTACTGGCTGAGGCAGAATGACAACCAGAAAACCCAATCAGCAGAGCTTGCAGACGTTTCACCCTTCTATCTTTAATACTTTATAGCTCACAGAGCAAACTCACACACCTTATTTCAGTTACTCTCCCTCTCACCTGTCCTTATTCCAATCCTATTTTTCAGGTAAGGAATTGAGTTTTAAAACAAAGAAGTGACTTGCCCAAAACCACACAGTCAGTAAGTAGTGGAGTTGGGGATGTAATAATCCAGGGCTCCCAGTGCCCTGTTTAGCAATCTTTACAGCACCCCAGGCTGCCTCCCACGTAACTGCAGAGTCCTCAGTAGGCCAGGAGGAGGCCTTCACGTAACTGCAGAGTCCACCGTAGGCCAGGAGGAGGACTTCATGGAAAAGAAGCTGCCGGTTACTGCTGCTGTTTTGCATGGCAGTGCTCCAGGGCCACCCAAGCTCTCTGCATAACGTGTGTGCAACACCCTAACCACAGGGCAGGGGTCTCTGCCACAAGTGTTGAGAAAATAAGGCCAGGTTTCAGGGCAGAGTACGTGCCCCTCACCCTGAATGCTGACAGAAATTATGGGGTAACTTAAGACCCCTTTGGAGAAGGCCACCATGTTCACGGCTGAGCCAAAAAAAAAAAAGAAAAAAATCAGGTCAGAGAGTGGCAACTCACTCGGCAAAAATTCATAATTCATCTCATGACGGGTCCCTTCCTGTACATACACGTGATGCTTATTCTCCTTTTGGTTCCTGACTTGACTTTGCCCTCGGACTTAAATCTCTCTTCTAGCAACTAACATCTTTAAAAATAATACATTATTGTGTTTTCGGTGAAGGTTTACACAGCAGTTTAGGTTCCCATTCAACAATTTCTACACAAGTTATTCAGTGACATTGGTTACATTCTTCGCAATGTGTGAACATTCTCATTATTTCCATTCTGGTTGTTGCGTTTCCATTAATCTAGTTTCCCGGGCCTCTTACATTCTCATCTTTGTTTTAAAGTAATTGTCGACCGTTTGGTCTTATACAGGTGATTTTTTAAAGGAGCACAGTACTTAAGAGTGATACCCATTATTTTTTGAGCCAATTTGTTATTTAGGGTGACCTCAGGGGTTAGTTTCAATTTAAAGTTTAAAGAGTAACTCAGGGAGTCTTCCAGCCTCAACTAGTGGAGGTTTTTTTTTAGGAATCTGCGGTTCTGTTCACGTTTCTCTCCCATTCTATCAGGGTCCATCTATTGTGGCCCTGATTAGAATGGCTGGTAGTAGTAGTCGGGCACCATCTAGTTCTTCTGGTCTCAGGGTAGATGAAGCTGTGGTTCACGTAGCGTATTGTCCTGTAGACTAGTTTCTTCTTTGAGTCTTTGGTTTCCTTCTTTTTCTTTTGCTCTGGATGAGTAGAGACCAATAGTTGTATCTTAGTTGGCTGCTTGCAAGCTTTTAAGACCTAAGATACTACTCACCAAACCAGGATGTAGATCATAACTTTACGAACTATATTATGCCAGCTGACCAAGATGTCCCACGAGACTATGGTCCTAATCCTTCGAATCCCTCGAGGTGTTTGGTTATGTCTAAGAAGTATCCATAACTGTGTCCCCTCGTGTTTTATTATATACGAATATATGTGCGTACAGTCACATGCAGCAACTGACATCTTAACTACATACTCTTCTAGTTTCCAACTCAGCTCTCCCCCCAGACTTTGATTTTCTGGATGCACATTTGGAATATCCTCAGGGCCCCCTCGTTTCAAACTCCCAATGCTGACCCTACTTGTTAGCTGCTGTCGAGTGGGCTCCTGATTAGTGGCGACCCCATGCACAATAGAACAAAAAGCTGCCTGGTCCTGCATCATCTCCAGCATCAGTTGAGGATCAGACCTTGTAATCCACAGGGTTTTCATTGGCTAATTTTCAGAAGTAGGTACTAGGCCTTTCTTCGCAGTCTTAGTCTGGAAGATCTGTTACATTATAGCAACATGCAAGCCCCATTGACAGATGGGCGGTGGCTGTGTTTGAGGGGCACGTAGAAGGGGAGAATTCTACCACTGAACCACCCCTGCCTCCACTGACCCTACTAAAAAATCTGTTGCCGTTAAGTTGACTCCGACTCATAGTGACCCTACGGGACAGAGTAGAACTGCCCCATAGGGTTTCCAAGGAGCGGCTGGTAGATTCGAGCCCTTAACCACTGTACCACCAGGGCTCCACTGACGCTACTATAGGTCTCAATTTCACTTAAAGACTAAATGCGACATCCAGTAGCACACCTAGGGCCAGGCAGTGGGTGTGGTCTGCTCCAGGTGCAGGTACTGTCTATACCCATTGTTGTGTAGTTGATTCTGACTCATAGCCACCCTAGAGGACAGAGTAGAACTGCCCCCACTGAGTTTCCAAGGCTGTAAATCTTCACCAAAGTAGACTGCACGTCTTTCTCCCTTGGAGCAAGTCATGGGTTCAAACTGCCAACCTCTCGGTCAGCAGCTGAGCATTTAACCACTGCGCCACCAGGGCTCCTTTCACATTATCTATAGAGGATTTACAAACAGTAATAAAACTGACTAAAAGTCTGTGCTTTTTTATTATCACCTTGATAAAATACTCCTCCCTGCCCCTTCCAACGACTCCCACTGTCCTCCTTCTCCTACCTGGCTGTGCCACCGGGGACATGCAATCACAGACGCCCACCCCAGCCTGCTACAGCCCTGGGCTGAGGTTCCCTCCATCCTAACTCTTCAGGAAGTACCTGTCTTTTGCGTGTTAGGTAGGAGAAAAGTCACATCTAACCAGGCTCAGCAGGAATTTCACAAAACTTCCTGAACTGTTAAGATGGAAGAAAATCCAGCTAACTGTAAGAAACGAGATACTCCTGGAAGATGGCGCAGCTTCTACGGCAGAACCGAGAACAAGAGAAAACTGGTTTTTAAAAGTCTCCAAAAACCTGTTCCTGCAGGACACATCATGAGTTATTCCCAAGCACTGGAACGTATCATGCTGGAAAAAGAGGGCATGAAATTGTTTTTATTTGAAAGGCATTTGTTTGGGAAAACGCTGCTTTCTCCAAGCAAAATGTTAGCTTGCCTGGTTAGAAGTTAATTACAGTATTTATTGCTTAAAGCCAAGCAGGAATTTTGGCTTGAATTCTTACAAGCCTATGATCCAGGGGGGTAATTACCTATTCAACTGAAGGCCAGTGAACTATAGGTTGATCCGATAACTGCCTATTTCAAAAGGGCCCAAGAGATAAGAAACAAGTCCCTGAGGGGGTGAGAAAACAAAATTGTGGGTTTTTTTAAATCCAAGAACATTACTGTGGCGATACAGGAATGTTTGTTACTGAGATTGGAGCTAAATGAGGAAATGACTTAAAAGAATAAAGCGGTTAGCTGACTTGATTCCCAAATTAATAATGTCCTTGTTCTTTTAATATCTTCAATATTCACATATTGGTTTAATTAAAATATTTGGGAAGTTGAAGTCCAGAGAAAGCAGAGAAACCATGTGTTTGATATGTGGCTTAATGGACTTGAGGTTTATTATTCTTAAAAGTGAACATTATCCTGTTGGTCATCTTCCTTTGGCCTTTTCTTCAGGGCGGGGTACCACTGACGAACTTGTTTGGGCCTCTGGACATCACCACTGGATCACAGTGTTTTTCAGCTGCCCCCCACTCCTTGCTGCCTACTTGACCTTAACTTTTGGTTTCTCCCAAGGTCTGAGCCTCAGCCTTCGGTTTTCTTCTTCCCATGTGTCTGACCTGACCCTTGAGGCCTCAGAGTTCGTCCCGTGTATGACTCTCCTGCCCAGCCCTCCCGCCTCAGCTCCGGAGACTTGAATTCCAATGGCCAAAAGGACATGTCCTCGACTTAATCGTTCCTGCTGCTTTCAGGATCACCCTCCACCCATGGTTCCTTCTTTCTTCCATCTCTTATCTCCCTCTCTCTACCAGCTCCTCCCCATCCTCTGAGAAACGTGCTCAAGTCCATCCTAGCCTTAAAAAAAAAGAGAAGATAGAAAAAAAAAAAATCCATCTTTCCTCAGTCCTGGCACCCCTTAATCTCTTCCTTTTCTTCACTGTCAAACTTCCTAAATAACATTTACTCTGGCCACCTTGTACCTGCAGAGGTTATGAGTAATGTTCGAGTTGCTAGATCCAGCTGCCTCTTTTCTCCATGTCATGTTAACCCCTTTTGCTAGGATGTAGACTGCTCCCCCCCGCCCAAAGCTTTCTCATCTCCCAAGACAACTGCATTGCATGCCTGACCCTGCCTGCCTCTCTGTCTTAGTTACCCAGTGAGACTAGAAATACCACGTGCGTAGCTTTTCTCACAGTTCTGGAGGTTAAAAGTCCAAATCAGGGTCTTGGTCATGTGGATTTCTTCCTTGTTGGTAGCCCTGAGCGTTCCATGGCATCCCTTGGCTTGTAGACAGTCCTCACATGGCATCTGTCTTCCCTCCAGCCTCCATGCGTGTCTCTATGTCTATTCTGGTCTTTTCATAACTCAGAAGTCATTAGGTTTGGGATCAACCCTACACTGGTAGGACCTCATTAACATAACAAAGGGAAACCCTTATTTCCAAACAGGATCATATCCACTGTACAAGGTCTAGGAATTCAACACATATTTTGGAGGGACATAATTCAATCCATGACACTCTCTGACCCCATCTCTGGCCACTTCTACCTCCTCCTCTCCAAAAGGAGTTGTTGCTACAGTCCTCGGTCAGCTTCCATTTTTCTCTCCATTCCATCCCCTGGAAAATTCCAACCATCCACTCTAAAGGGGTGACTCCTGTTATGGATTGAATTGTGTCCCCCCAAAAATATATGCTGTATATCCTAACCTCTATGCCTGGGGTTATAATCTCGTTTGGGAATAGATTGTCTTTGTTACGTCAATGAATCAAGATTAGTGTAGGGCGTGTCTTGAGTCAGTCTCTTTTGCGATATAAAAGAGATTAAACAAACAAGCAAGAGAAGCAGAGATGGGGGAAGAGAGATGCCAAACCACAGGAAGACAGCCCAGAAGCAAAAGCTCAGAAGAGACAAGGACCTTCCTCCACAGCTGACAGAGAGAAAAAGCCTTCCCCTAGAACTGGCACCCTGAATTCAGATTTATAGCCTCCTAAACTGCGAGAAAATAAATTTGTTTGTTAAAGTCATCCACGTGTGGTATTTCTGTTACAGCAGCACTAGATCACTATGACAACTTCCAAATTTATATCTTCGGTCTGATCTCTTTTCTGAGCTCCAGGAACATGTTTCCCATGCTCTCTGGACCTTTCCTCTGTCCATTTTATACACTCCAGTTTAACGTGTCCTATACAAAACACACCATTTTCTCTCCCAGCCCTGCTTCCTCCTGTTCACAGGACCAGGTGTCTTCCCTGTCATTGGGCTGGAAGCCTGTGGTTTTCTCCAGCTTTTCCTTTACCCCTGGCATGCAATCAATTACAAAATCCTATTTTCCAAGCAAGCTGCAATCCTTATTCTGCCATATGCAATCAGAACGTCCACTCCCCCAGGCCTCTGCCCACACTGTGTGCACTGTCATGAAGACCTGTCCCTTGTGTGGAGGGCATGCAGTAGTAAAGAGAAGCTGCACGTAGGTTCAGTTTTAAGACTGTCACTTAGCAAGTTGGGCCTCAGTTTCCTCATGTGCTACATAAGGGGCTGGACAGATGATTTCTAAACGTTTATGATTCTCTGGATGCAACTCCTTGCCATGTTTGCATGGCCCAAAGAGGTAGTTGCCTCTTCTTTCAAAGCTTTCTCTGACCCTCCTCCCATCCCAACTAGAATAATCTTTGCCTTCTCTGGATTCCTGTAACACTTTGCATATTTCTTCTAGGGGACTTATTACTGATCACTTCTTATCTCCCAAATTAGATACTGACTTCCAACTCTTGGGGGAAGAGCACACATCTAGTTCTATTTCTTCTATTTAAATCTCCCTGGTGTATTATAGGCAACGATGAAATATTCACTGAATGAATGAATGACCATAAAATCATTCTTCTGATGAAAAACCCACAATAGCTGTTACTTTTCTACTGGCTGACATCCTGACATAGGGGCAGGAATAACTCTCCTATTCTGAGAGCTGGAATAAGCAGTGGGTCAGCCTGGCAGCAGCTTGGGATGTTAATCTATGTCGTTGTTGTTGTTGGCTGCCATGGAGTCGGTCCCAACTCATGGTGACCCTGCGTGTAATGGAATAAAACTCTGCCTGGTCCTGTACCATCCCCATGATCAGCTGTGGACCATTTTGATCCATAGGGTTTTCATTGGCTGATTTTCAGAAGTAGATTGCCAGGCCTTTCTTTCTAGACAATCTTAGTCTAGAAGCTCCACCGAAACCTGCTCAGTGTCACAGCAAGCCTCCGCTGACAGACGGGTGGTGGTTGCACTTGAGGTACAGTGGCCAGGAATCAAATGCAAGTCTCTTGTACGGAATATGAGAATTCTACCCCTGAACCATGAAAAACCAATGTCCCTGTTGATATTCTATAAGGAGCTCTAAAACCTCCAGGACACCAACCTCTTACCAGAAATGTAAAGAGAGGAAGGAAATTTTATTTACCTCAACAGCTCTCAGGGACTCCTGTGCATAGTAAAATGCATGTCTGGATAAGCTTCTTGGGGTTACAGGAGATCCTCCCCTTTCACCGTTCAACAATGTTGTTTTTGCTGTGTGTGGTCAACTCCAACTCATAGTGGCCTCATGCGACAGGGCAGAACTGCCCCATAAGGTTTCCTAAGCTGCAATCTTTATGGGAGCAGATCGCTAGGTCTTTTCTCCTGTGGAGTGGCTGGTGGGTTCGAACTGCCAACCTTTCGGCTAGCAGCTGAGTGTTTAACCATTGTGCCACAAGGGCTCCTTCGTTAACAATACAAAAAAAAAAAACAAAAAAAAAAACACCAAACCAACAAACCCATTGCCACAGAGTTGATTCTGACTTATAGTGACCCTACAGGACAGAGCAGAACTACCCCCATAGAGTTTCCAAGGAGCGGCTGGTGGTTTTGAACTGCTGACCTTTTGGTTAGCAGCCAAGCTTTTAACCACTATGCCATCAGGGCTCATTAACAAAAGAAGTCAATCAAATGCCTTCCAAGGAATGTGAGTCTGGTTATTTCGGGGCTTTAGCATTGCCAAGTGGGGCATGCAAACTGAGGTGCTGCCACCATTGGTTCCCTTTTCTCACACAGGGCTCAGCCTCTGCTCTAAATAAAAATTGAACAAGTTTATTAGCAGACTCCCAGTTCGAGGGGCACCTGGCTGTTGCCTTGCTGTGGGTGTCCAAGAACTGGCCTGGCCACACGCCTTCCCAGCAGCACCCTTTACTCTAGTCCTGTCAGTTCCTTAACTGCTCCTCAGTGCCTCAGGATTATCCTACTCCTGTACTTCGTCTTTTTTCCTTTCCAAATTCTACCCTTTTTCAAGGCTTGGCCCGCATTCCACTTCTTCCACATCCACCCTCCCCATCCCCCATCACTCTAGCTATTACTGCTTTCTTTCTGTTTTGAAGGCCCCTAGTGGACTTTTTTTCTAACTTTAAACAATTTAAAAAATAGACTTTATTTTTTAGAGCAGTTTTAGGTTTACAGAAAACTTGTGCAGAAAGTACAGCGTTCCCATTAACACCGTCCGCTCTGGAAGTGGCGGTGGCTTTCAACATCTAGGAGGGCACCCAGCTCCTGGGGCCCGGCCCCGGGTGCTATTTAAGACATAGGTGAAATCGATCCCATTGGTCCTTCCAGCCTTTGCCCCGTGTCTCAGGTCATGACCACTCATAGGCTCCTTGCTTGTTGACTCAGGCCACCACTGTCTACTTAGGTTTGATTCAATAAAGCATTAAGATACCAATGGAAAACCGATGGAAGGACATACGCTAATGGAATTATGTTCCATCTCTCTCATAGTCAAACACAAATTAAGATAATAAAGCACTATTATTTTTCACATATCAAAGAGGAAAAAAAAATAAATGATAATACACAAATGCCGGTAATAGTGCAGCCAAACTCTGATCTGAAATCTTGCTGATGGAATGTGTAGCAAACAGGTCATCACTATTTATAAATAGTCATAAGACTGTCAAGGGGCCCTGGCGGTGCAACTCTTAAGTGCTTGGCTGCTAACCGAAAGGTTGGCGGTTTGAACCTACTCAGTGACTCCGTGAGAGAAAGACCAGGTGATCTGCTTCTGTAAAGACTACCGCCTAGAAAACCCTATAGGGCAGTTCTAGTTGCTATGTGTCAAAAATTGACTCAATGGCACCTAACAGCAACAACTTAAAACTGTCATTGGCCTTTGACCCAGAATATCATTTCCGGGTTTCTACCTTAAGGAACTAATTCAAAACACGGAAATTTGTCTCTACGACTGTATAGATGAAGTTGCTTATTGCACTACTTTTTTACAATAGTGAGAAAGATAGGCGCAGTCTATATGTTCGACAATAAGGACATGGTTAAATGACGGCCATCCCCTTGATGGAATATTAGGTAGTCATTTAAAATAATAATTGTGAAGTCCATGTTACTACATAAGCATAGGCTACAAAGTAATACTATTTTAACTGTATAAACTATATGTTTTCAAAAAATGCTGG
The DNA here is from genome assembly GCF_000243295.1 of Trichechus manatus latirostris. NCBI lineage: Eukaryota > Metazoa > Chordata > Mammalia > Sirenia > Trichechidae > Trichechus > Trichechus manatus. The sequence continues at coordinate 17,386,019 of NW_004443966.1, read as the reverse complement.
CAGGGAAAGTGTTTGAATTAAGAATATGGGTGATTTTTTCTCTTTTTCTAAAGTAGCTGTAATTTCGTTTTATTGTTATTTATTATACTTTAAAGTATCATTTTGCTAGAACAATTTACAAAAGTGTTTCACTCTGTGGCTGTAGCTCCAAAGCGGATCTATCTACCCAAATGGCTACCTACAAAAAAGAGGATGGTGATAGCACATTGCGTGTAAGGAGACTCTCTTGAGAGCCCTTGGGCATTCTGGCTCACGCGTCTGCTCTCACCCATTCAGAGTGGCACAAGGCAAGGTGCCTGCGTGCCCAGAAGCACGTGGTTGAGCGAAACGTGCAGGACTTTTGGAGTTAGACAGGTCTGGGTGCTCACGTCAGATTTCACTATTGCCATTGCAGTGACCTATTTTGTAAGACTGGGGGGAGAACTAGAGATAAGGTGTATAAAGCAGTCAGTGCTGTACTTTGCACAGAAGAGCCACCCCATCAATGGTGGCCCACGTTCTGACTCTCTCAGGTGGCAGATTACAGAATACATAGCTTAGCTTTGATGGCATTGTGAGGTGAACATATTTTATTTCACAGACTATATGTGGAGACAATCGTATAAGAGTTGGGGTCAGAAACTTTTCAAAAGTGGGTGTCAGACTCAGTAATTGCACTCCTAGGTATATACAAAAAGACTTGAAATCAGGGATACAAACAGATACTTGTACACTAATGTTCCCAGCAGCATTATTCACAATGGCCAAAAGGTGGAAACAACCCAAGTGTCCAACAGACAAATGGATAAACAAAATGTGGTACATCCATACAATGGAATATTACTGAGCCATAAAGAGAAATGAAGTTCTGATACATACTACAATATGGATGAATATGGAAAACATTATGCCAAGTGAAACAAGTCAGACACCAAAGTACAAATATTGTATGATCCCACTTCTATGAAATATCTAGTAGAGGCAAATGCATGGAGACAGAAAGTATACAGCGGTTACCAGGGGCTGGGGGCAGGGGAGAATGGGGAGTTATTGCTTAATGGGTACGGAGCTTCTGTTTGGGGTAATTAAAAAGTTTTGGAGATAGTGTGTTGGTTGCACAACAGTGTGAATATAATTAATGCACTGAATTGTACACTTAAAAATTATTACAATGGCAAATTTTAAGTTATATAAATTATAAAACCAAAAAACCAAACCCATTGTCACAGAGTCGATTCTGACTCATAGCAACCCTACAGGACAGAGTAGAACTGCCTCATGAGGTTTCCAAGGAGTGGCTAGTGGATTTGAACTGCAGACCTTTTGGTTAGCAGCCGAGCTCTTAACCACTCTGCCACCAGGGCTCCTATATATATTATACACAATAAATTTTTTTTTAAAAAGTGGTGTCAGATTTGTTCATTTATTCGTTTAACATACTCTTTTGGAGGACCTACTATGTGCCATATACTGTGCTGGGTCTAAGCATACAATAGTGAACAAGAGACCTGGACCCTGCTGCCCTCTTTGAGGGAAACAGGTTACTGAAAGGGTCAGCGATGGGACAGGGGATCCAATTTAGATGCAGTGGGTGGGGAAAGCCTTTCCGAGTAGGTGATATTTAAGCTGTAGCCTGAGTGTTGGGAAGGAGCCAGCCTTGTGAGGATCAAAGAGTCGCATCACAGAAAGAGGGAACAGCCTTGCAAATGCCTCAAGGGTGGAAGTACTGGGTCTGAGAAACGACAGAAGGTTTGGCTGATGACTTTTATTCTCAAAAAGAGGTGACCACACTCACCCTTCTCTAGGTGGCCAGGCAGGGAGATGGCAACCACATTCTCAAATGGTAGTGAAGGGGCAGGAGCTGGCTCTCCTAAGTATTGAGGAACTTGCAAGGCTGAGCCCTAAAATTCAGGGTCTTAAATCTAATACCATTTATTAAGTCTCTTACCTTGGGCCTCTGGTTCCTCATATCCAAAATGTCAGAATCTAACTAAAAGATCTCCAAGGTCCTTTTAAGTGAAAAATTCTTCAGAAGATTAAATTGAACTAAAATAATGAATTCAAAATAATTAAATGAATGAATTAATGAAGAGTTTAAATATGATGATGAACTCCGGGGACTTGGTGGTGGCCTCCTCCTGCCCTTTCCCTGATCCCAATAAAACACTCATGGCTGCAGGTTTTGGCAGGGAACCCTGGTGGCACAGTGGTTAAGAGCTCGGCTACTAACCAAAAAAAGGTCAGCAGTTAAAATCCACCAGCAGCTCCTTGGAAACACTATGGGGCAGCTCTACTCTGCCCTATGGGGTCACTATGAGTTGGAATAGACTCAACGGAAACAGGTTTTGGGTTTTTGGGAGGCCCCGGATAAGACACTGCCCTCAATGAAGAATCTTGAGCAGCAGGCAGAGCCATCTGAGGGGGAAGCCTGACCACCAGGAGGAAAATCACAGAGCAGTGTGCAGATAGTTGAGTTCTGAAGATGGAGAGGAGGCCTGGCAGGCTGCATCTGGTCAGAAGGCTCCTTTCAGATTTGATTGATAGGCTGTAAATTAATGTTATCTCTGGCAGTTTTTATTTTCCATACGTTTTTATCAGAACATTTTGATATATATTTTTTAAATCACACAATTAATTCATGATCATGAAAAAAATTTAAACATCCCAAAAGTAAGAAGTGAAAGTTCTCATTTCTCCCTCTTACCCCCAATCTCACTTCATTTCATGGGGATAACCACTTTGAACACTTTGGTGCATATCCTGCCAGACCTATTTCTGTGCAAGTGCAGACACAGACATGTATAAAATCATATATAATTTCATATGGTGCATTTTTAAGTACAAAAGTGGGAAACTACTATAACTTTTTTTTTAAGCTCAACATCATTTCAAGCATCTTCATTTCATGTCATTAAATACAGAGTTATTCCATTATTTTTAATGACTGAAGAGTGTTTCATAGGATGGAAATACCTTAACATTTAATCATTTTCCTATTGTTGGACAGTTAGATTGTATCTATTTTTTTGCAGCTTATAAACCTGGTTGCAATAAACATTCTTGCACAGGTCTTTTTTTTTTTTTTAATTGTGCTTTAGGTGAAACCCTACAGAGCAAATTAGTTTCTCATTCAACAATTTATACACAAATTGTTTTGTGATAATGGCTGCAATCCCCGCGATGTGTCAACACCCCCTCTTCCACATTCCAATTCCCCGTTTCCAACCGTCCATTCTTCTTGTTCCTTCCTGTCATTGCTTTTGGGCAGGTGTTGCCCTTTGGTCTTGTATACATGACTTGCGTTATTGCTTGTTTTATAGACCTGTCTAATCTTTGGGTGAAAAGTGGGCTTTGAGAGTGGCTTCAGTTCTGAGTTAAAAGGCTGTCCAGGGGCCATAGTCTCGGGGGTTGTTCCAGTCTCTGCCAGACCAGTAAGTCTGTTCTTTTTTTTTTTTTTTTTTGTGAATTTGAATTTTGTTCTACATTTTCCTCCTGCTCTGCCCAGGACACTCTACTGTGATCCCGTCAGAGCAGTTGGTGGTGGTAGCCGGGCACCATCTAGTTTTTCTGTGCTCAGGCTGGTGGAGGTTGTGGTACTTGTGGTCCATTAGTCCTTTGGACTACTATTTCCCTTGTGTCTTTGGTTTTCTTCATTCTCCTTTGCTCTGGATGGGATGGGACCAGTAGACGTATTGTAGATGGCCACTCAAAAGCTTTTAAGACCCCAGATGCTTCTAGTATAGGTCTTTGTGCTCTTGAATGAGTATCTTGGTAAGATAAACAGTCAGAAGGGGAACTGATAAGACTTTGCATACTGTGGTATATTGTTGTCGTTATTAAGTGCCTCCAGTCGGTTCTGACTCATAGCGACCCTACGTACAACAGAACACAATACTGCAGGGTCCTGCGTCATCCTCCCAATCATTGCTATCCTTGAGCCCATCATTGCAGCTACTGTGTCAATCCATCTCATTGTGGGTCTTCCTCTCTTCCATTGACATCTACGTACTGTGGCATACTATACTCTTAACAACATGGATGACAGTTGCCAACTTTTTTTGCCTCCTCTCCCATATGGTATTTTACCAGCATTTTAAATTTCTGCAATCTGCTAGGCAAAATGTATACTGTACCGTAACAATTTGCATTTTTCTGATTACTAAGGGGGTTAAATATCTTTTCACATGTTTGTAGATCATTGGCAAATTTCCTCCTGGGAATTGCTTGCTTATATCCTTTGCCTGTTTTACATTGGGTTATTTTATCTTTTCTTAGTGAACTTTAGGAGCTTTTAAAATATTAGGCATATTAACCATTAGCCCTTTGTTATATGTTTGGAAATATTACCTCTCAGTCTGTCACTTGCCTTTAATCAGGTCGTCTGACATAGAGAAGACTCCAGCTTCTATTAAATCAAATTTATAAATCTTTTTAATTTTTACAGAGGCCAAAAGGGTTTAGGGTCTTGTTAGAAAATCTCTCCCCGCTAGATGATCTAAATATATTTTCCTATGGTATTTTTATAGATTTTATTGTTTTATACCTTCTTCAAGTACATTTATATTTTTATCTTGTCTATATTATGACATGGAGATCTAACTTTATTTATTTTTTCCATGTTGTTGTTCCTGTGATTGACAGAGTAGAACTGCCCCATAAGGGTTCCTAGGCTGTAATCTTTCCAGGAGCAGATCACCAGGTCTTTTCTCCCATGGAGTGGCTGGTGGGTTTCATCTGCCGACCTTTCGGTAGCTGCTGAGCGCTTAACTATTGCATCACCAAGGGATAATGATAACTAATTATCCCAATGCTGATGGTGGAATTGTCCAACCTTTCCTCAATTATTTAAAATGCACCTTTTATCACACACTATATTTTTATATAGACACAGGTCTCTTCCTAGGCTATTCAGTTTTGCTGCATCTCCTTGGAATACCCAGTCTGTCCCATTCCTATCCCGGAGCATTGCTATTCCATGTTTTTCGCACTCCTTTCATTGAGGTCTCCAAAGTGTACTCTTTCTTTACAGCAGAACCCCTAGACCCCATCTTCCCCTGCCCATTGGCTCTGGGATCCTCTGGTAGAGGCTTGCTTGGGGAGCAGCTGTGTCTATGTCTCCTCTCCCTGCCCACTTCCCCTGGGCCAGTGCTTCCCATCATTTTGTTGAAATTAACACTGAGTTTGACTAACGAGGAGTCCCTGGGTGGTGCAAATGGTTAATGCATTTGGCTGCTAACCGAAAGGTATGAGTCCACCTAGAGGCACCTTGGAAGAAAGGCCTGGCAATCAACTTCCAAAAAATCAGCCATTGAAAACCCTATGGAACACAGTTCTATTCTGACACATATGGGGGTGCTATGAGTCAAAATCGACTCTATGGTAACTGTTGTTCTTTTTTTTTCACTAAGGAAGCCTCCTTCTCATATGTTCCACATCCCACACATCCCACTGGTTCATCCTGGTCTCCAGTTTCATGCACTTCTCACAGATCTTGTACCTGTCACTGCCCTCCACCCTCCCCTTCACTCTGCCATCTCACACTCCTGGGATAGCTCCTCCACTCCATGTCCTGACTTGTCCCTTTTAAAGCTCTCCAATGTAATACTGCTTCTGTCATTCTCTCTGTATCCTTCCTCAGGCTTCCCCTTTCCATATACAGTGAAACCTGTGAAAGCTGGAACTCGACAGGACTGCCTTTTTTTCCCCAGGTCTCAAAAGTTTTTCTACCTTTAACAAGGTGCAGTCTTACCACTTTTCAATTGCTCTCTATTAGCGGAAAATACTTGGGTTTTCCTTGTCTGACAAGTTTCCCCCTTATACAGATTCTGGCTTAAGCAGGCTTTACTGTAGTAGTTTGTATCTATATGCCCTAAGTAAGTCCCTGGGTGGCAAATGGTGAACATGCTTGGCTACTAACTGAGAGGCTGGAAGTTCAAGTTTACCCACTGGCATCTCGGAAGAAAGGCCTGGAGATCTACTTCCAAAAAATCAGCCACTGAAACCCTATGAAGTACAGTTCTACTCTGACACACATGGGGTTGCCAAGAGTCAAAATGACTCAATAGTATCTAGTTAATATGCCCTAAACAGTGGCTCCCCTGATTTTCCCCTTTTTCCCAAATGCCAAAGCACGCTTCTCCCTTCCCTTTTCCCATTCTGGGCCCAAAAGCCGTGCATTTCAAAGACTGCCTCTTCGGAGGTGGGGCCAATATGGCGGAGTAGTCAGACGCCTCTGGTGGACCCTCTTACAACAAAGACCTGAAAAAATGAGTGATTTGATTATATATGGCAATCTGGGGGACCTGAACATCAAAGGCAGAGTTGAGAAACAGGAATGAGTGGCAGGGGGAGAGAGAGACGGTTCAGAAGCAGTGAGGAGTTGCTAGACCTGACCTGGCAAGAACCTGAGCCCTTCAGGCCTGATCAGCTCGTGGGTGAGTGGCGAGGCAGGCAAGCAGGGGTCCTTGGGAGGCACGTTTTCTGCACCAGGAGAGACCTAGCGCCAGAGAGTCTACACAGCCGCCCAGAACCAGTGAGAAGCAACCCTCCATGAAAGTAAGTACTTGTGTACAACTTACCGTGTGGATCAAAAATAGCCTCCTTAGGGAAAAACCTCTTTCCCATTTACCTCCCTGCTCCCTGCTCTGCACTGGGTCCCAGACTGGCTTCAGCAATTGCTGAGTCCCCTGGGCCGGAAGTAGGATCTGTCACACGCCCTGAGCCATTCTTCCTGCCTTGGAGAGTGAACAAATTAACAAATGGGAAAAATAAACTGCTGGCTCCCCTAAGCCAGAAACCCAGGGTAGGCATAGCTCCTTTGCCTAGGCACAGGCATAAGGGATCCACGGACTTTAAGTGCCTTTCCCCCTGCATAGACTTATGTGGGCCCATTTCAACAGTGTAGGACCTCATTACTGGGGTACAACAGGGTATATACTGGAAGTCTAACTTCAACTGTTTCAGCTGTGAAGTGGCAGGTTCTTGACATTTGATACTGCTCTGTCCATTAAGCAGGGTCTTCACCTACCCACATCAGGGGCCTGAGGACTGGTGGCTCCACCCACGCCACCTAGCCACCTGTGATAGAGGCCCATGAATAAGAGATGCCCCCCAGTCCTTACAGCCAACAGCATTAGGTGTTTGTAGTCCAGCTACAAAACCCACCCACCTGCGTGCCCTAGGGAACAGGGACATGCCTTCCTCCTGGACAGTCGGGGGTGGCCGTCAGCCGCCTGCCTTGCTCAGAGTGTGTCCCCCTGCTGCAGCCAGATGCCTGCGCCTACACCAATCACCCACGCCTGTCTAGGACTGGAAGTGAGTGCCTACACCACACACTTGGTGGCCACGTACCTGGGCTCCTGAGCTGAATCCATACAGGAGGAGTGGGCAGACTCCTGAGCTCACATACCTAGTAACAGATCCAACCACCTGGTGACAGGACATTAGCGCTTCAAAGGTGCCAATAATCAAACTAGCTCATACAAGCAGCCTATTTGGGCATATCAAAACAAAACAAGAAGCTAGGACACACTAAGCAAACATAAATAAATAAATATAATAACTTATTGATGGCTTGGAGACAACAGTCAATATCAAATCACATACAGAGTCAATCCATGATGGCTTCAGCAAGCTCCCAAAATAAAGAATCTAGAAATTTTCCAGAGGAGGAACATTTCTTGGAAAATACCGGAGGCAGAATACAAAAGATTATTATACAGAACTCTTCAAGAAATTCGGAAGGAAATTAATCAAAACGCAGAACACACAATAGAGGAAATTAAAAAGATTAGAGAAGAGCATAATGACAAATTTAACAGGCTGCAAGAATCCATAGACAGCAATCAGAAATCCAGAAGATTAACAATAAAATTTCAGAATTAGACAACTCAACAGAAAGTCATAGGAACACAATTGAGGCAATGGAAGTCAGAATTAGTGAGATTGAAGATAAAGCACTTGACACCAACTTATTTGAGGAAAAATCAGATAAAAGGATTAAAAACAATGAAGAAACCCTAAGAATTATGTGGGATTCTATCAAGAGGAATAACCTATGAGTGATTGGAGTATCAGAACTGGGGGGATAACAGAAAATACAGAGAGAATTGTTGAAGATTTGTTGGCAGAAAACCTCCCCGATATTGTAAAAGATGACAAGATATCTATCCAAGATGCTCATCGAACCGCACATAGGGTAGATCCCGAAAGAAGGTCACCAAGGCATATTATCATCAAACTTGCCAAAACCAAAGACAGAGAATTTTAAGAGCGGCTAGGGATAAACAAGAAGTCATCTACACAGGAGAGTCAATAAGAATAAGCTTGGACTACTCAGCAGAAACCATGCAGGCAAGAAGGTAATGGGATGACATATATAAAGCCTTGAGGGAAAAAAAACTGCCAGTCAAGAATTATATATCCAGCAAAACTGTCTCTCAAATATGATTGTGAAATTAGGGCATTTCCAGATAAACAAAAGTTTAGGGAATTTGCAAAAACCAAACCAAAATTACAAGAAATACTAAAGGGAGTCCTCCGATTAGAAAATCAAAGACTGCCTCTTCAAGTCACCTCTACTGTTAAGTCCCTCCCCTGCGGTCCAAGCTCTGTTCCATAGAGGCACTTTAGTACTTTCAGGCTCAGTGGGGGACTTAGTTCTGTCTGGGAATGGTTTTAATCAACTTAAGGCTTGGATGCTCGTTCCTTCTTCTTTCTTCCCCACAGATTATCTTGATTTGTCTCCACTTTCCACAAAGTCTTGGGTGGGTAGTCTTGGGGAGGGAGCATGAATTTTTGTGTGCTGGGATTTGGTGTTCTTTCTTCCCTCGTTTACAGTTATTTTAGAGTTTGGGCATTTCCTGTCTTCAACTTAGGCTGAGAGTGTGGTTTTTGTGTATTTCATTTGCCCCCTACTTGATGTTCTATATTGTTTGTGGAAGAAATATTGTGAGATGGGGACCTAGCTGCTGCCAACATCTTCAACTTATGGTAAGTCTTCATTTTCTTCTTTGAAATAATAATAGCTACCATCAAGGGAACTTTTCAACAGGCCAGAAAGTTTACACAATAATAGTAAACAGCTGTTGTTAGGTGCCCTCCAGTCGGTTGCAACTCACAGTGACCCTATGTACAACAGAACGAAACACTGTCCAGTTCTGTGCCATCCTCACAATCGTCGCTATGTTTGAGCTCATTGTTGCATCCACTGTGCCAATCAATCTCGTCGAGAGTCTTCCTCTTTTTTGCTGACCCTCTACCTTACTAAGCATGATGTTCTTCTCCAGGAACTGGTCCCTCCTGATAACATGTCCAATGTACGCGAGACGAAATCTCGCCATCCTTGCTTCTGAGGAGCACTCTGGCTGTGCTTCTTCCAAGACAGACTTTTTCATTCTTCAGGCAGTTCATCATATATTCAATATTCTTCGACAACATCGTAATTCAAAGACATCAATTCTTCTTTGGTTTTCCTTATTCATTGTCCAGGTTTCACACGCATATGAGGCGACTGAAAATACCATGGCTTGGGTCAGGCACACCTTAGCCCTCAAAGTGACATCTTTGCTTTGAAAAACTTTAAAGAAGTCTTTTGCAGCCGATTTTCCCTATGCAATATGTCATTTGATTTCTTGACTGCTGCTTCCATGGGCCTTGATTGTGGAGCCAAGGAAAATGAAATCCTTGACAACTTCAGTCTTTTCTCCGTTTATCATAATGTTGCTTATTGGTCCAGTCATGAGGATTTTTGTTTTCTTTATGTTGAGGTGTAATCTACACTGAAGGCTGTAGTCTTTGATCTTTGTCAGTAAGTGCTTCAAGTCCTTTTCACTTTCAGCAAGCAAAGTTGTGTCATCTACATATTGAAGATTGTTAATGAATCTTACTCTAATTCTGATGCCCCGTTCTTCTTCATATAGTCCATTCTTGGATTATTTTCTCAGCATACAGTTTGAATAAGTATGGTGAAAGGTTACAACCCTGATGCACAGTTTTCCTGATTGTAAACCATGCAGCATCCCCTTATTCTGTTCAAACAACTGCCTCTTGGTCTATGTACAGGTTCTGCATGAGCACAATTAAGTGTTCTGGAATTCCCATTCTTTGCAATGCTATCCATAATTTGTTACGATCCACACAGCCCAATGCCTTTGCATAGTCAATAAAACATAGGTAAGCATCTTTCTGGTATTCTCTGTTTTCAGCCAAGATCCATCGGACATCAGCAGATATCCTTTGTTCCATGTCCTCTTCTGAAACCAGCTTGAATTTCTGGCAGTTCCCTGTTGATGTACTGCTGCAACCGTTTTTGAATTACCTTCAGCAAAATTTTGCTTGCATGTGATATTAGTGATATTGTACGGTAATTTATGCATTCTGTTAGATCACTTTTCTTTGGAATGGGCACAAATATGAATCTCTTCCAGTTGGTTGGCCAGGTAGCTGTCTTCGAAATTTCTTGGCATAGACAAGCGAGCACCTCCAACACCGCATCTGTTTTTTGAAACATCTCCATCGGTATTCTGTCAATTCCTGGAGGCTTGTTTTTTGCCAATGCCTTCAGTGCAGCTTGGACGTCTTCCTTCAGTACTATCGGTTCTTGAGCATATGCTACCTCCTGAAATGGTGGAACATTGACCAATTCTTTTTGGTACAGGGACTCTATGTATTCCTTCCATCTTCTTTTGATGCTTCCTGTGTATTTTAATATTTTGCCCATAGAATCCTTCAAAATTGCAACTTGAGGCTTGAGTTTTTTCTTCAGTTCTTTCATCCTGAGAAATACCAAGCATGTTCTTCTGTGTTGGTTTTCTAACTCCAGGTCTTTGCACATTACATTATAACACTTCCCTTTGTCATCTTTGAATCTTCTGTTCAGTTCTTTTACTTCGTCATTTCTTCCATTGGCTTAAGCTACTCTATGTTCAAAAGCAACTTTCAGAGTCTCTTCTGACATCCATTTTGGTCTTTTCTTTCTTTCTTGTCTTTTTAATGATGTTTTGCTTTCTTCATGTATGATGTCCTTGATGTCATCTATACAACTTCTCTGTTCTTTGGTCATTAGTGTTCAATGCATCAAATCTATCCTTTAGATGGTCTCCAAATTCAGGTGGGACATAGTTAAGGTCGTATTTTGGCTCTTGTGGACTTATTTTAATTTTATTCAGCTTCAATTTGAACTTGCATATGAGTAATTGACGATTTGTTCCGAAGTCGGCTCCCGGTGTTGTTCTAACTGATGATATTGCGCTTTTCCATTGTCTCTTTCTGCAGATGCAGTCGATTTGATTCCTGTGTTTTCCATCTGGTGGGGTCCATATGTATAGTCCCCATTTATGTTGTTGAAAAAAGGTAGTTGCAATGAAGAAGTCATTGGTCTTGCAAAATTCTATCATGCCATCTCTGGCGTCGTTTCTACCACCAACGCCACATTTTCCAACTACCGATGCTTCTTCATTGTTTCCAACTTTTGCATTCCAACCACCAGTAATTATCAATGCATCTTGATTACATGTTTGATTGATTTCAGACTGCAGAAGTTGGTAAAAATCTTCAATTTCTTCATCTTTGTCATTAGTGGTTGGTTCGTAAATTTGTATAATAGTCGTATTAACTGATCTTCCTTGTAGGTTTATGGATAGTATCCTATCACTGACGGCATTGTACTTTAGGATAGATCTTGAAATGTTCTTTTGATGATGAATGCGATGCCATTCCTCTTCAATTTGTCATTCTTGGCATAATAGACCATATGATTTTCTGATTCAAAATGGCCAATACCAGCCCATTTCAGCTCACTAATGTCTAGGATATTGACCTTTATGTGTTCCATTTCATTTTTGACGACTTCCAATTTTCCTAGGTTCATACTTTGTACACTCCATGTTCCGATTATTAATGAATGTCTGTAGCTCTTTCTCCTCATTTTGAGTCATGCTGCATCACAAATGAAAGTCCTGAAAGTTTGACTCCATCCATGTCATTAAGGTTGACTTGACTTTGAGGAGGCAGCTCTTCATCAGTTGTATTTTGAGTGCCTTCCTACCTGAGGGGCTCATCCTCCAGCACTAACTATATCAGACAATGTTCCGCTGCTATTCATAAGGTTTTCACTGGCCAATTTTTTCAGAAGTAGACCGCCAGATCCTTCTTCCTAGTCTGTCTTAGTCTGGAAGCTCCACTGAAATCTGTCCACCATGGGTTACGTTGCTCGTATTTGAAATACTGTTGGCATAGCTTCCAGCATCATAGCAACATGCAAGGCACCACAGTATGACAAACTGACAGACGCGTGATGGTAAACAGAGCTGACATTTACTGGGGTAGTACTATGCACCAGATATGTCCTAAAATACCTTACCTGTATTAACTCATTTTGCAGTGGTTAAGAGCTTGGCTGCTAACCAAAAGGTTGGCAGTTCGAATCCACCAGCCACTCCCTGGAAACCCTATGGGGGCAGTTCTACTTTGTCCTATAGGGTTGCTATGAGTCAGAATTGACTCGACAGCAACAGCTTTTTTTATTTTTTAAATGATCACAACTATCTTATCAGATAGGTACCACTGTTGTTCACATTTTACTGACAAGTAACTTGCTCATCATGTATACATTATCGTATTAAATCTTTACCTAACTCTTCTGGTCTTGTTAGGTGCTGTCGAGGTGATTCTGACTCATAGTGACCCCATGTGACAAAGCAGAACTTCCTCACAGAGTTTTCTAGGCTGTAATATTTATGGGAGCAGATTACCAGGTCCTTCTCTTGTACAGCCGCTGGGTAGGTTTGAACCACCAAACTTTTGATTGGTAGCAGAGTGCTTAACTGTTGTACTTAACTGTTTTGTGCTTAACTGAGCTCCATTCCTGGTCCAACATGATGAGGAAAGAGGTTCAGACAGGTTAAGTAACTCGCCCAAGGTCACAGAGTTACCGAGGAGCTACCTGGTTCCCATGCCATTTTCCTCCCTTGTGAAGGAAGCAGAAAGTTGTATGTGTCCTGGCTCCTGATTCTGCGGTGCTGAAGCTGTTCCTAGACACAAGGGCTGTGAATCCCCAGGTGGAGTGGGAGTCAGGCCACATTCTTAGCTGCCTCTGCTGAGGTCACCCTCATCTCTGCCTTCACTAGGTGACCCCAGAATAGCACTAGGGATAGTGTGGTAGGCCCAGTCTGGGGTCTTTCTTCCCTCTGTGAGATTGTCAGAGTAGAGGATAACGGCTTTCACAGAACTATGGATCTGTCTTCTTTTGGGACAAGGACATTCCATGTCCAGGCAGGTCCCTCTCCTGTCAGCATAGGTGGGCAACAGACACAGGATGCAGGGCTAGGAAGAGGTAAATGTGGGGGAGAAGTAGGTGAGTGAATCTCAGTTTCCTGCCCCCAGAAGAGCAAGGTAGGTCTGTGTGGATCCTCCTGACATACTGGGAATCAAGGTCCCAAAGCCCCTGAAAATCAGCTGGGCCCTCTGGGAAAAAGGAAAACCTGATCCTGCCCCTTGTAAATATGACCATGGAGTCAGCAGGCATACAGGTCTTTAGACTGCTGGCCAGTGGTTAGGGCAAGGAGCTTGGAAGCTAGTTCTGCCTGAACACAAATCCTGGCTTTTTCACTTATCAGCTCTGTGATTTTGAATACTTACTTTAACGTTCTGTGCTTTCATTTTTTTCTTCATCTGTAATATGGGGATAATAATAAAATCCATACAGTTGTTGAGGGGATTATATGAGCTAATGTATTAGCACAGTGCCTATTTTGTAGTAAGTGCTCAACTTAGGTTAGATATTGTTATTATCATTATTTCAGGATCCATCATGTTGGTTCCTGGCCCAGATATTCTTTCTGAATCAGTGAACTACATTAAAAATGTCTAATTTCTGTCAAATTTAAATTCTTCCCCTTGCTTGAGAAGCCTCTTCACTGAGTCACATAATCATAGAATCACAAGCAGTTTGGGGAACTATGAGAAGGTAGTGTCAGCATCAAGAAGCCGTGGCGACTCAATGGTTAAGTGCTTGGCTGCTAACCAAAAGAGAAGCCGTTTGAACTTACCAACCACTCTGCTGGAGAGAAGACCTGGCGATCTGCTCCCTTAAAGGTTTCAGCCTAGGAAACCCTATGGGGCTAACCATTTGGAGCTACTCTGTCAGATAAGGTCGCTATGAATCGGAATCAACTCGACAGCCCACAACAACCACAACTACGACCACCACAATAACAGTGTCAGCGTCGATGGCCTAATTTTTTAATCTCTCCAAATTCTCACATAAAGATAGAGTAACTAGATAGCAAATCAAAAACCCCTGGACAATATTTGCAACAAAACTCAGGTACAAGGTACCCCCATGAAACTTCAAATACCAGTGAAGAAAACAAACTGCAATGGCCACAAGCTACACGGTACATGTGTCTGTGCAGGAAGAAGCAGAGGGAGCAGTGGGAGGACCCCCAAAATCCTGCAGGTATTTACTGGAAGGCATGGTGCCTCCCACTCCTTTCCAAGACAGGGCCTTACAGTGAGGAGAAACTGCTGGGAGTACAGTAACAGTTGAGCAGGAGAGGGATAACAGAGACGAAGGAAAGAGAGGATCTAGGGGAACAGAGTCAGGACATCAGAAAGTAAGCCACTATTCTGTCCTAATAAGAAGCCCTGGTGATGCAATGGTTAAGTGCCTAGCTTAACCTACCCGGATCCGGTGATCTGCTCCTGTAAAGATTACAGCCTAGGAAACTTTATGGGGTAGTTCTACTCTGTCACACGGGGTCACTATGAGTAAAAATCAGCTTGATGGCACCTAACAACAACAACATTGTTCCAATATAACCTTATTTATAAAAACAGGCACTGAGCCAGATTTGGCCTGAGGGCCAGAGTTTGCCAAACTCTTTACTGGGCTTCATCAGCTAGCGAGACATCAAGATAAGGACTGTTGTCTCAATAAATGGACTGAACTTGACTCTGATCAAGTAATCCTTAAAAGATGCTGGACTTACTAAGTCATCAAAACAGTAGATCTGGAGACAACTGATGAAAAGCTAAGGACTTAACTCTGTATTTTAGGGTGAGATTGATTAGAAAGAAAAAAAAAACCAGAAGAGGAGAAATCTAAACATTTGGAACTAGATGAACTGATTCTGACATCATAAGATAGATAAGGTCACTAGAAAATAAGTCAAAATCCATTCAATGGCTGGTGGCTTTTCCAAACAGAGCATCTGACAGAGAGCATTTTCCATACGGTCTTCACCAAAAGGTCAACCTTTATGTGAAAGGTGATCTCGACTCAGAATCCCACCCTTGACACCAGGCTTTCTTCCTCCACCTTCATCCTCCATTTCAAGATCCTTTGTTGCCATTGGATCCAAGGGGACAGATCATGAGAATTGGACCTCCTTGTCTTCCTGTCCCTCCAAAAAGCATGTGTGGACCCCCACAGTAGTGTTTCCTGCTAAGGGAATTCTCTGGCCTTCCACATCCATTGGTAGCAATGAGAAATGTCTACCCACTAAGGGGCTTTCCTGATTTCTCTTTTCCATATGCTAGGTTTCTCTCTACCATCCCCACATCCTAAAAGAATAGTTATATCAGCGTTGATGCAGACTTCAAACAAACCCACTACTCAATATTCAGAACCACAGCAATAAATTGGAGACGTTTTCAGCTCTCTTCAAAGGTAATTTTGAATTCACTCTCATTATCATTTTAAAAAAATTGCTATTCCTTAAGTGACTGTGCTTTGTTTGCCCAATTGGAAGTTTTATGGAATTACAATTCCAGGATGGTGATTTGTAAAGAAAATTTACCTAACTACTTAAAAGGTAGTTTTAAAATTAAGTATTATGTAGACCAACATCTCCCAAATTGTCTTCAGGGGAATGTGAGTCCCTCTAGATAACAAGATATCCCGCAAGGTTTCTTACCGTGAGAGATGGAGTCAGCAAACCTCACCTGCAGCCACGCTGGTGCTATGCCCCCCTATCCTGCTGCTTCTTTAAGAGAACCCTCACATGTCAGAGCTATACAAAGCCTCAGGGATCACCTGGTCCAGTCCTCCATCACAGAGGGGGAGACAGAGGGCTGGAGAGTAGGGCTTGTGTGGCCAAGCTGACTTCACCTCGGCTGTCTCCTGACCTCCAGCCCACTGGTACCCCCCGCACTCTGCAGAGCTAAATCTCAAACCCAGTGAATGAAAAACAAACAAACAAAAACTATAGGAGAAGAATATATGTCCTGTCATAATGTACAGCTGTAAAAAAACAAACCCATTTGCCATCAAGTTGATTCTGACTCACAGTGAGGACAGAGTAGAACTGCCCTGGAAGGTTTCCAAGGCTCACATCTTTCCTGGAGCAGACTGCCACCTCTTTCTTCCATGGAGTGGCTGGGGGAGGGGGGTTCGAACTGCCAGTGAGTGCTTTAACCACTGCGCCACCAGGGCTCCTTAGTTTTTACTCTAGCCAGACCACTTTGGCATCTAGCAAAGTAAAAGAGGGAAAAGAAGTCCCGAAGCATAATTCCAACAGGCTGATCTCATGATGTCTGTAATTCTTGAAACCTACCACAGCAATTCAACTTAGAATAAGGGAAAAATCAAAATTAGACTCAAATGTTCGCTTACATATACACATACACCCACGTCTCCTTTATCAGTTTGTGCCTGGATGTTCTGGAATATTCATTTGTATA
This sequence comes from Trichechus manatus latirostris, assembly GCF_000243295.1. Classification (NCBI taxonomy): domain Eukaryota; kingdom Metazoa; phylum Chordata; class Mammalia; order Sirenia; family Trichechidae; genus Trichechus; species Trichechus manatus. The sequence continues at coordinate 17,369,357 of NW_004443966.1, read as the reverse complement.
TATTAATGTGCTGGTATTTTGTTACCCAGCTGAGCTCTTAAACTAATTATATGGGAAACTGGCCCAATTGAGGATATAGTCACTTGAATAAAGAGCACATCCGTGCAACTACTTGTTACTTTTGGTGACTGTCCCACCTGGAATTTTGTTACTCCTTCTGGAAAGGTTAAACATTCCAGCCCAACCACATTGTTGTTTTTGGTCACTTGAGGTTTTTACCTGGATGGCCAAGCCTTCATGTGTTCATTGCCCTTGGAGAAGACAGCATCCAGCTGCTGGAGTCCAGCTGAGTCTACCAGCAGTGATGTCACTAGAAACCCCCGGAGTGATGTTGTGTAGTGCTAGACAGGGAGAGAATGCTCATCTCTCACACCCTTAAAAAATAAAGGAACTCTTCCCAGACAAGGAGAGGAGAAAGAGGCACACCTTAAGCCATTACAGTAAAAGAGATCATGAGTTGAGAGTCCACTGCGTGCCAGGTACTCCACTCGGAGCACACTATGCAGTTGAATCCTTTCGTGAGTCCCATTTCACAGGTGAGAACAATTAAGCTCAGAAAGTTAAAGCAATTTGAGCAAGGTCATGCAGCCAGGAACTGGATGGCACTGGAACTCAGTCCACGTCTGCCTGGATCCAACCTCTGTGCTCTCCAGCCAAGCTGCCCCTTAGAAATCAGTTAACACCTTAGCAGTCATGGTCTCCAGCCAGGTGACAGTAAAGAATGATGGGATGATAATGAAGGAGGGAGAGTATCATTAAGATTCTGCCTCTCCTTGCAGTTTTACTTGAGGTTGGCTGATAGTGGCACACAGGTCCCCATGTTCCCCTCTGGCATGTATGCTGGCCCCTGTCTCTTACTCTGCTAAGCAACCTTGTGAAAGTCTAGAACTAGAAACGGTAGCACCATCCTAGGCAGTGAGGAGTACGGGCTGTAGCCCTATCCCACAATGAGCCCAGCTTCACGGCAAGGATTCCCAGTTTACGCTCAGGGAACCCAGAGTGGGCCAACAACACCAAAAAGAACAGTTCCACCAAGTAGTCTTAAAAAACGTGAGGCTCATATTGTTGAGGTTAGGTGCTGTTGAGTTGATTTCGACTCATAGTGACCCCATGTGACAGAGTAGAACTGCCCCATAGGGTTTTCTTGGCTGTAATCTTTACGGGAGAAGATTGCCAGGTCTTTTCTCCCAAGGAGCCCCTGGTGGGTTCGAACCACTGACCTTTTGGTTAGCAGCTGAGCGCTTAACCATTGCACCACCAGGGCTCCTTGAGGCTCATATACACACATGAAATTATCCACCCACCACAAACCTCACTGACACCACCATTGCTAAGGCAAAGGGTTTTAACCTCAGGGTTTTGTGATAGCTGACTGTTTTTGATTTATTTTTCTCCTTGAAGATTGACTTTGATGCTTAATTTAACCTAATTTCACCAGTAATAAAAATTTAAAAAAATAAGAAAACGTTAATTGGAGAAAGGCCTGAGGATTTATCCCATTTTATCACCAGTGGGAAGTTGGAAGTGGCAGATTTTGGTTGAATATAAAGGACTTTTGAACAGCCAGAGCTGTTCAGTGTTGGAAAGGCCGCCTCATGACAAAGTCAGCTTGTCTTAGTCATCTACTGCTGCTACAACAGAAATACTGCAAGTGGGTGGCTTGGACGAACAGAAATTTATTCTCTCACAGTCTAGGAGGTTGAAAGTCTGAATTCAGGGTGCCAGCCCGTGGGGAAGACTTTCTCTCTCCTTCGGCTCTGGGGGAAGGTCCTTGTCATCAATCTTCCCCTGGTCTAGGAGATTCTCAGCCCAGGGACTCTAAGTCCAAAGGACACGGTCCGCTCCTGGTGCTTCTTTCTTGGTGGCATGAGGCTGCCCTCCTTTCTGCTCGATTCTCTCTTTTATATCTTTAAAGAGATTGATTCGAGATACACCCTAATCCTATAGACTGAGTCCTGCCTCATTAACATAACTGCCTCTAATCCTGCCTCATTAACATCATAAAGGGTTAGGATTTACAATACGTAGGATAATCACAGCAGATCACAAAATGGTGGACAACCACACAATATTGGGAATCATGGCCTAGCCAAGTTAACACATATTTTTGGGGGACACAATTCAATCTATAACACAGTTCTATGTCTGTTTGCATTGGGGGGTAAGAGGGGAGTCCATACAGAGTGCTCCAGAGAGGATTCTGGACTCAGAACTGAAGTTGGGGGAAAATAACATCTGGGAAACCTCTCCATGGTCCAGGTGAGGTGCTAGCACTTTTACATGGTTCCTTAATCCCCATCACCTCAATAGGATATTATTAGCCTCGTTTTATGGCTGAGGAAACTGGGGTGAGGCACAGTGACTCTGCTCAAGTAACACAGCTCATCAGGGGCAAAGCTCAACTCGAATCAAAAAGTTGGAGGCTGGAGTCCACCCAGAGGTGCCTCACAAGAAAGATCTGGCAATCTGCTTCCAAAAAATCAGCCGTTGAAAACCCTCTGGAGCACCGTTCTACTCTGACACACAATGGACTGTATGGCAACTGGTTTATCTATCTATCAGGATCTCATTGCGGAGGATGTAAACCGGCAAGATCTGCAGGTGCTTAGGGACAGAGCTTCAGAGTGCAGCAATCCCTGGCACTTGCCCAGCACCTCGTGAGGGGCAAAGGGTTCTCATGAATGTTACCTCATGGGCTGAGGTGGAGAGGAGGCAGGTAAACGGCCTTGATATCTAGAAGATCCAGATGCATGTGGTTCTGGAACATCTGTCACACTGGGAATGGATATGTCAAAGTGAATGATTAAAAAAAAAAAAAAAAAGCTGGGAGAGGGTGATTATTCCAAGATGTTAACTTTTTGCCCTCAAAGGTAGATTTTAAAAAATTATAGGCAGTTTAATATAAGGGTATTAAACAGGGAACTTAATAGAGGAGCGTTATTCTTTTTAATTATAAAGGTTTTTATTTTCCTCTTTTTCCTCCATTATTTCTGTTAATAAGCTTGTCCACTGGGCTGGAACTGATTAACGAGAGGCTTGGAAAAGATTTTATTACCTGGAATAGCATTTTTACACACCAGCATTTTACTTTACAGTTTTATAAATCAAATGCAATATGGAGTCTCTGCTTAAAAATTAGGACACAATTCAAAATATTGCCCCAGGATTACCATATTTTACGTAAATAACATGGGCCTTCTGTGTTTGCTGGCCATGCCCTGCCCCCATGAGGTATTTTTGCAAGGGTGCTATGCTAATTTTTTTTAATGCAACATGTGCAAGAGGACTGGCTTGTGAGGGTGCTTCATGGGGGGAGGGTGCGGCCAGCAAACAAACACAGAAGGCACACGTTATTTGTGTAAAAGTATGGCACTTCGTTCCCCTATGTAAATGCACTCATCGTTAGCGTGAAGTCTGGGTCCCAGTGATGACTAATTCTACACAAGCCCTTAAAGGGAGCAAGGAAAAGTTCTTTGCAACCTATGGGAACTATAGGAAAATTAGGGGAAGAATTTTGGATGGGGCCTAAGACAGAAGACTGGACTATAAAGGCTTTCCATCAGCCAGTAAATCAAAATCACTGCTGAGTTCTTTATTGTATGCAGAACATCCAACTGGGAACTGTGGAGAATTATGAAGAAATGGGAAAATATAGGTTGGCTCTTAAGGAGCTTTTAATATTAAAAAGGAAGGTTGAGGAAGTTATTGTGTAGTATTCATACAAACACATGTGAACAAAACAAACATTTACAAGAAGCTATAATTGAATCCATAACTATGAATGAAGCTGTAACTATAGCCCAAAACAGACTGAGCTCAAAATAGTCTCTCAGCAAATGTCTGTTGGATGAATGAATGAATGAATAAGTATAACCAGCACATAAGTACTCTAATATTTTTGATTGACTGATGGTTGATACAGATGAATTTCTGAGATATTAGTGTTTAAGGGAGCCTTGGTGGTGCAATGGTTAAGCACTCAACTGTTAACTGAAAGTTGGCAACTCAAATCAATCCAGAGGCTCCATGGGAGAAAGACCTGGCAATCTGCTCCTGTAAAGATTACAGCCTAGAAAACTCTATGGGAAAGTTCTACTTTGTCATATGGGGTTGCTATGAGTTGGAACTGTCTCAATGGCACACAACAACAAGTGTTTAAGGTTAGTTTGTGAGCTAAGCCCTTTAAATGCTGGTTCGTTTCCCTGATGTTTCTTTTCTAAAACCAGAAAGTGCCGTCATGAGGAAGAAATAATGCTCTGGTTATGGCCTCCTAGTCCATATAGCCAAGATCTTCACAACCTTTTAAAATTAAAGCAGATCAGCATAATTCTTCTTTGTATTAAAACAAAACTCTAAAACAGCAGAACATTAAAAGGTGGATCAAATAGTCCTAAAGAGCAAGAAGTCGAAAAAAAATTTAGTTTCTGAGAAGTCAGTAGCTTAATTTTTATTCCTTAGTGTTTGATAGCTGTTGTTGGTGTTGTTTGGTGCCGCTGAGAGAGCAGAATCTTCACAGGAGCAGATCACCAGGTCTTTCTCCCGCAGAGCCACCGGGTGGGCTCTAACAGCCAACCTTTCGGTTAACAGCTGAGCGTGCTTAACTGTTGCCCCATGAGGGCTCCTTGGTTGATAGCTACTGCCTAGCTTTATGTTCAGAGTTGACTATGCAACCTTTCTCAGCTAAATGTTAGAAAGAGGAATGAGACATACAGAATTAATACCTGCTAACAGGCGGGGTATGTGGACTGCCCATTGCCCTAGTCACTGTTCATCTGTTCATCACTGTTCATCAGTGATGTTCATAACTCTTAACTCAGTTTTCAGATCTACCAGTCATTCATCTAGTACAGGGATTGGCAAACTACAGCCAGGGGGCCAAATCTGACCTGCCAACTGTTTTTGTAAATAAAGTTTTAATTGGAAACCAGTCATGGCTTTTGCTCTACAATAGTGGAATTGAGTAGCTGCAGCAGAGAACACATGGCCTGAAAAGCATAAAATATATACAGTCTGGCCCTTTACTGATAAAGTTTGCCAACCCTTGCTCTACTGTAGCACTGCTACTTCTTTATTTACGTCATTATATAATGAGTTTATTACTGTTATTTAAAATGAGTTAAGTCATTTTTTAAAATCTCAGTTTTAATTTTGAATACTATAAATATCTATATTCATAATTCATATAAATAAAAGCTCTTTGGAGACTTTGATAATTTTTAAGTGTGTAAAGGGGTCCTGACACCAAATTATTTGAGAACCACTGACTTAGCAAAAATGAAACTGTCACACTGAATTTATGAGATGTAGCCAAAGACAAAAGTACAGCCTGAAATGCTTTTATTTTTTTTTTAAGGTGGAAATCTTAAAACAGAAGTTTATGAATTCATTAAAAGAAAAACATTTTGCATTAGAACCTGAGAGCTGGTTCTTCAGAAAATATGTATTTTTAAAACAAACTACTCTAATAAAGAACTACGGTGCGCCTGACTCATGTCTTGGTATTTTCAATCGTCTTATATGCATACAAAAGCTGGACAATGAATAAGGAAGACTGAAGAAGAACTGATGCATTTGAATTATGGTGTTGGCAAAGAATATTGAATGTACCGTGGACTGCCAGAAGAACAAACAAATCTGTCTTGGAAGAAGTACAGCCAGAATGCTCCTTGGAATCAAGGATGGCGAGACTTCGTCTCACGTACTTTGGATATGTTATCAGGAGGGACCAGTCCCTGGAGAAGGACATCATACTTAGTAAAGCAGAGGGTCAGTGAAAAAGAGGAAGACGCTCGATGAGATGGATTGACACAGTGGCTGCAATAATGAGCTCAAACACAGGAACGATTGTGAGGATGGCACAGGACGGGGCAGGGTTTCTTTCTGTTGTACATACGGTCACTATGAGTCAGAACCAATTCAATAGCAACTAATAACAATGACAATAAAGAAAAAAATAATAAAGCCCAAATAAAAAAGCTTTACAACTGAAAAAGAAAATACCTCAGAGAGCATGTAAATTATAAGTGAATTCTCTGTATATTTCTGTTCCACTACATTTGAAAATCTCCATGAAAAGGAAACATTAAAAAAATAAAAATTACCAAAATGCCTTAAGATGAACAAGAAAACATGATAAACAAATAGTCATAGAAGAATTTTAAAAAGTTATCAAAAGGAATTTCTTCCTAAAAGATTCTCTGGCCAGATGTTTTTTATTGGTGAGTTCCCTTCAAAATCTAAAGGAACAGCTCATTATATAAGCCTTTCCAGAGCCTATAAAAATTGGGAGGTTAACCTAACCAAACCCTCAGAGAGGTAGCACAAAATAAAAACCATAAGCCAATCTCACTTATGAATATAGATTTAAAAAATCCTAAGTACTAAGAAACTAACTGAATTCAACAGAACATGAAAAGAATTACTGAGCGAGATCAAGCAGGGTGCATTCCAAGAATGCAAAGATGATTTAAGGAAATCTTTGGGAGAAAAATAATTTAAACAGATGCCAAAATGGTATTTAAAACTCATTGTGGTAAAAACATTTACAAAATTAAAAACACGCTTTCTCAGCGTGATAAATGAATTCATTTGCATTCATTTAAATGTTTGTTGAGCATACATCTATCTTTCTTGACAGTGAAAATTAGAGGCATTCACATTAAAATCAGAGCTGTCTTGACACGAGTCAAGGATGTCTGCTGTTACTTATTGACAACTGCTTTAGAAATTTTGGTAAACATAATATCACGACTGTTGGAAAGGAAGAGGCAATATTATCATTATTTTTAAACGGCATGATTGTATCACTAGAAAATCATGGGAAGCAATTAAAAAATACTTCTAATTAATAGGAGCCCTGGTGGTGCAGTGGTAAAGAGCTTGGCTGCTAACCGAAAGGTCAGCAGTTCGAATCTACCAACCGCTCCTTGGAAACCCTGTGGAGCAGTTCTACTCTGTCCTACAGGGATGCTGTAGGGTCGCTATGAGTCGGAATCAACTTGACGACGTTTGGTATTTTTTTTTTAATTGTGCTTTAAGTGAAAGTTTACAGTTCAAGTCAGTTTCTCATATAAAAATTTATATACACATTGCTATGTGACCCCAGCTGCTCTCCCTAAAATGTGACAGCACACTCCTCCTTTCCACCTCGGATCTCCCGTGTCCATTCAACCAGCTCCTGTCCCTTTTTGCCTTCTCATCTCTTCTCTGGGCAGGAGCTGCCCGTTTAGTCTCATGTATCTACTTGAGCTAAGAAGTACCCTCTTCACAAGTATCATTTTATGAGCCATAGTCCAGTCTAATCTTTGTCTGAAGAGTTGGCTTTGGGAATGGTTTCAGTTTTGGGCTAATGGAGAGTCCAGGGGCCAAGTCTTCCAGGGTCCCTCCAGCCTCAGTCAGACCATTAAGTCTGGACTTTTTACTAGAATTTGAGTTCTGCACCCTACTTTGCTCTTGCTCCGGCAGGGACTCTTTGTTGTGTTTCCTGTCAGGGCTGTCTTTGGTGGTAGCCAGGCACCATCTAGTTCTTCTGGTCTCAGGTTGATGGAGTCTCTGGTTTATATGGCCCTTTCTGTCACTTGGGCTAATATTTTCCCTGTGTCTTTGGTGTTCTTCATTCTCCTTTGCTCCAGGTGGGTCGGGACCAATTGATGTATCTCAGATGGCCGCTTCCTAGCTTTTAAGACCCCAGATGCCACTCACCAAAGTGGGATGCAGAACATTTTCTTAATAAACTTTGTTATGCCAATTGACCTAGATGTCCCCTGAAACCATGGTACCCAGACCCCTGTCCCTGAGACTCTGTCCCTTGAAGTGTTTGGTTGTACTCAGGAAACTTTTTAGCTTTTGGTTTAGTCCAGTTGTGCTGACTTCCCCTGTATTGTGTATTATCCTTCCTTTCACCTAATTCTTATATAATATCTCGTTAGTGAATACCCCTCTCCCTCCCTCCCCATCCTCATAACCATCAAAGAATGTTTTCTCCTGTGTTTATGGGTTTGGTTTTTCTGGTTTTATAACTAATGAAAGTTCAACAACGTGACCAGATAGAGATAAATACAAAAAAATAAATAAAAATCTGTAACTTTTTTATATACTGATAATAACAATTTTGAAGATAAAATAGGAACAAATTTCCATTCTCCACCATCACGATTATACCACAACATAATAAAATTAAATACCTAAGACCAATCCTTATAAGAAATGAAGAAAATCTCTATGGGAAACATAAAAATTTTACTGAAAGATATAAACTATTTGAACAAATGGAGATAAAAACTATATTATTAGATGGAATGTTTTAGCTATGTTGATTCCTTGCAAACTGACTTACAGATTAACAGATTTTGGCACGATTCAGGTTCAGATTCAAGTGTCACCTCCTTTGAGAGGCCTTCCCTGATCACCTAACTCAAATAGTACGCCCACTCCTCCAGTCAAACCCTCTCATTTCCTTGTTTGATGTTCTTACAGCAGGTATCTGCATCTGAAATGATGTTTGTGTACTCGTGTCTCCTGTCTATCTGTCCACTAGAACATAAGTATCCTGAGGGCTTCGGTAGGCCCTCGTTCACTATGGTATTCGCAGAGCCTGGCAGATACTAAGCAATAAATATTTACTGAGTGAATTTAACACAATCACATGAAAACAACAGTGGGATTTTTCTTTTTCTTGAATGTCGCAAAATAGTTGCAAAATTACTCTGGAACATAAACATGCTACCTTATTTTAAAAAGGAGCCCTGGTGGCACAATGGTTAAGTGCTTGGCTGCTAACCGAAAGGCTGGTGGTTTGAACCCACCAGCTGCTCCGAGGAAGAAAATCTAACAATCTGCTTCTGTAAAGATTGCAGCCTAGGAAACCTTATGAGGCAGTTCTACTCTGTTACATGGCGTAGCTATGAGTCAGAATCGACCTGATGGCACCTCAAAACAACAACAGATTATTTTAAAAATGTTATGAAAAATGAAAAGAGAGGAGACTTGCCATGCCAAATATTAACATATTTTAAAGCTACAATAGTCAAAACACTGTGTGTGGTACAGGAATTATTTGATGGATCAGTGGAACAGAACAAATAGTTGTGAAACAGACCTAGGATAAATATGAGAACTTAGCACATTCTAAACATTTCAGCGTTAAATAAATGAATTATTCAATAAATTGGGTTGAAAAATTGGCTAAACATAAGAGAAAAATCTAGATTCTCATTTATACCCCAAGTGTGTCAGAGTAGAACTGTGCTCTATAGGGTTTTCAATGGCTGATTTTTCCGAAGTATATCACCAGGCTCTGCTTCCAAGGTGCCTCTGGGTAGACTCGAACCTCCAACCTTTCGGTTAATAGTCGAGAGAGTGGTCCCAAGGACTCCAGAGTAGAATTAACCAAAAACCTGTTGCCGTCGAGTCAATTCAGATTCATAGGAACCCTATAGGACAGGGTGGAACTACCCCATAGGGTTTCTGAGGGGTGGCTGGTGGATTTGAACTACTGACCTTTTGGTTAGCAGCTGAGCGCTTAGCCACTGCGCCACTGGGGCTCCAGAGTAGAATTAGAAGATGCCAAAAGTTCTAACAGCTCTTGATGCTTGGCTAAAGCAGCTGGAGAAGAGCTAATAAAGGCAGTCCTCATTTAGAGGGAGAAAGGAGGCTTAACTTCAAAGCTCACCCCTTCAGGGATTTACCGTCAAGAACTGAAGGTTTAGAAGAAGAGAAGGATCTGACTGGAGTTCTGCTTAACAAGAGGAGGAAAAAGGTGCTCAATTTCTCTGATGGGAAGGTAAGATCTGGAGGGAGAAAGGGACAACGTGGAAGGCAGATTTCACGTTTCTGCAGCTCTACATCTAATGAGCTGTAAGGACAGTGACCCCAGAGAGGGAACAGTTCAGAAATCCCCCAAATTACTGTTTTTCTCAGGTGCCACTTCTCTTTCATTAAGTCAACTCTGTTTGCTAAATGCTATTTAAACCTTAGATATCTCTTCTTAAGGCTTGTTGTCAGGTGCCGTCGAGTCGGTTCTGACTCATAGGGACCTCGTGTACAACAGAACGAAATACTACCCGGTCCTGCACCATCCTCACAATGGTTGCTGTGCTTGAGCCCATTGTTGCAGCCACTGTGTGCGCTCAGCTCGTCTTAATTCCCTAATGTGGTCGCTCAATGATCTAAGACATTGCAAAAAAGTCAGACTTGGATTCAAAGAAGGAAGGCTTAGATGTACTTCAAAGTGAGCTAGGAATGGACGTCCACAGGGACAGCATTACGCACACTGGACTCACAGGTAGTGGGTTCTGAGTATTACCCTCATTCAGGTAGGAGACCTGGGAGCAATTAGCAGCCCTGCTGAAGAGGCTGTCTGGAGGCACGCTGGCTGCAAGAGAGCGTTATTCTTCCTGTAGGTACAGGGGAGTCCAATCACTTCCATAAACATCCAAGACCCAGCCCGCCCAGCAGCTGTTTCCTGCATTTGAAGAAAGCACCCCACTAGGTGTAGAAAACCAGGTGTGGGCACTTTGCATATCTCTGAGACCCAAGATGTAATTAAAAGCAAAATAAACGACAGTTTAACTATTTCCCACAAAATGAAAGCGACTCCAAGTACAAATGGGCTAATGCAGCCTTACATTGTCAGGGTAACTAGGTGCTAACTAAAAAGTAGAAAATGTGAAACAACCATGAGCCTAAGTGGTTCGGATGGAGTTAATTTCATTTCACTCCAGCGTCTATGAAAGCTTTTCCAGGTCGAGCGACTATGAAAGTAAAAAGCAATCCCGTGTAAACAGATGTAAGGACATCCAAGCGCATTCCTAAATCAACGGGAAGTGTGCTGTCAGACACCAGGTGGAAAGTGTGTAATGCAAAATTGAGTCCAGGAGTGCTAAAACAAACAACAGGATCTTTCCAAATCACAGCGAGAGGGCACGATCTCGATCTCGTCGGTGTGGGCTCTTTGTTTTGCAAAGTTTCCGTTTTGGACGGGAATCATAAAAGCTTGCTGCTGAAGCAGAGGTGAGAACTGAGCCCAGATAAAAAACCAAACACTCAACAACCACCTCTCATCTGCCAGCGTAGATGAGGAACATCCCTCCAAGGTGTAGTCTGTAGTCTGACTGTGTCCTGGGGCACCACCTGCTGCAGGTATCTGAGGAGGGCCACAGAGTCCATCTCAGCATCTTGTCCTGAGGCCTGAAACCAGATCACTGGTGCATGTCATACCACCTGCTTTAAATATTCGTTTCATAACACACTTGCGGTTTCATTTCTCCAAGATGTCCTACTCTGTTTATGAGCTAGGCGCTCTTTTAGAAGCTAATTTTAGAAGAACTTTGCTGAGGCAGATGGCGAATGTCCAGTGAGGAACATATAACTATGGCGACTTGGCCCGTGGAGAGGTCTCAGAGAGGGTGTGGGCCAAGTGATTTTAATCAAGTTAGAGACACTAGTTGGAGGGGGTGGAACCGGGTAGATGAGGCAAGAAGGCTGCAAAGAATCAAGTGGAACGTTGCTTTCTTCTGGGGACCTGCCTTTATTTCTGTTCTTCAGGACTGTGCAAGTTCCTAACACATGGCACACACCCGAGAGAAGGAAGGTCTAAGGTTGAACTGTGTGTATTCAAGGAGTTCACTGGGGGAGAGCACAGACTTGCATACTAATAAATTACAATAAAATATAGCAAGTGCCAAACTGGAGAGGTGATCAAAGTCCTAGGAGAATCCAAAGGAAAAATCCACCAACACTCTTCGCTTTTCCTTCTGTCTTTCGTTTACTCTTCTGCCATGTATTAAGAAAGCAAGCAAGGACTCTGGATGCCAGAAAGGCAGGTTACAGAAAGGTGTCTTAACCCGGGACTTCTGTAGCTGGGGCTGCTTCACAGCTGCTGAGAGAGAAGCAACCCAGGGGCCCATGCTAACAAATTGAGTGAAATATTGACAGTAAATTGGAGAGGGCTTGGGTTGAAAACTAAGAATTTAATAGCACCTTAGATATTTATTATTAATTTTTAAACACCATTCTGAAATAACTGACGCATAAAACTTCAGCACCAAAAGGGATCTTTGTGATCACATAGGAAGGGATTTCTCAACCTTGGCGCTGCTGACATTTGGGCCGAATAATTCCTTATTGTGGGGGCTGTCCTGTGCACTGGAGGATGTGTAGCAGCATCCCTGGTCTCTACCCACTAGATGCTAGTAGGACCCCCAAGTTGTGATAATCAAACGTACCCTGGGGGCTAAAACGGTCCCTGGTTGAGACCGCCAGACATGGGGCAATGGTCCTCTATCCTGACAGAACACTGGGCTCACCTGGAGAGCTTAAAAAATCCTGATACCCAGGCTAAGCCCCAGACCAATTAAGTCAGGGTCTCTGGGGGTGGGAGCTAGGCACTGGCATATTTCAAAGCTCTTTCTGTGATTCCTGCGTGCAGCCAGGGTGAGAGACATTGATCGAAGGAGATAAGGAACTAATAGTTATTAAATACCTCTAATATGCTAGGTATTTTACAGATGTTATCTCCTTCAAAGTTGACCACTCTGTGAAATTATAATTGTTTTCCTATTTTACCTAAGAGGAAACCGAATCTCAGAAAAGCTAAGTAACTTGTCCAAGAGCATCCAGACAGAAATGGCAGCTCTGCAAAGGCCAATTTCAATGGGCAGTGCTGGATTGCAAATTGAGACAGGCCAAGAATTGGAGACTAGATAGAAGCAAGAGCAGAGAAATGCTAGTCAAAGGATTGGATGCAGTGTGGGGTGAAGGGGTAAATACTTCATTTCATAAATTTGTACCCCTTTTTCTGATTACAATGAGATCAGCAGAGGGGAGATGGGGAACAAGCAGGTCCACTTCTCTATTATTTTATTTTTCTCTTCCCACTTTATTTATTTGAGGGAGCCAGGTTTATCTTTATTGCTCAGTGTACTTCCTTAATAGTGAATTCCCCGCTGCATGAAGTTTCTCTGTTCAAGTTCCTTTCCACTAGGCGGTCTCACAACACTTTTAGGTATCCAAGCATGTCCACTTTTGTTTCTCTTTTTGTTTGGCTGGGAAGAAGGAATTAATCCTAGAGAGACAATGAGGTGCAGAAGTCATAAGGACACACAACTAGAAGAGTTATGTTAAATCAGGCAGGCTTTTGAGTTTGAGGAGAAGAAAGTACACAATTTTACACCTAAGTCAGCATAATCCCGGAAGCTTCTGGCAGTGGAAGAGAAGGCTGTTTGCTATTTGGTCATTACAAGGAAAACTAGTTTTGTTAAGCAGTCGCTGATAAATATTGGAGCCGTGCGATAGAGAAGGGAAATTACATACGAAACGAATGACAACGCTATGTGCTTCGTGTTTATTATCCCACTGAATCTTTGCAATATCTCTTAGAGAGAAGTGGTATTGTATCTGCTTGCTGGCCTACCCTTGTCCATGCACACTCAGGGGGAAACTGCCTGACCGTGCACCAGGGTCTGTACCTGCCAACCAGCCCTCCATTTGGAGGAAAGACCTGTTGTAGAAACAGGTGTAGGCAACTGTGGAGGAAACCCACTTAATGTACCTATAACAATTGACTAGCCATTAACTTTATAAATATAAATGGACAACTAAGTATTGTCAGGCACTAAAAAAAAATAAAAACAAGAGGAAGTCCCAACAAAAATTCTTAAAAGCTAGTTACAGAAAGAAAATTCCTTACTTTGACATAAGATATCTATCAGAAACCTAAACAAACATCTACTAGAATTGTTTCAATGGTCAGAAACAAGATATGGAAGTCCATTATCATTACAATTATTCAAAAATTTTTAGAGGTCCTAGCCAGAGCGATAAGATGAGAGAGAAAGAAGAGTCAGAATATTTGAAAGGAAGACAACATTATTATCTATAGATACCACGATTGTCCACCTAGAAAATCAAGCCAATAAACTGCAAAATTATTAGAATCATTAAAAGAGTCTAGTAAAGTGTCCAGATACAAAATAAATACACAACAAATTGATTTTACACACACCAGAATGACCAACGGGACAATATAATGGAAATAAAGATCTCATATACCATATTGATAAGAACTACACAATACCTAGGAATAAAACCAATGCACATATGCAAAGTCTAAACTAAGAAAACCACAGAACTTTATTAAAGAACGTAAAATGGAGAGACATGCCATCTTCCTGAATGTAAACAGTCAATATGTGAAGACATTTTTTCCTCCTCAAATTAATCTATGAGTTTATTGCAGTCCCAATCAAAATATCAACAAAACTGTTATGGATTTTGAAGAGCTGATTTTTGAAATGTATTTGGAAGAATAAATGTCTAAAAATACCAAGAAAATTTACAAAAAGAACAAAGTGTTTGGGCAGGAATTGGGGAGGGGAACAAGGAGTGGACCTACAAAAGAGTAAAACATGCTATAAAACTACAATAGTGAAAACAATACGGTATTGAAGCAGGAAGAGACAAGTAGATCAACAGACCTGAATAGAAAATACACAAGTATATCTACATATGTTTGAATTTAATGGAGGCAGTATTTCAGATTAGTGGGGAAAATTCAATCAATGATATTGGGAAAATGACTAGCTATCTGGAAAAAATATAGATTTCTTCCTCACACTGCACACAAAAACTAATTCCAGACTGATAAAATATTTAAACATTAAATATGACTATAAACAAAATATGAAGCCCTGGTGGTGCAGTGGTTAAGCACTCTGGATGCTAACCAAAAGGTCAATGGTTCAAACCCATCAGCCACTCTGCAGAAGAAAGATGTGGCAGATAGCTTCCATAAAGATTTACAGCCTTGGAAACCCTATGGGGCAGTTCTACTCTGTCCTATAGGGTTGCTATGAATCGGAATTGACTTGATGGCAATAGGTTTGGTTTATTTTATTTTTTTATTGTTGTATTTTAAGTGAAAGTTTACAATTCAAGTTAGTCTCTCATACAAAAATTTATACATACATTGTTATGTGACCCTGATTGCTCTCCCTTTAGTGTGACAGCACACTCCTCCTTTCCACCCTTGATTTCCCGTGTCCATTCAACCAGCTCCTGACACTCTCTGCCTTCTCATCTCACCTCCAGACAGGAGCTGCCCATTGAGTCTACTTGAGCGAAGAAGCACACTCTTCACGAGTATCATTTTACGTCCCATAGTCCAGTCTAATCTTTGTCTGAAGAGTTGACCTCGGGAATGGTTTTATTTCTGGGTTGACAGAATAGGTTTGGTTTTTATAAACAAAATAGAAGAAAATACTAGAGAATAATTTAATAACCTAGGAGTGAGCAGGTCTTCCCAAGTAAGACAAAACCCACTAGCCATAAAAGAAATTATTGACAGATTTGACTACATCAACATTAAAAACTTTCCCTACAGAGAAATAGATACCACAAATAGAGCTGAAACACAAGATAAAGACTAATATTTTCAATATATATGAACAGGAAATGGCTATTATTCATAAGACATGAGTTCCTAAAATCAATAAGAAAACTACAAACATAATTTAAAAACGGGAAATTCGGGTTGTTGTTGTTGTGTGCCGTCGAGTCCATTTTGACTCACAGAGACCCCACAGGACAGAGCAGAACTGCCTCACGGAACTTTCTAGGTTGTAGTCTTTACACGAGCAGATTGCCTGGTCTTTTCTCCCATGGGGTGGCTGGTGGGTTTGAACCACCAACCTTTCAGTTAGCAGTCATGCACTTAACCATTGTGCCACCAGGGCTCCATGGGAAATTCATAGAAGTAAAAATAACAATAAAAATCAGTGGTTAGGAAGATGCAAATAAAAAATATATATTAAAAATTAAAGGTATCCATAATATTTAGTATTGGTGAGGGTGTGGGCAAAGGGTTCTTCCATGTACTTTTGGAAGGAGTATAAATTGATACAACTATTTTGGAGAGTAATTTTTCTGTATCTTTTAAATTTTTAAGTGTGCATTCCATTTGACCTATAAATTCTTCTGCTAGGAGTCTACCCTACACTGATATTTATGTAAGTATGAAAGGATATATGTATAAGGATATTCACTGGAGCATTACTTGTTAGACAACCTTTAAGTTCTCTTCTACTAAGAATTTTGCTCTGTTTCTTCCAGAAACAAATTTCCAGTTATTTATCTTGGGCTTCTCTTTCTTGCTATAGGCTTTTAAAAATGTCTAATGATCTTTTGGATGTCCATTCATATTATTTTCAGTTATCTGTTGATATTTAAGACAAAAGCAATGGGAATGCTGCCTGAGAACTCTGTACGCATGGGCAGAGCTTGTAAACAGGTATAGGTCTATAAGGTGTGAGAACAGGGTTATCAGTCGTTAAGCTGCTCCTTCTCCCAATTCCAGAGTAAATACTGAAGTCTAGGCTATGATTTCCTCTGTGTTCTTTATTAGTTAATATTCTTCCATCTACCTTCTAGCTTCCAAAATTTGCTGAAATCACTTGTCCACTGCTGGCGACCCTCTTGCTTTCTTGGTAGCTGTAGGTTATATCTTTTTTTCATTCCTTTAGTATCATTGTAATGGGTACTTGGGAGGAAGGGAAGAAAAACTCACATGCTCAGTCTGCCATCTTGAACCAAAACTCTGAAGTATTATCTGCAGTATCAAAAAGCTGGAGACAATCTAAACATCCCCTAATAGGAAATGCTTAAATAAATGATGTTACATCCGTTTTCCGGAATACTCTGCACTCAAAAAAAAACATTATGAAGCAGCTCTGTATGTATTATTATGGAAAGACATCCATGATATATTATTAACATTAAGAAGCAAATTGCAAAAAGCTTGTGTAATAATGTCAATTAAATAAACGTATATATTTATATGTATATATGTATATATTTATAAATAAATGTTTATATTTATATTATATTTATTCATGTATTTAAATTATATTTATATTTGTACTTGCACAAAGGTCTGGAGGATACGCACCGAACTGCTAAGGACAGCCACCTTTGGGGAAGGCAGTGAATTGAGTGTGGGGTTAACATGAAGAAGGAATTTCATCTTTTTGCTCTATATCTTGTCTTCTTTGAAATTTTTGTGGTATGAAAAAAATCTTTGGACATAATTGTCATACAAATGTAAGACATCACATTATTTAAACACCCCTATCTTTGCCATGAAAAAATTTGCTCAAGTAATAAAGTAAATAAAGGCCTGCAAATTACAGATAATCCATGACACTTGACTACTCAAATGTTTCCTAAAATGTTTTGGGAAAATATGCTTCAAATAAAAGGGATTGCTATTTTACTTTTAAAAACTTATCAACCCTTGAAAATCTCTTCCAAGTCTAAGACTCTATGACAATATAGCATGTTGGCAGGTAGTACAGGTCCTATATAATCAATTTTTGCTCGGTATGCTTTTATGTCTGATTTCTTAACTGGTACATAATAACATTAGTAAACTGAACGGACTGAACTAGGCCAAACGTTGATATTTCAGCTGAAATAATTTTACAGTATCTTATTATTAAGAAAGAGGCTAGTAATCTAACATGTCAATCATTTTAATAAAATTAGATTCAACTTTTTATTTCCATATAGCTGGCTTCAGAATAATTCATATAACCAAGGAGAATGCATAACCTACAACAGATACCACTAAGTGTCACGGTTCCCCCACTCCAGCTCTGCTCAGAGAAACATTAAGCCCTGAGAAATGGCAAGTCTGCCTCTCCCCCAGCTCTGGGAGGGCCAGACTCTGAGTCTAGCAGAACTGGCTCTGTGAAATTCAAATCAAATTAAGTCACTAGACTCAAAGTTAAGTTTGTTTCTGGTATACATGCTTCCTTCTTCTATTTAGTTTTTGATTTTTAAATTTCAATTTGCACATCCTAACTCTATAACTGCATCTTTAATAAATAATTCCAAATCCTTTTGGAAGCAAACAGTTTAGTTTTTTAAAAGTCAAAGAAGACCATGCATGTGAAACCGTGAAACTGCTTTGGAGATTGAAGTATATACATATGGCATATGTGCTATGGTACATATATACATATGGTATGCATACTATGCTATATATAGACATATGGTACATGTACTATGGTGTGTTTATATGTATAATATATAATATATATATTTTTATATATATAATATACACACACATATATACACACACACAGTATATGTAGTACTGTGTGTGTATATATATACATACATATATACATATGGTATATGTACTATGGTATATATACACACACACATATGGCATATGTACTATGTTACATATATATACACACACGGTATATGTACTATGGTATATATACACACACGTATGGCATGAGGACTATGTTACATATATATATACAGATGCACACACACAGTATGTGTACTATGGTATATATAATATGGTATATATGTTGTACTGTTGTTAGTTGCTGTCGAGTTGATTCTGACTCATGAGGACCCTATGTGTGCAGATTAGAACTGCTCTATAGTGTTTTCAAGGCTTCAAGAAGCAGATCACCAAGACTGTCTTCCCAGGCGCCTCCGGATAGGTTTGAAGCACCAACATTTCAGCTAGTAGTCAAGTGTTTAACCATCTGCGCCACCCAAGGACTCATGATTCATGTTGTGTGTGTGTGTATATAAATATATGCATATATACGTATATATACATACACATATATAACAAACACATACATACATATAGGTATACATGTGTAGATAGATAGATGGTATATGACTACTATTATTAACTGTGTAGCCTAGGGTAGGAGCCCTGGTGGTGCAGTGGTTGAGAGCTCAGGCTGCTAACCAAAAGGTCGGCAGTTTGAATCCACCAGCAGCTCCTAGGAAACTCTATGGGGCAGTTCTACTCTATCCTATAGGGTCGCTATGAGTTGGTACTGACTGGATGGCAGTGGGTTTTGGTAGCCTAGGGTAAGTCATTTGAATACTGAAGCCCTTAAAAAGTCTTTTAAAATGAGGTGATTAAACTCTCTGCTTCAGTACTAATAATACAAGTCTGTCTATTTTGATAGAATCTACTTTCTATCTCCATCAAGTTTGGGAGTAGTTATTTAAAAGTATTTCACAAGAAAACTATAGTTTATGTTACAAGTAAGTAAAAGTAATTTTGGAAAACAATAGGGTAACTGGAAAAACTTGTTAAAACTGTGAAATTATACAAATTTGATTTATTTCCTCTATATTGCCTATTTGGCAGAACAAACTTATGCAAATGGTGGAATCAACTTTCTACACTAAATTAAAATGTACAGATAATACGGTTTACATGGTCAGAAATCACAAGGTAAGAACACACAAAGCTTCATCATTACTTGGAAAATTATGGAGAAGCCACATATCTCTTTAAAAAATGCTCCAATGTTAGAAAATGTATAATAATATAACATGTAGTCATTGGAGAGCTAGATACATCTGTGCTCTAATGGCTTATACATAACCTCAAGCTGTCTCATGAAAATTAATTTTTATACATACATCACAGAGCAAGGGACTGGGCAGGATAAGGGAGTTAGGGAAAGAGAAAACCTGTGATGAGATAAAGACCATCCAAACCACTGAAGTGTACACTTGAAAAGGGTGCATTTTATGGTAGATGAATTATATTTCAACAAAGAAAAAGAAGGCAGGGAAGGTGACAAAAGAGGAGGAGGAGGAGGGGGAAGGAGAGAGAAGAAGGGGGAGGGAGGGAGATGGAGGGAGAGAGGGGAGGAGAAGGAAGGAGAAGAAGCAGGAGAGGGAGGGAGAGGGAGGAAGAGGGAGAGGAGGAAAAGGAAGGGGAGGGAGGGGAAGAAGGAAGGAGAAGGAGGGGGAGGGAGAGGGAAAGAGAGTGAGGGAGAGGGACAGACAGGGAGGGACAGGGAGGGACAGGGAGGGAGAGAGAGGGAGATGATTTACTTTGTACCGGAAGCTCCTCTCACTATAGCTTGCTTTTCTATTTCTGCTCATCCTCCTTTGCCCACATGGCATCATGTAATATTGCAATGGACTTTATGGATTTCTCATGCACCCTACTCATCACTGGGCATAGGAAGTTGAACCTGACTCTCTGATCACTGTCCCATTGACTCTTGGTACTTTCATTCTTCCTCAGCCTTCCCCTCCATCTTTTTTATACAGAGAGAGAATTTCTATTCCCTAAAGTTTTGACGTTCTACAAGCTCTCTGAGACAACAGAAAGGGAATAACATTTATCAAATGCCTAGTAAATTCCATGGGCCCTTCTGGGTCCTGAACATCCTTTATCCCATCTGACTCTCAAGACCATTTATAAAGTCACAATTTGTATTCCCATACTCCTGATGAACACACCAAGGCTCTGAGAGCGGTTTCCATTCTCACATCAGGGGATATTCACCCAAAATACCTATTTCATTTTCACAGGGCCCAGCTCAAAACTGCTTAGTGGATAGGACTACCTATTCTTGCCAGGGAAAATGTACTAAAAACACAAAGCTAATAAAAAGTGGCATTGTTTGCTGGTGCGTTCAAATAATCCCCTGAAGAACATTTTCCACTCTCAGAGGCAGGATGTTTATGGAGATGTGATCTCATAACAGTACAATGAAAGGAGGAAGTGCACAAAGACTATTTTTGCCATTAAAAACAACACACAAACCACTCATTGGGAAACTAGGCTTATTGCCACTTTGGTGGCTGCTGGGTTTGCCAGAGCAAATGTAACAGCTTTCTACTTTAATTGGGTTTGTCTCAGGTCCCATCTGCCATCCCTTCCTCTTCTGGCCGATAAAACCAAATGAAGTTAGTTTTGGCTACATTTGGCTGGACAGAAAAGGAAGAACTGCAGCATCTGGAGTTCCTGGGTCTGTAGTTATCTTCTGGGGTAATCCTGATACTTGAACGTTTCAAAAGGAATGATCCTTCAACTGCTGTGGCCATTGACTGCTGCATGGTCAACAGTGTACCAGAGGAACCTGGGTTCTGAGAACTGTCCAGGTAATCTCTTTCTCTCTCTTTTTAACGTTATTTATTTTGTTGTTGTTGTTGAGAATACACACAGCAAAACATACACCAATTCAACAGTTTCTACATGTACAATTCAGTGACAATGATTACATTCTTTGAGTTGTGCAACCATTCTCATCTGCCTTTTCTAAGTTGTTCCTTTTCCATTAACATAAACTCACTGTGCCCTAAGGTTCCCATCTAATCTTTTGAGTTGCTGGTGTCAATTTGATCCCATTGAAATAGTTCTTAACAGCGTAAGGCTCAAGGCAGACATTTTTTACTAGTTAAGCTAAGCTGAGTATAAGAAGACTTCAGAGGATATTTTTGGTTAAAGGTTTAAAGATTATCTCAGGACAATGGTTTCAGGAGTTCATCCAGCCTTCACGGCTACAGAAAGTCTGGAGTCCACGAAAATTTGAAATTCTCTTATGCGTTTCCCCCCTTCTGATAAGGAATCCTCCATAGACCATGTATTATGTCTTAATAAACTACTGTTAGGGATTGAATTGTGTCCCCCAAAAAGATATGCTGAAGTCCTAACCCCTGGTACTTGTGAATATGACCTTGTTTGGAAACAGGGTCTTTGAAGATGTTATCAGTTAAGTGAACATAAGGTCATACTGGAGTAGGGTGGGCCCTGATTCATTCCAAGCGGTATCCTTATAAAAGAAGGGCAGAGACACAGCCAGACGGACGGAGGAAGGACGGCCATGGGAAGATGCATCTACAAGCCAAGGAATGCCTTAGGCCACCAGAAGCTGGGCAAGACAAGAATGGATCTTCCCCTGGAGACTTTGGAGGGAGCATGGCCCAGCTGACATGATGACTTGGACTTCAAGCCTCCAGAACTGTAAGACAATAAACATCTGTTCTTACAAGCTACCCAGTTTGTGGTATTTTATATTAGCAGCCCTAGGAAACAAATACAACTACCAAGCATGGAGCCAGACTGCCTGGGTTCAAATCCCAGCTCTACCTCTTACTTTGCTACGTGACCTTGGCAAGTTACATAATCTCTTTTGTGCCTGGTTCCTCATCTGTAACACAGGGATGGGAACAGCTCCTAGCTCTTAGGGCTGTTGATTGAGAGGGTTCAATGATTTAATATATGTAAAGTACAAAGAACAGTGCCTGACACACAGTTTGTGCTATATAAGTTCTTGTTAAATAATTAAAAAAAAAACAAAAACGCTGCTGTTCATTAAAATGCCTTTAACAAACTGCTTCCTTATATATATCATTGTGTTAACTGATTTGTCCAAGGTCATGTGCATTAGAAAGGAGCCCTCGGGGTGCGACAGTTAAGCGCTCGGCGGCTAACCAAAAGGTTGACAGTTGGAACCCACCCAGCTGCTATGCAGGTGAAAGACCTGGTGATCTGGTCCCGTAAAGATTACAGCCTAGAAAGCCCTATGGGGCAGTTCGACTCTGTCACATGGGGTTGCTAGGAGTTGAAATTGACTCAATGGCATCTAACAACAACAACATATGCATTAGAAATTGGTAAAAACTAATTTGTGTGACTGCTTTGCTTTGCAGGGAATGCAAACAGCCTGGGAATCCAGAGCAAAGTATCACAGAGATCTTCTTTTTCAGGAAAATGGGTTAAAAATGGGCTTTCAGTATTTATGATATTGCTCATAATGATCGCAGAGGGGTTCTGCAGACTCTGAAGCTGTTCAGAAGATGCACATGCTACTTACCTAGAGGCCCACTGCCTCAGACAGCTAAAGCAGAAAAGAGAAAAATGACTTTTGCTTTAGACTCCTACGGGATGAAGGGCCAGATAGGATCATCTCTGCTCCTGGCCACCTCGAACTCCAACAGAACAACGACTGGCAGATCTCCTGGCTTTGCAAATAGCCTCTCCCATTTCAGAGAAACAATTTAGCCTGCTGTCTATTTAATAACCGTGCTTATCTTTAAGAAGCAAAGACTGGGTTAAATGTGCAGATGATAAATATTTACTTGCAAGAAGGAATTTTTTGCTTTCTCCGATAGTGAAATTTCTCCACTAATTTCAAAGGGGGAGGCCAGGTGGTACTTCTGGCATGCCCCAGTGGCACCTTCTACATGTCCGGGGACCTCTGGACACTGTTGTGTCCATCTCACAATCCTGGAAAGATTAAAGCAAATGGCAGTGACAGACGGTTTCCTCTGGAAAGAGACCAAACTTACCCAAATAGTTGTTGCTCTTGTACATCTCGGTGATGTTGATTTTTGTGGCTCCCTGGGGAATCTCAACCACTCGGTGGTAGCCCAGGCTGGTGAGGGCATGCTTAAACACGCCAGACACAACCTGACAGCCAGTGTTATCGCCTCCACACACCCCGCACTTGTCCACGACTTTGTCAGAGCCGAGGTAGTCATCACAGCCAATACTCTGCAAAGAGGCAGAACACAAAAGACTCTTGTAGCAAATATCAGAGTCATCCAGGGAGGAAGGAGGGGAGAGGAGATGACTGAAGACCTCTTGGCAGGACTCGAACCACTGACTTTGCTCCTGCCCCCATTCAGCTCTTATAGATGAAGAAGTCCATTCTTCCCTTTTCTCAGAAGATATTGATGGAGCACCTATTCTGGAAAAGGCACTTTTCTAGGTACTTGTGAAATGTACATCACAGAGGTAGGGTAGGGGCCTCCAAAAGGAAACCAAACCAGTTGCTACCGAGTCAACTCTGACTCATGGTGACCACGTGTGTGTCAGAGTCGAACTCCATAGGGTTTTCAATGGCAGACATTTTGGAAGTGGATCACCTGACCTTTCTTCCAAGGCAACTCTGGGTGAACCTGAGCCTCTAACCTTTTGGTTAGCAGTCAAGTGCTTAATCTTTTGAACCACCCAGGGACTCCACCAACAGTAAATAAGACAAGTAAATAAATAGAGTGTGTTCGGTGGTAGTAAATGATCAGCAGAAAAACAATGCAGGGAAAAAGAATAGGGAAGGTGTGGGGGCTGAAAACTTTATTTACATAGGGTAGACAGTGAAGTTGTCCCCCAGATTCATACCCCTGTTGGGATCTTGGAGGAAGTGGCTGGAAGATGCTTGAGTGTTTATATAGACCATCTCTTTGGAGCCATGATAAGCATTGCATCTAAAATTGGGTTTTATCTCCAAGTCATCTATTTTAAATTACAGACAATACAAACATTTAACAAAGTACCCCTAAAAAAGCCACCCACAAAAGGAGTAGGCTCATCTGGGATGGAAGATGGAAGGAATACACAGAGTCACTATACCAAAAAGAATTGGTGGATATTCAACTATTTCAGGAGGTAGCATATGATCAAGAACTGATGGTACTGAAGGAAGAGGTGCAAGCTGCACTGAAGGTATTGGTAAAAAACAAGACTCCAGGAATTGACAGAATACCAATAGAGATGTTTCAAAAAATAGATGCAACACTGGAAGCACTCACTTGTCTATGCCAAGAAATATGGAAGACAGTAAACCTGGCCAACCAACTGGAGAGATCCATATTTGTACCCATTCCAAAGGAAGGTGATCCAACAGAATGTGGAAATTATCGAACAGTATCATTAATATCACAGACAAGTAAATTTTGTTGAAGATCATTGAAAAGCGGTTGCAGCAGTACATTGACAGGGAACTGCCAGAAAGTCAAGCTGGATTCAGAAGAGGAGATGGAACGAGGGAAATCACTGCTGATGTCAGATGGATTTGGCTGAAAGCAGAGAATATCAGAAAGATGTTTAGCTGCTTTACTGATTATGCAAAAGCATTCAACTGTGTGGATCATAACAAATTATGGATAATACTGTGAAGAATGGGAATTCCAGAACAGTTCATTGTGCTCATGAGGAACCTGTGCATAGACCAGAGGCAGTCATTTGAACAGAACAAGGGGATACTACATGGTTTAAAATCAGGAAAGGTGTGCATCAGGACTGTATCCTTTCACCATACTTATTCAATCTGTATGCTGAGCAAATAATCCAAGAAGCTGGACTATATGAAGAAGAACGCAGTGTCAGGATTGGAGGAAGATTTATTAAAAACCTGCCATATGCAGATGACATAACCTTGATTGCGGAAAGTGAAGAGGACTTGAAGTACTTACTGATGAAGATCAAAAGCCAGAGCCTTCAGTATGGATTACATCTTAACATAAAGAAAACAAAAATCCTTACAACTGTACCAATAAGCAACATCAGGATAAATGGAGAAAAGATTGAAGTCGTCAAGGATTTCATTTTACTTGGATCCACAATCAACGCCCATGGAAGCAGCAGTCAACCAATCGACATATTGCACTGGACAAATCTGCTGCAAAAGACCTCTTTAAAAGTTAAAAAGCAAAGATATCACTTTGAGGACTAAGGTGCACCTGGCCCAAGCCATGGTATTTTCAATCACCTCATATCCATATGAAAGCTGGACAAAAAATAAGGAAGACCGAAGAAGAATTGATGCCTTTAGGTTATGGTGTTGGTGAAGAATACTGAATATACCATGGACTGCCAGGAAGAATGAACAAAGGTCTTGGAAGACGTACAGCCAGAATGCTCATTAGAAGTGAGTATGGCGAGACTTCATCTCATGTACTTTGGATGTGTCATCAGGAGGGACCAGTCCCTGGAGTAGGACATCATGCCTGGTAACGTGGAGAGTCGGTGAAAAAGAGGAAAACCCTCAATGAGATGGACTGACACAGTGGGTACAACAATGGGCCCAAACACAGCATCGATTGTGAGGATGGCGCAGGACCAGGCAGTGTTTCCTTCTGCTGTACACAGGGTCCCTATGTGTTGGAACTGACTTGACGGCACCTAACAACAACAACAACCCCTAAGAAGTAGTTATTTCCAGGCTCAGCTTCTTAGGAAATTAAATAAAGTTCTTTGGGCTCTAATCCCCACTGGTTGACTGTGAAGTACTGAAGAATTGGCTGGCGGGACTTTTATGTAGCTACCCCCAAAGCACTTTCCCTCAGGCAGAAGAGTGAAGGGAAGTAAGAGACAGAAAGTCAACCAACTGGATGATAAGCTTCAAGATAATGGATGCTCTTTACATAGTGAGTTGCAGCAGTGTTAAAAGGAACTCTGACCTTTTTAACTTTTCTCCCCCATGCACCAAAAAAGAATCTTCCCATGACTCATTTCAAGATCTTTTTGCTTTATCTTTCCCTTCTTTCAGTCCTGTTTCTGTTGGGGTATTCTATTTTGCATTAAAAAATGGAATGGAATGATCTTCATGGAATCCTTTTCCACTTCTGGAGCTGAATCCATAGGGCTCATGATCATGTTTCCTGAATCCAAAATTGAGACTCATTATCTGAGCAAAGAGTTTTGTCACATTTCCGGGGACAAACGAAGCGAGTGGAGTGTAGTTTAGACAAAAAAACACTGGGATTATGGGGTTATTTCATGGGTAATGGGGATGTTGGAATCATTCTTGACATCAGGATGGCCTTCTAAAACTTGAGACACATGCTTGCTGAATCACAGGTTTGTATGAGTTCTTGAATTTTAAGAGCAATTGACAGATCACTTCTCGGGGCAAAGTGGTCAGCCAGCCATTCAAAGTCCACTTTTGATTTTGTCAAACAACCTTGTGTCTGTTCACATGGATCCTACAGGTCAAATCCTACAGGAAGAATCAAATCTTCTTTCCCCTCCAACCTCATGTTTGATTGACGCCTTTCTGCAGGCACTCTATGTCTACATGATTGTTTCCATATTCCTTGGTGCACATTAGTCTATCAGTAAAAACTGGTCTCCCTTCACAAATAGCTTCTCTGTAAAACATTATTCCTGACAATAACAGATCATCTCAATATGTTCATCCGCATTCAATTAGCCTTTCAAAATGCCATGTTTACTAGGTAGTGTTCCTCCCTCAAATATTTCTTGCCCTGCCCCATACACATTTTAGCAGAAAAATAAAGAAAATGTTTTCCGTGCATGGTTTTTACCCCTCCTCCCTACTCCTGTGTTCTCCCTTCTTTGGAAACAAAAAAATGCCACAACCAACAGAGGTTTTGGAAAGTAGAATCCATGCTGTTCTTGCCAAGGCAAGATTCAAACCAAATTGAGAAGATGCCCCTGATTGCTGCTGACGGGGAAAGTGGAGAGGAAGCTGGTCAGCACTCAACCCCTGCCCTGTCTAGCTACATCTCACCCTCCTCCCCTTTCCCTATCTATGGTCCATTCCTGCTACCCCTGAACTCAATTTGTCCCAGACTAAGCTAATTCTCATGGGGACACCCCAGGTAAAGGGAACAATGTTGTTATATGTTGATTTGTGTCCTCCAAAAAAATATGTTCAAGTCTTAATATTCAGTACTTGTGGATGTAAGCTTGTTTGGAAATAGGATCTTTGTAGATGTAATTAATTAGCTGACATGAGGTCATACTGGAGTAGGATGGGTCCTGATCCAATATGACTGGTGTCCTTATAAGAAAAGGAGAAGAGACACAGAGACAGAGAGACACACAGGGAAGAATGCCCTGTGATGAAAGAGGTAGAGATTGGAGTGATGCATTATTAACAAGCCAAGGAATGCCAAGGATTGCAAAAAACCACCAGAAGCTAGGAAGAAGGCATGGAACAGACTCTCTCAGAATGCTCTAGAAGGAATCACCAACTTTTTCTTTTTCTCATTGTTAGGTGTTATTGAGTCAATTTTGACTCATAGTGACCTCATGTGACAGAGCAGAATTGCCCCATAGGCTGTAATCATCTTTTTTAAAAAAACTTTTGATTGTACTTTAGATGAAGGTTTACAGAGCAAACTAGTTTCTCATTAAACAATTAATATGCGTATTGTTTTGTGACATTGGTTGCCAACCCCACAACATGTCAACACTCTCCCCTTCTTGATCTTGGGTTCCCCATTATCAGCTTTCCTGTCCCTCCTGCCTTCTCATCCTTGCCCCTGGGCTGGTCTTGTTCTGTTTAATGGGCCTGTCTAATCTTTGGCTGAAGGGTGAACCTCAGGAGGGACTTCATTACTGAGCTATCAGGGTGTCTGGGGGCCATACTCTTGGGGTTTCTCCAGTCTCTGTCAGACCAGTAAGTCTGGTCTTTTTTTTTTTTTTTTTTTTTTTGAGTTAGAATTTTGTTCTACATTTTTCTCCGGCTCTGTCCAGGACCCTCAATTGTGATCTCTGTCACAGCAGTCAGTGGTGGTAGCCCGGCACCATCTAGTTGGGCTGGACTCAGTCTGGTGGAGGTTGTGGTACTTGTGGTCCATTAGCCCTTTGGATTAATCTTTCCCTTGTGTCTTTGGTTTTCTTCATTCTCCCTTGCTCTAGAAGTGGGGGGGACCACCAACTTTGACACCTTGATTGTGGACTCCTAGCCTTCAGAATTGTGAGGGAATAAATCTCTGTTGCTTTAAGCAGCCCACTTTGTGGTACTTTGTTACAGCAACCTTAGGCAATTAATACCAAACAAAAACCAAACCAGTTGTCATCAAGTCGATTCTGTGTGGGTCAAAGTGGAACTGTGGTGTGTAGAGTTTTCAATAGCTGATTTTTTGGAAGTAGATCACCAGTCCTTTTTTCTGAGGAGCTTCTGGGTGATTCGAACCGCCAACCTTTTGGTTAGTAGCCAATTGCTTAACCATTTGTACCACCCAGGGACTTGGGAAACTAATATAAATGTATAGAAAGGCATGGAGGTAGGGAAGAACATAGCATGTTCATAGAATGACACACTGAAGCCTAGGATTGCTGGGAAGGGATGTAATGAGGCTGGAGAGCTCAGCTGAATTTGTCAAGAGTCTTGTTTGCCAAGCTGAAGAATTTGAATTTTATCCTACGGCATCACCAACCACTGAAGGCCTGAAGAAGGGGAGGGCCATGCTCAGATGTGTTTTTCAGATGACAACTTTGGCTGCAGTGTGGAGTGGGCCCCAGAGTGGGAAGAACAAGCAGGCTAATGAGTCTTTCTCTTATAAACAGAGTGTGTGTGTGGGGTGGGGGTGGGGGTGTAAAAAATGAATGAGAGATGCGAAAGATGAGGACAGACATCACATCAATCCTCAGACACCAGCCCAGTTAGAATGGAATCATCACAAGGGCATTACACAACCTTGCGTCGCTCCAGACAACCACGGCCAGATGAAACGTCACTTTATCTTGTGAATCAGACATTATATTAAACTCTCTGCACAGTGTGAGGGATTCCCCACCAGATTTCCTGCACAGCATGGTCACTCTGAATGAATCTAGACATGGAGAGGGAGGACTGGAGCAGTTTTTCCCAGTAGACGTCCAAATATCCTGGAGGTTGGCTTCAGTGGAGCGTGTGGTCACATGAGCAGTGCCAAGAACTAAAGGTGGCATCCTGCCTCCTCAGAGACAACCCCTGGACTCTGAGCACCCATGGCTCGCTCCTCAAGAGAGAAGTCAGAACAAGGGGTGTGTGAACCTTCCTTAGGGGGGACAAGGAGCTGAGCGGAGCAGCTCTCTAGTGGCTACCCAGGGTCTCCAAAAGACTGGGTTGCAACTGACTTGCCAGTGCTCCATGTGCACTTCACAAAGGAAGGACAGTCCCAGAATGAGAACTGCAGATGACATGCATTCAAGACCTTTGAGGCTGCAGGCACACTGCATATCTGACAACTGTCCCTTCTCCTGCACAGGGCTGTTGTAAGGATAAGATGATACAATCGGGGGAAATGGCCAATTTGGATTGGGCATCCAGGGAGGATATAGCTGAAGAGGTGCCTTTGGGCTAGGACTGGAGCACAGCGTTCCAGGCAGAGGGAACAACAAGTGCAAAGGCCCTGAGGCAGGAGTGAAAGGAGGTCACGGGTACCTAGTGAACAGTAGTAGGATGCAGGGGGCCCCATAGGCCGTGGTATAGAGTTTAATCTAAAAGCAATAAGAAGGGACAGGATGGTTTAAAGCTGAGGAATGGCTTTACTGTATCAAAGAAGGGAAGTCATTTGTTCAATAAATCTTAATTGGGCCCAATTAAGTGTCAGGCACTGAAGATACCATGGTGAGCAGAACAGACATGGTTCCTGGCTTTGTGCCACTTCTAGTCTAGTGGGGGAGCCAGGTGTTAATAAATGAATAAATAAAGAAATAAACAATAAACAAATAATAAGTTGAAATTGAATAAATAAAAAAGGAATAATACACTTAAAAAAGAAATAATAAATAGAAAACACAAATAATACAAAAATAAATAACTACATTTCAGTACTAGGAAAGACAGGTGGAGGGTGCTATGACAGACAAAAATAATGAACTTGAACTAGTCAGGCATCAGAAAAGCTTGTCAGAGGAAGTGATAACTGAGGGAGAGATGTGAAGCAGGGGCATACCTAGTATAATGGATACCTGTAGCTGCTCTTTTTCTAACACCCCTCTATAAGACAAAATTATGTTAATTAATAATCCTGACATGAAGCAAATAATGGCCAGAAATTTTCTCTTATTCAATATACTAAAACAAAAACAAAAAGAAAATATATATTATAGTCCAAAAAAGGAAAACAATGATGGATCAATATTTTTAATTACATTAATGTAATTTTGAATTAAAAAAAAAAGTCATTTGGAAGGGAAAATACTTCTACCTATATATTGATCTGCGGTGGTAAAGAATAATAGTATTACAGCTTGTTTTTGAGCCTTAACTTCTGTACATTTGTCAATGTATCATCAAAATGTTTAATAGATAGTATAGCCAAATTTGTTAATCTATCTTCATTCATCATCAACTGCAGAACACTTTTTACTGATTTTATTAATTTTAAATTAGAAGTTTCTTTCACATGAAGCAACACATGCACAAATAGGGAAAGTCTTAAATAAAGGTGAGTTTAGCAGAAATTCATAAAAATCCCATCTCACAGTGAACTTCACTGTGAAGTCTTTTGCAGCAGATGGGCTCAATGCAATACGTCGTTTGATTTCTTGACTCCTGCTTCAGTGGGCGTTGATTGTGGATCCGAGTGAACTCCAGAACCTGCAATACTGTCCATGTCTTTGTTTCTTCAGTTTTGATTCTAGTGGCTTTCAAATGTCTACACTATTGAAAAATTTTAAACACAAATAAAAACTCCAAATAATCATACAGAATGGTAGAATTAAGGTAACTGAAATTGTATTTCTTAATCTTTGTAAATATTGTGCCATCACTGTTTATTTCAAATTTACTTTGAGTAGATTCCGACTCATAGCAATCCTATAGGACAGAACTGCCTTCCAGGGTATCCAGGGAGCTACTGGTGGATTCAGACTGCAGACCTTTGGGTTAGCAGATGAGCTGTTAACCAGTACGCCACCATGGCTCCACTGTTATGTAGTATGTAGCATGTAGTATGTAATACCATATGAGTTCAAGATTTGAACTGTATTGAAGCAAGTTCTAATGATTCCAAAGTATTATGATCTTACTCACAAAACAAACATGTGAGGCTTAGAGCGTATGTATTGAGATTTACTATATAACTGGGAATTCTTCAAATTAATTTCCATGTACAGTATGATGTTTATTAAAGGATAAAGTAATAAGTAATGTGCTAATTCGAAGCTTGGAGTCCCTACGTGGTGGAAATGGTTAAGCACTCAGCTACTAACCAAAAGGTTGGTGGTCCGAATCCACCCAGAGTCCCTCAGAAGAAAGGCCCAGTGATCTACTTCTGAAAGTCATCAGTCATTAAAAACCCTATGGAGTCCAGTTCTACTCTGGAACACAGCAACTGGTTTGGTAAATTTGAAGCTTACATATATATTATGAAAACTCATCAGTAACTGCAGCATTGAAAACTTGTTGTTAGGTGCTCTGCAGTTGGTTCTAACTCATAGTGACCCTACGTACAACAGAACAAAACACTGCCCAGTCCTGTGCCATCCTCACAATCATTGCTATATTTGAGCTCATTGTTGCAGCTACTGTGTCAATCCATCTTTTTGAGGGTTTTCCTCTTTTTTGCTGACCCTCTACCAAGTATGATGTCCTGATAACATGTCCAAAGTACATGAGATGAAGTCTCGCTCTCCTCACTTACTTCTGGCTGTACTTCTTCCAAGGCAGACTTCTTCATTCTTCTCGCAGTCCACGGTATATTCAATATTCTTTGCCAACACCATAATTCAAAGGCATCAATTCTTCTTCGGTCTTCCTTATTCACTGTCCAGCTTTTGCATGCATATGAAGTGACTGAAAATACCATGGCTTGGGCCAGGTACACCTTAATCCTCAAGGTGACATCTTTGCTTTTTAACACTTTAAAGAGGTCTTTTGCAGCAGATTTGCTCAATGCAATATGTCATTTTATTTCTTGACTCCTGCTTCAGTGGGTGTTGATTGTGGATCCAAATAAAATGAAATCCTTGACAATGTCAATCTTTTCTTTGTTTGTCATGATGTTGCTTATTGGTCCAGTTGTGAGGATTTCTGTTGTCTTTATGTTGAGGTGTAGTCCATACTTAAGGCTGTAGTCTTTTGATCTTCATCAGTAAGTGCTTCAAGTCTTCTTCACTTCAGCAAGCAAAGTTATGTCATCTGCATATCTCAGGTTGTTAATGAGTCTTCCTCCAATCCTGATGCCCCATTCTTCATCATATAGTCCAGCTTCTCGGATTATTTGCTCAGCATACAGATTGAATAAGTATGGTGAAAGGATACAACCCTGATGCACACCTCTCCTGATTTTAAACCATGCAGTATCCCCTGGTTCTGTTTGAAGGATTGCCTTTTGGTCTATGTACAGGTTCTGCGTGAGCACAACCAAGTGTTCTGGAATTCCCATTCTTCACAATGTTATCCATAATTTGTTACAATCTACAGAGTCAAATGCCTTTGCATAGTCAATGGAATATAGCAAAACATCTTTCTGCGATATCTAGATGACACAACCTTGCTTCCTGAAAGCGAAGAGGACCTGAAGCACTTACTGACGAAGATCAAAGTATGGACTGCACCTCAACATAAAGAAAACAAAATTCCTCACAATTGGACCAATAAGCAATACTATGATAAACCGAGAAAAGATGGAAGTTGTCCAGGATTTCATTTTACTTGGATCCACAACCAACGGCCACGGAAGCAATAGTCAAGAAATCAAATGACATATTGCATTAGCCAAATCTGCTACAAAGACCTCTTTAAAATGTTAAAAAGCAAAGATGCTACCTTGAGGACTAAGATGCACCTGACCCAAACCATGGTATTTTCAATTGCCTCATATGCATGCCAAAGCTGGACAATGAATAAGGAAAACTGAAGAAGAATTGATGCCTTTGAATTATGGTGTTGGCGAAGAATATTGAATGTACTGTGGACTTCCAGAAGAATGAACAAGTCTGTCTTGGAAGAGGTACAGCCAGAGTGCTCCTTGGAAGCAAGGATGGCGAGACTTTGTCTCACGTACTTTGGACATATTATCAGGAGGGACTAGTCCCCGGAGAAGGTCATCATACTTGGTAAAGTAGAGCGTCAGTGAAAAAGATGAAGACCCTCAATGAGACGGATTGATACAGTGGCTCCAACAATGGGCTCAAGCATAACAATGATTGTGAGGATGGCACAGGATCGGGCACTGTTTCATTCTGTTGTACACGGGGTCTCTATGAGTTGGAAGCACCTCCACGGTATCTAACAAACATCTTTTTGGTATTCTCTGCTTTCAGCCAAGATCCATCTGTCATGGTTTGAATTATGTCCCCCCAAAAATGTGTGTATCAATTTGGCTAGGCCATGATTCCTAGTACTGTGTGATTTTCCTGTATGTTGTAAACCTGCCTCTATGATGTTAATGAGGGAGGATGGGTGGCAGTTGTGTTAGTAAGGCAGGACCTGATCTACAAGACTGTATTGTGTCCTGAGGCAATCTCCTGAGATATAAAAGACAGAAGTGAGCAGTGAGACAGGGGGACCTCATACCATCAAGAAAGCAGTGCCGGGAGCAGAGCGCGTCCTTTGGACCGGGGTCCCTGCGCCGAGAAGCTCCTAGTCTAGGGGAACACTGATAAGAAGGCTGAGAGAGAGAAAGCCTTCCCCTGGAGCTGCCACCTTGAATTTGGACTTTTAGCCTATTTTGACTATGAGGAAATAAACTTCTCTTCATTAAAACCATCCACTTGTTGTATTTCTGTTGTAGCAGCACTAGATGACTAAGACACCATCTGACATCAGCAATGATATCCTTTGTTCCACATCCTCTTCTAAAGCAACAAACCACTAATGCCAAAGATTAAGAATTTGAAGATTTTTACCAAGTTCTGCAGTCTGTAATTGATCAAACATGCAATTAAGATGCATTTGCATTGATAATTACTGGTGATTGGAATGTGAAAGTTGGAAACAAAGAAGAAAGATCAGTAGTTGGAAAATATGGCTTGGTGATAGAAACGATGGCATGATAGAATTTTGCAAGACCAACAATGTATTCATTGGAAATACATTTTTTCAACAACATAAATGGCAACTGTACACATGGACCTCATCAGATGGCATACGCAGGAATTAAATCGATTATATGATGGAAAGGCTCAATATCATCAGTCAGAACAAAGCCAGGAACTGACTGCGGAGCAGACCATCAATTGCTGATATGCAAGTTCAAGTTGAAGCTGAAGAAAATTAAAACAAATCCACAAGAGCCAAAGTACAACCTTAAGTATATTCCACCTGAATTTAGAGACCATCTCAAGAACAGATTTGATGCATTGAACACTAATGACCGAAGACCAGATGAGTTTTGTGATGACATCAAGGACATCATACATGAAGAAAGCAAAAGGTTATTAAAATGACAGGAAAGAAAAAAATTCAAGCCTTGGGTTGCAATATTGAAGGATTCTATGGGTGAAATATTGAACGACCCAGGAAGCATCAAAGAAGATACAGAGAGTCACTGTACCAAAAAGAATTGGTCGACAAACAACCATTTCAAAAGGTAGCATATGATCAAGAACTGATGGGGTTGGAGGAAGAAGTCCAAGCTGTGATGAAGGCACTGGCAAAAACAAGTCTCCAGGAACTGATGGACTGCCAATTGAGATGTTTTAACAAACGGACACAGTGCTGAAGGCGCTCACTCGTCTATGCCAAGAGATTGGAGGACAGCTACCCGGCCAACTGACTGGAAGAGATTCATATTTGTGCCCATTCCAAAGAAAGGTGATCCAACAGAATGTGGAAATTATTGAAAGTTGAGAACTTAGACTGACAAAATGCTTTTCAAGGAGGACTATTTTATCATTGCCATTGTTTTGAACTGCAAGCAATTGACAATGTTAAACAAAAAACAGACTGACTTTTATTTGATTTATTATTGTTTTAAAATTCTCTACAGATATTATAGTCCCTATTGCATGCACCTGTGGCTGACTGCTCCCACCCCCCTCTTCATTTGGCACTACACTGATCCAAAGGTTAAATAGAGATTAACTAAGGGAAGGGCAGGAGGGAGTGTTCCAGACAAAACTCTTGTGATGGAAAGAAAGCAGTCCACTCCTTGTTTGTGGCTATTAAATCCCAAGAAAGAGAAGAGACCTACTTCTATCTCATTGGAGAAGTTTCCTTCTTTGATTAAATAATTCATGAAGAAAGCATTCCAATTTCACATTCCAATCACTTATGCCATGAAGAAAGCATTCCAACTATTAGCAAGAGAATTACTCTTGCCCCACCAAGGGCTTACCATAGGATCTAAAAGGAAGGAGCAAGTACTCAGCATATACCAGACAATCCCAGCGAATTACAATCATTGGTTTATGGGTGAGTCTCTCCAGGTAGCATGGCTTAAGCCATCTTCATATCCAAATTCAAAGCCTTTGGACCACATGCAGTAGGATTCCTTAGGGAGAATAATAAAATGCAGATTCCTGGACCCCACTTTAAATTAAGACTCTCTGGGGGTGGCACCAAGGATTCTGCATTCTTAACACGCTCCCCTTGTGATTCTGTTGTGCCCTGTAGTTTTTGAGAACCACTGTTTTAATACACAGAAGTTAAAAGGTTCCTCTCAGGTCCTTTAATTAAAAGAAAAATCAGAATTGGACAATGATTGAGTGACTACACTGGGTGGCTGGCCGTTTGGATAATCCTGAACTGAATCAGACACAGGTCCTGCCTAACAGGGGTGATTAGACATACACACAAATAAATATAAGATATTAGACCATGAGGAGTCCCCGCATTCTCTATGTCATGTTGGGACAGGATAAAACCTCTTTTAGAAAATTCATAATTAACAGTGGGGGACATAAATTCTGGAGGCTGTTGCAGAATCCCAGCTTGAACTAGAGGAGTGGTGATGGAGTGAAGGGAATTTGAGAGATATTTAGGAAGCAAAATGTATCTGATTGGTTGCGGAAGGGAGAAGGGAGTTTGAATCCTTCATTTCCTCTTCCTCCTCAACATCATCATATCCAACATTTACAGAGCCTTTATTATAGTCCAGGTCCTCTAAATGTATTTTTCTCATTTAATCTTAAAAGCTACCTGTGAGATTGCCAGAAAACGTAGGAAATTAAGGCTAGGAGAAAGGTTAGAGAACTTGTCCAAGGCAATGCTGCTAGCAAGAGACAGAGTTGTGATTTGAATTAGCATCTGACTCGCAACTCACGCTTTTAAGCATTTTGCAAAAACTGCCTCCCAAAATGATCAGAGGTCATGCTGAGGGTTCGACCTTTGTTGAAGGACTAAATAATGGCAGCGACCTCAGTACAAAAGAACAAACTCAGAGCAGTGTTATCATAGAGAACTGGTGGCTCTGGCATTCTCCTCTTCCAATATTATGAAGGACCAGCCACATTATATATCTTTCTCATACTGGCTGTTTTTAACACCATACTTTACACATAGTAAATGAAAAATATTTTAGCTCATCTTCCTATTATCTTTCTTTTTGTTACAACTTTTTAATTTGAAATAGTTTGGCTCATAAGAAGTTGCAAAAATATTAGAGAGTTTCTCTGTACCCTTCACCCAGCTTTCCCCAGTGATAATATCTTACATAATCATAAACGAAAACAAACAAACCAGATGCCATCATGTTGGCTCCGATTCATGGTGACCCCATGTGTGTCAGGGTAGAACTGTGCTCCACAGGGTTTTCAATGGCTGATGTTTTTGGAAGTAGGCCTTTCTTCCAATACGTAACCATAGTACATTGTTAAAAACAGGAAATTGACATCAGTGGAATTCTTTTAACTCAAGATGGACCTTATTCAGATTTAACCAGTTTTTATTCGCTCTTTTTTGGGGGTGTATAGTCTATCAAATTTTATCACAAGTGTAGATTTTTGTATTAGTCATGCTATTTCAAAAGTAGCTGATATTCTCCTCCAGAACATGGCTGTGCAATTGATAAGTGGAGCTGATGTCATTTAGCAGGAAAAGTAATTTGGCATCATGGAAAGAAAATTGTACTGGGAATAGGGAAGCCTGGCGTCTAGTCCTGGCTGGGGCCTTGATTTGCTGTGAGATGCTGGATGGGTCAGTCTTCTCCGGAGTTGGCTCTGAAAACGTCCCCACCACCATCCGGATCTTTCAGGCAGTGTCTAGAAATGAACCTGGCCTGAATTCCAGTTTGCATATCAGGCTGCTGGTCAATTATATCTCTGATGTAGATACTTAACAGTGCTGTCCTGTGTCCCCAAGCCCTTTCAGAAGCACCACCACAGTGTCACCAAGGGAATGATGACATTTACAGTCAGCACTGAAGTCTACCAGACCTGGGTTCTTGTGCTAGCTCTGCGACTTATATGAGTTTGGTATCTTTGGGCATGTTAATGAACTGTTTTGGCCTCAGTTTCTTTACCTGTGAATGGGGATAGAAACAGTGTCTACCTCATAGGCCTGTTGTGAGGATCAAGTGAGGTAAACATGGAAGATCCTTAGCAGAATGCTGCAACATGATAACTTCTCAGAAAATGCTTGTTTCTGTTGCTACTGTCTTCACACATTTGGTTTCTCAACTACTAGCTGAAAGGTCCCCCACACGTCTGTCAGTTTGTTGTGCTGTGGGGGCTTGCGTGTTGCTGTGATGCTGGAAGCTATGCCACCAGTATTCAAATACCAGCAGGGTCACCCATGGGGGACAGGTTTCAGCTGAGCTTCCAGACCAAGAGAGACTAGGAAGACGGACCAGGCAGTCTACTTCTGAAAAGAATTAGCCAGTGAAAACCTTATGAATAGCAGTGAAACACTGTCTGATATAACGCTGGAGGATGGGCCCCTCAGGTTGGAAAACACTCAAAATACGACTGGGGAGGGGCTGCCTTCTCAAAGTAGAGTTGACCTTAATGACGTGGATGGAGTCAAGCTTTGAGGACCTTCATTTGCTGATGTGGCACGACTCAAAATGAGAAGAAACAGCTGCAAACATCCATTGATAATCGGAACATGGAATGTATGAAGTATGAATCTAGGAAAATTGGAAATTGTCAAAAATGAAATAGAAAGCATAAACATCAATATCTTAGGCATTAGTGAGCTGAAATGGACTGGTATTGGCCATTTTGAATCAGACAATCATATGGTCTACTATGCTGGGAATGACAAATTGAAGAGGAATGGCATTGCATTCATCGTCAAAAAGAACATTTCAGGATCTATTCTGAAATACAACAGTGTCATTGATAGGATAATATCCTACAAGGAAGATCAGTTAATATGACTATTGTTCAAATTTATTCACCAACCACTAAGGCCAAAGAAGAAGAAATTGAATATTTTTACCAACTTCTGCAGTCTGAAATTGATCAAACATGCAATCAGGATGCACTGATAATTACTGGTGATTGGAATGCAAAAATTAGAGACAAAGAAGAAGGATTGGTAGCTGGAAAATACGGCCTTGGTGATAGAAATGATGCCAGAGATCGCGTGACAGAATTTTGCAAGACCAACTACTTCTTCATTGCAAATATCTTTTTTCACCAACATAAATGGTGACTATATATGTGGACCTCACCAGATGGATACACAGGAATCAAATCGACTACATCTGTGGAAAGAGACAATGGAAAAGCTCAATCTCATCAGTCAGAACAAGGCCAGGGGCCAACTGCAGAACAGACCATCAAATGCTCGTGTGCAAGTTGAAGCTGAAACTGAAGAAAATTAGCATAAGTCCACGAGAGCCAAAGTACGACCTTGACCATGTCCCACCATCTCAAGAATAGATTTGATGCGTTGAACACTAATGACCGAAAACCAGATGAGCTGTGGAATGACATCAAGGACATCATACATGAAGAAAGCAAGAGATCATTAAAAAGACAGGAAAGAAAGAAAAGACCAAAATAGATGTCAGAAGGGGCTCTGAAACTTGCTCTTGAACATCAAGTAGCTAAAGCAAAAGGAAGAAATGATGAAGTAAAAGAGCTGAACTGAAGATTTCAAAGGACAACTTGAGAATACAAAGTAAAGTATTATGATGACATGTGCAAAGACCTGGAGGTAGAAAATCAAAAGAGAAGAACAGCTCGGCATTTCTCAAGCTGAAAGAACTGAAGAAAAATATTCAAGTTGCAATACTGGAGGATTCTACAGGGAAAATATTAAACGACGCAGGACGCATCAAAGAAGATGGAAGGAATACACAGAGTCACTGTACCAAAAAGAATTGGTCAACGTTCGACCATTTCAGGAGACAGCATATGATCAGGAACCAATGGTACTGAAGGAGGAAGTCCAAGCTGCACTGAAGGCACTGGCAAAAAACACGGCCCCAGGAATTGACAGAATACCAATTGAGATGTTTCAACAAATGGATGCAGCACTGGAAGTGCTCACTCATCTATGCCAAGAAATGTGGAAGACAGCTACCCGGCCAACTGACTGGAAGAGACCCATATTTATGCTTATTCCCAAGAAAGGTGATCCAACAGAATGTGGAAATCATTGAACAATATCATTAATATCACACACAAGTAAAATTTTGCTGAAGATCATTCAAAAGTGGCTGCAGCAGTATATTGACAGGGAACTGCCAGAAATTCAAGCCTGATTCAGAAGAGGACGTGGAACTAGGGATATCATTGCTGATGTCAGACGGATCCTGGCTGAAAGCACAGAATACCAGAAAGATGTTTATCTGTGTTTTATTGACTATGCAAAGGCATTTGACTGTGTGGTTCATAATAAATTATGGTCATTGTGAAGAATGGGAATTCCAGCACACTTAATTGTGCTCATGTGGAACCTGTACACAGATCAAGAGGCAGTCGTTCGAACAGAACAAGGGGATACTGCGTGGTTTAAAGTCAGGGAAGGTGTGTGTCAACATTGTATCCTTTCACCATACCTATTCAATCTGTATGCTGAGCAAATAATCTGAGAAGCTGGACTATGTGAAAAATGGGGCATCAGGATTGGAGGAAGACTTATTAACAACCTGCGTTACGTAGATGACGCAACCTTGCTTGCTGGAAGTGAAGAAGACTTGAAGCACTAACTAATGAAGATCAAAGACCTCAGCCTTAAGTATGGACTACACCTCAACATAAAGACAACAAAAATCCTCACAACTGGACCACTAAGCAATATCTTGATAAATGGAGAAAAGATTGAAGTTGTCAAGGATTTCATTTTACTTGGATCCACAATCAACACCCACGGAAGCAGCAGTCAAAAAATCAAATGATGCATTGCATTGGGCAAATCTGCTGCAAAAGACCTCTTTAAAGTGTTGAAAAGCAAAGATGTCATCTTGAAGACTAAGGTGCGCCTGACCCAAGCCATGGTGTTTTAATGGACCCATAAGCATGTGAAAGCTGGATGATGAATAAGGAAGACTGATGAAGAATTGATGCCTTTGAATTGTGGTGTTGGCGAAGAATATTGAATATACCATGGACTGCCAAAAGAACGAACAAATCTGTCTTGGAAGAAGTACAACCAGAATGCTCCTTAGAAGCAAGGATGTCAAGACTATGTCTTACATACTTTGGACATGTTATCAGGAAGAATCAGTCCCTGGAGAAGGACATCATGCTTGGTAAAGTAGAGGGCCAGTGAAAAAGTGGAAGACCCTCAACAAGATGGATTGACAGTGGCTGCAAAAATGGGCTCAAGCATAACAAGGATTGTGAGGATGGCGCAGGACCAGGCAGTATTTCACTCTGTTGTACACAGGGTCGCTATGAGTCGGAACCGACTCAATGGCACCTAACAACCTAACAGCTGAAAGGCTGGCAGCTGGAACCCACCCAAAGGTGCCTCGTAAGACAGGCCTGGCAATTCTGCTTCGAAAAGATCATAGCCTTGAAAATCCTATGGAGCAGTTCTACTCTGTAGCACATGGTGTTGCTGTGAGTCGAAATCGACAGCAACTAACAACAATAACACTTGTTTTCATCTAGAATCAGTCTGCTTTTAAGTAAATCCTATCATCATGTACGGAGCCCTGGTGGTGCAGTGATTAAGTGCTCAGCTGCTAACCAAAAGGTTGTCAGTTCGAACTCACCAGCTGTTCCACGGGAGAAAGACGTGGCCGTTTGCTTCCATAAAGATTACAGCCTTGGAAACCCTATGGGACAGTTCTACTCTGTCCTATAGGGTCGCTATGAGTCGGAATCCACTCGATGGCAACGAGTAAAGGGTCATCATGTAACCACCTGTATCCTCCCCTCTTTCTAACAACAGTTTCCATTACCTCTCGGTCAGAAATATTCTCTTCTTCATTTGGATGAATTCAGAAAAGTCTGAAGAGCCAAGAAAAGGCCAAAATACCCCACAAAGGCAAGACACCTTATGTGGCTTCTTCACGCTTACCGCTATTGAGCAGTAACAGCACCTATCGAAAAAAGACAGGAAGAACATCTGCTCCCCGATCCGTAGTTTTTCTTTTTGCTCACCATGTACTGCAGTTCGAAAGAGGTATTTCTCACTGTTACGAAGACCAGTGAACAACGACCAGATATCCTCAGTATCTGTCCACTGATTTCTGCAACGTATTGTAGGAAAATTTTACACGTTGCAAGCCATCACAGGATAAATTGCTCAAGAATTATCCCCAGTTGTGTGTCAAAATTAACCTAAATGAAATTTCCTGAGGGAAATGAGCAAGCTGAATGACATAGGCGGTGGTGAATTTCACAGGGAGGAGGCCTCTGTCCATCATGGTGGGGTGGGCTGGTGCCAGGCACTTAGATAGCAGAGGTTCTGAGTCCGTAATGGTAAACAGATGTTTCTGTGCAAGTAATAAACACAGGAGATAGGGTAACCTCAGCTGGTTGGCACGATGACACTGGCAGGTAGACCTCCGTGTCTTTATAATTATGCTGTCACAGCAGTGTGGGAGAATGTTATTATTAAAATGATTAGTAGCTAACACCAATTTACTTATATCGAAAAACCAAAAAAAACAGACCCGTTGCCGTGGAGTCAATTCTGACTCGTAGTGATCCTACAGTGAGCTAATTTGTGGAAATATATACAGATGCCAGAGCTTTTATTCCCAACGTTCTGTTGAGAGAAATCCTTTGCATATGGATAAATATCTCCCTTGTATTACTGTTAGGAAAGTAGATCAATACCACCTTCCTGGAAAGCAATTTAGCAATAGATACTGTTTGACCCAGTAAGTCTTCTTCTAGAAATTTACGCTAAGGAAATTATAAGAAATGTGGCCAACAATTTCTGCATGAAGCACACTGTCCCAGTATTAATATTAACAGTTAAAAACCGGAAACATCCTAAATGTCCAACACAAGGAAACGGTTAAACAATATATGGAAATTCCCTGGGAAACACTGGATGGATCTTTTTCCGCTTGTTATTCTCTTTAAAATCTTCTAGCACTTCGGCCTGCTAGGTTGACCCTCAGTATCGCTCAGGTCTGTAAATGTTTCCTACCCCAGTCCTTACTACGTGCCAACACACTGTCAGTCAGGGGAGATGTGAAGATAAAACAAAGATGGTTCCTACTTATGAGCTAAACCAGGGGTCAGGAAACTACAGGCCCCTGGCCCATCGCCTGCTTTTGTAAATAAAGTTTACAAAACAAATGGAACATAGACTTGCTCATTTTGTTTACTTATTACAAAGGACTTGCTCTCATGTTACAATGGCATGGTTGAATAGCCACAGCAGAGATAATATGGCTTGCAAAGCCTAAAACATTTATAATCTGGCCCTTTACGGGGGGGGGGGGGAACCCTGCTAAACCCTGGTCTACATTGAAAGGCAGATGCAATCCAATGATTACAATATGGCATGGGACTATTGAGAGGGTGGTGTACACAGAGTTCTATGCAGCCAAAACTGAGGGCCGTTGCTCAGGTAGATGTTTCCAGATTTATTCCTGATTGCTCTCATCCTCTATCTCCTATCACACCTACCCACTTGGTTTCTCCCAACATTCCCCAACTATAAAACAGAGGGCAAAGAGTTCTCATCTTCCAGCACAGTAGTCTTTCACTTTTTTTTTTAAAGCAGAAAAACATACTTTTCAAACAAAACCTCATGTATAACCCCAATATGTAAAAGAGAGAAGAGCAGAACTGGTCTGGTTGAAGATGACCTGCCAGGGTTTGGAAGCTCAGCTTCTCACTTTCCTGTCTGCTCTTCCTCATGGCTCTAGGCCAGGGCTTCTCAGACTCAGCACTATTGACATTTTTAGCTGATGGTTCTTTGGTGTGCGGGCTGTCCTATGCATTGTAGGATGTTTAGCAGCATCCCTGGCCTCTGCCCACTAGATGCTAGTAGCACAAACTCAGTTGTGAGAACCAAAAACATGTCCATACTTTGCCAAATGTCTCCTGTGGGAGCGAAATTGCCGCTGGTTAAGAAACACGTCTCTAGTTTAGTCCACCACTCACGGGACACCTAGGAGCACATGACAAATTCCTCAGAAAGCTTTAAAATAATGGGAATTATTCCACTGAAGTACAAAAAATGAAAATAGTGGCAAAATTAAAAACCAAAACCAAAAAAACAACCACAGTGGCAATTATTCCACAGAAGTGAAAAAAAGTAGACGCTAATGAGGAAAGAATACTTAATTTTCCAGGTTTTTACAAGTAGCTCTTCACTGC
Organism: Trichechus manatus latirostris; assembly: GCF_000243295.1. Taxonomy (NCBI): domain Eukaryota; kingdom Metazoa; phylum Chordata; class Mammalia; order Sirenia; family Trichechidae; genus Trichechus; species Trichechus manatus. The sequence continues at coordinate 17,325,421 of NW_004443966.1, read as the reverse complement.
CATCAGAGTAACTAGTAACCTTCTAGGGTTCTTTAAGCTTGCCTTTTGGCTTAGCATGAGCAGGACTTTGTACCGGAAAGAATACATTGTCTGGCACACAGTAGTTGCATAATGCTTGCTGAAGGAAAGAGCAGCTGGTTGAGAAATCAGGAGATCAAAGATATAGGCCCAATTTACTCTTTGAAATGGAACATCTCTAAGGTCCCTTCTGGTGCTAAATTGTTTCGGAAAGAAAAAAGGAAAGGCCTTGCTTGTGAAGAATCCCGCCATGTCTAATGTCAGGGGAATATGCTTTACATACACAAAATTAAATTGGAACCAGGAATGGGAAACAAATTGACAATGTCATTCATTTGGATGAAGAAATGGTCTATGGGATAAAAGGTATTTTGGCTCCCATCATGAAGGCAATTGTGAAACCAGTGGTCTGGTTTTAATCAAGCTTACAGTTGTCACTTTTCAGGACCTCATCCTATTCCATTAGAGAATAGCACCTTACCAAGTGACTCAACTAGAAGAAAATGTTGGCGCTTTTGTGGGACAAAATTGGGTGAGAATCAAGTACAGCAATGTTTACAAACCTGAAGAAAGGAGGCCTGAGAGGGGAGCATTTCATACGCTGTAAAACAGCACCCACTCCCACGCCTACTAGGGCCATCTTTCCCTGGAGGATCGGGGGGAGGGTGTCCTAAACTCTAAAATTCTATTGCTTTACTTTCATGATCTTCCTCCTCCCTAATAGACTGTGGAATGGGGTGGTGGTGGGGGGGGAGTGGCATGGAATAAATTATCAACATTTTTCTATTATTAAAGTTAGGTGTTCATATTTTGCATAGCATAGTAGAAGCCTCTGGATGACCACTTTGCCTTTAAAATACGAGGTTCTATAGTGGATTTTCTTTAAAGAGACCATAAAAATTTCTAGTCACAGTGAATTGCAACTCTACTGGCCCCAGGAGGGGCTGGCGTGAGGAAAAACCCATGTGGAATGGGGCTGTCAGAAGCTGTGGGTTTGGGCTGCCAAGGGGTGAGGTCTAGGAAGATTCCTGTAGAAAGCGGCAGAGAGACCCTGTCTACACTCTGTCGGGCAAAGTTCTGGAAACCAGGTTATCAGCAAAAAGGCAATAGTGAGTTGGGCTGATGAACTTGCTCCAGGATGGAGGCTACTTGCACACTAGCCCGATCTATATGGCCTCCTGCTGCAGGTAGGTTGGGTCCAGAGGTGTGGGCCACAACCAGAGGCCCTCAGAGGACCATGTGTGAATCCCGTAACCAGTAGGGAATGATGGAGACTTGTGCCTATGGTCCTTGCCATTTCCTTGCCACACAGTCCACCTCCAAACACTCCTGTTTATGTTTTCTCCGTAAGATGGCACCTGAGGTTGTTCGTTGCCTTTGAGTCAGCACCTATAAGCCTTCATAAAGGGTAATCACCTAAGCAATTAGTTTTGGCGCAGGAAACAATGGTTAAACATTTAAAGGAATGATTGTTGATAGACACGAAATGAAGGGTAGAGTCAGGGAGTCAGGCTGGCTGCATATGTACTGTGCTCTTACCTGCATGTTTTTGTGACGTTAAGATACGATTTTCATTTCTTAAAATGTCTGTGCTGCATTTAAAAATGTGGGTGGAATATTCAGGAAATCCAGGAATGTTTAAGAAAACACTTAAAAATCTCTGTAAATGAGTTACAATTTTGTGGGTTAGATGAGCTTTCTAGATATCACCGGGTGAACTCAGGAACTTCTGGGAGGACTGGTCTGGTGGGTGGGTGGGACAAGAGGATGAAAGAAAAGCCTGGCTTGGAAAGCATGGGATCCTGAATCCCAAGGCTAAGGACACTTGAGTGGGGGAATGGCATACCAGAACACTATTTTCAGAAGATGCTTGGCAGACACAGGCATTGGATTGGAGCTGGAAGACACTAGAGGTTGAGAAGTATGCAGACAGCTGCATTGAGGTGGGCCGAGTGATGAGGGCACAACAATGTTATTCTGAAAGAATGACCAGTTGGACTGCAGATGGGTAGTCTACTGAGGGGGAAGAAGTAAAGAAGACTTGAAGGTCCATGGAAGCTGAAAGAACTGTAGGCTTGTCTGTTTTAGGCAGAGGGTTCACTGGGGAGCAAGCCTTTCATGGAGTCATTTAGAATGAGGGTCTGGTTGTGGATCTTGATCATCATTAATTCATTCATTGAATTTAGTCATATTAATCCTCTCTCCCTCTCTTTCACTGGAACTTTCCTCTAAACCCTAAATATTTTTATTTTAGCCTTTGGGATGGGAACAATTTAAAGTGTATCCATCTGCTTTTTTTTTTTGAATAAAGGATAATAAGTACTATTTGATCTTCTTTATCCCCTTGCTACTCAAAGTAGGGCCTGTGGACCAGCAGCACAGGAATCATCTGGGAGCTCGTCAGAAATGTACAATCTCCCAGAGCTACTGAATCAGAATCTGCATTTTAAGAGGATCCCCAGGCGACCCGTGTGCACATTCAAGTTAGAGGAGCATTACTCTAGATCGGGGTTGGCAACCTTCTTCTGTAAAGAGTCAGGTAGTAAATATTTTAGACTTTGCAGGTCAGCTGGTCTCTGTCGCAAGTCCTCAACTCAGCTGTTCAAGTGTGGAAGGGACCATGGACAATATGCAAACCGACAGTTGTAGCTGTTCCTATAAAACTTTATTTACAAAACAGGTGGCAGGTTGGATTTGGCTCACATGCAGAACTTGGCTCATATGCCAGATTTGGCCCGTGAGCTGTAGTTTGCTGACTCCTGCTCTAGATGACTCAGAGATGTTCTGAGGTGTGAGAGACTGTCATCCTTTACATTAAATGGTTCTAGCTGCCACAGGAACTCTGCTGTCTCCCCTCCAGAGGTCAGAAGTCACTTCTTGCAGCTGTCAGGCCCTCTCCTGACTTCCTAACTCATTGGCTGTCGTGCCCTGGAAATGGCTGAAGAAGAAATGAAATATCCCAGCACCTTCTCAACCAAAAGACTTGGGTCTTAGTATTGGCCATGCCACGTCTTTTTTCATGATCTCAGGCAAGTCTCTCTGAGGGTCTGTCTTCTTGTCTGCAAAACGGTGTTACTCATAGATCTCTGCCTAAGATAGGTTCTGTTGTTGTTTGCTGCTGCCATGTCAGCCCCTGACTTGTCATGAGCCTACTATATACAGGTATTGAAAAGATAAAAAGAGAGAGTTTAAGAAAGGGTTTGATAAACCACGAAGCACCTGTATTAGTTTCCGAGGGCTGTTGTAACAAATTATCACAAAATGGTGGCTTAAAACAATAGAAATGTATTCTCTCACAATTCTACAGGCTAGAAATCTGAATTCAGGATGTCAGGAGGGCCGTGTCCTCTCCACAGGCTCTAGGGGAACATTCTCCCTTGTCTCTTCCAGCTTCTGGTGGCCCCGGGCATTCCTTGGCTTGTGGCAGCATCACTCCAACCTCTGCCTCCATCTTCACATGACTTTCTTGCCTCGGTGTCCCTCTGTCTCTGTGTCTCTTCTCTTCAAAATCATATCGGATTAGGGCCTATCTTACTCCAGTATGACCTCATGTTAACTATATCTGCAAAGACCCTATTTCCAAATAAGGTCACATCCACAAATGCTGGGGGTTAGAACATCAATATATCTTTTTGGAGAATACAGTTCAACCCGTAACAGCACCATACAAATCCAAGTTGCTCTGACTCACTCCCTGCAGTTTGTGAGTCATTCCATCGGATTATTGGACCTAAGAAGTAGAGAAGGGACTGGCAGCCAATGACCTGGTGAATGGGGATGAGAGTGAAAGGGTTACTTAGAGCAGCTGGTGTTCGAACTGACCAGGGGAGAGAAGCTGAGATTTTCGGACCCGCCTCCCCGGAATGGACTGACAATGATTTAAACTGTCTTTGTGAAAATACTTGGATAAACTCTCCGGGTTTGGGGGCTGCGGTCCTGACGTCTGGGGGGTCAGCAGAAATCAAAGCAACAAAAGATAATGACTACATTGAGATAACAGCTAAAAGGAGAAGAGTCTGGTGCTGTTCCAAGGCTGGAGAAAGAGGAAAGAGACAGAGAAGGGAGGGATGGGAGAAGCCAGGAGATGGTGGAGCATCAGCGAGAAACCCTGGGTGGTTCAAAGACTATTAGAGGCTGACCTTGAAGCTGAAGTTTACTTGCTGGGGTCTAAACCTCTTATCTGTTCCCAGCCTTCCCCAGCCTTCAGTGAAGTCTACTTCACACACATTTTGTGCAAGGGGTTTATAGTGTAAAAAATTAGGAAAGAGGGATGAGTTCTTTACCTGGGTTATACCTATTTTCTTGCCTTTGTAATTTGTAAACAGATGCCCTCTTTCCCTTTCCATATTCTGAAAAAAAAATTGCCTTTCTATTTCTCCATGTTTTCAAAAGTCTTCTTCTGGACACATGGATGTTCACCTAAGAGTATCCTGAAAGCAGCCTGTGCCTGCAGGAGACATCATTTTTCTGAGCCTTAGTTTCCTTACCTGTAAAACGAGGGCATTAAGGAAGAAATCACAAATCTCTTGAGGATTAGATAAGAATATGTAGCTGAAGGCACCTAGTTCAGAATTCCACCACCCATCTGTCAGTTTGTGCTACTGTGGTGGTTTGCATGTTGCTATGATGCTGGAAGTTAGGCCACTGCTATTTCAAATATCAGCAAGGTCATCATTGCTGCACAGGTTTCCACGGAGTTTCCAGACTAAGACAGACTAGGAAGAAAGGCCTGAAAATTAGCCAGTGAAAACCTTATGGATCACAACAGAATATTGTGTGATATACTGCAGGAAGATAAGCCTCCTCGTGGCCACGACAATGGACTCAACCATACCAATGATGGTGAAGATGGTGCAGACCAGACAATGTTTCGTTCTGTTGTACATGGGGCCACCATGAGTCGGAGCCAACTCAATGACAACTAAAAACATCAGTTTAGAACTGGCATGGAGTAGAGGCTGGAAAAATGCTGACATGCTTTTCCTTCTCCTGAGGCTGCCTTTGCCCGACCTATCCTTGAGCAATCTGGCTGGGAGATCCTGTCTTTCATACAAGTGATACACATTTATGTTCCAACAGAGGAGGCTGCTCGGTCTGCACTGTCCATATACAAAACCCTGGTTCTATTTACACATGATTGTCAAGTGGTGTTTGAAGCCAGGGTATAACAGGTAAACTGCCATGATCCACTCGCATTTCAACGAAGTTTTAAAAACAATGGTGATCAAAAGTCAGAGATTTCTTGTAATTTGGATACTTCTCTATTTTTAAAAAACGTTTTGTTAGTTTTTGGTGTTTTTTCTTGGAGACCAGTTATAAAAAGTGTCAAAAAATTGCAAAAAGGTTATGTTCACTTCAGAAGGAGCCTGAGGGAGGCTGCCAGAGTCTATAGCTCAGGCATGCTGGAACAGAGTCTTAGATGAACTGTACGTGGAAAACAGATATAAGTAGGGGTTCAAGCATCTCCCAGGAATTCAGGCAGTAGGAAGCCCCAGGTATGTATACATATGACAGTGCTCCTGGACAGAGCACTCTCACGTGTGTGGCAAGCACCTTATTTATGTTATGCTGTTTAATTCTCAACAACCCCAGGGGGTAGGAATTACTATCCCTATTTTACAGATGAGGAACCTGAGGCTCAGAGAAGGTAAGTAATATGTCAAAGGTCACACAGAAATCGTGATGGTGGGTTTGAACAAAGGACCTTCGAGCACCAAAGCCCAGGTTCTTTCTCCTCTGCTGGTTCTCATAGTCTCTTAGATCACTGGAAACCCTTCTCTACTTGTAAGAACAGGGCCGGTAGATAGTTAACCAAGGGTCATATGTATTTGCTTTTATCTCTCAGGCTGCCCTTCTGGATTTCCCCAAGACCCTTCCATGTGGGCTTTCCTCACAGTCAGAAGCCATACCTTCCCACGAGGGCAAACTAAATTGCTGCACATCTCTTATACCAAAAACCAGACCAGCTGCTGTCAAGTTGATTCTGACTCATGGTGACCCTATGCGGCAGAGTAGAACTGCTTCATAGGGTTTTCAATGGCTGTGACCTTTTGGAGGTAGACCACCAGGCCTTCTTCTGAGGCACTTCTGGGTAGACTCGAACCTCCAACCTTTCGGTTAGCAGCCGAGTGCTTAACCGTATGTGCTATCCAGGGACAGCAGCTTCTTTCATATTCTCCAGCCCCCTGAGGCCCCATGTTGTCTCTTTCCATCATGCAGTGTTCATTCACCCGAGTGAAGCAACATCTATAACACCACCCTTCCTCCCATAGCAAATGCCTAGGACCAAAACTATTCACTAAAATAGTAACTATTTTCTCATTTGTCTTCCTGGGAATGGAAACTGTTAGTTTACTAAGCTGGGAAGTATTTATGACTCAAGGAAAAACATCAGGTTCCATGGGACATGTCATTGTCCAAACCAAGAGTTTGCTCTTTGGGGCTACAATGACCAAGAAATTAAATAAGCATAATTCCTTCTTACTCTCTCTTTCTTCTAACTATAGATGAATTCAATATGAATATTTATTTCACTAAGAAATAAAGACATTGTGTTCCATGCATGCTCAGAAGGAAGAAATTTGGCTGAAATATTTAAACATGAAGGCTCCATCATGCTTCTTTTGAAGGATGGCTAAGAACAGGGTTATCTGTCAAACTCAATGTGTTCCATAACAATAATTCAGATGGCAGCCAGATGAATAATTCTCACGCTTGCACAGAATTTCCCTTCTCTTGTAACTTTAAACCCAAAGGTAGGGCAATGGCAGATCTGATGCCAACACATGGCTGCTAAGTGACTGCACGAACAATCTGCTCTTGTGTATGTAAACATTTACAACATACAAATCAGTTGGATAAACACTGATCCTTCACCTTCTTTGGTGGAACCTTGAAATTCTTGATTTCCACCAGTCCTTTCTTTCAACTCAGGATCATATTTATGAGCTTTTAAATCATGCTCCCCAGATGTGTAAGCATAAGGAAGGCTAATGTTGTGGTTACAGGTAATCTATCCTACATGTGGCTATGACATTTATCTTCCCAAGACACTGCTGTCAGCATGTCATTCCCCTGGCTTGAAAGCTTTCCTAATATCAGCTGTCACTTAAACAAGCTGATTATTTCCTCCTAGGCACTGTACCTATATCGAGTCCCTGACTCCAGGGAAGAAGGAGTGCGTGGGCTGCAGAAGCTCAAGAAAAAGCTTTACCCCAGGTGTGGATAACGGAGTAAAAGTAGGAATTTTGAAAATGATCCAGCAGCCTTATAATTATTTTTAGCATCTTTATGGTTTTTTTTTTTTGAATTGTGGTGAAAATATACACAACAAAACACATGCCAATTCAACCACTACCACATGTACAATTCAGTGACGCTGACTACGTTTCAAGTTGCGCAATCCTTCTCGCTATCCTTTTGCAAAGCATTCCACCATCATTAACATAAACTCACTGTCCCCTAAGCAAAAACCTCCCTCCCCCCCCACCCCAGGTACCCACGAATAATTTTTGCTTTCTATATATTTGCTTATTTTATATACGTGAGATCACGCAGTAGTTATCCTTTTGCGACTAACTTCCTTTGCTCAGCATGGTGTCTTCAAGCTTCGTCCATGTTGTGGCATTGCGTCAGGACTTCATTTTGCTTACGGAATGGACTAGTATTCCATTGTGTGTCTATACCACATTTGGTTTATCCATTCAGCTTTTTTGTTTGTTTGTTTGATTCTTCTCCACCATTCAGCTGTTGATGGACCTTTTTTTGGTTGTTTGTACCTCTTGAGCATTGTGGAAAGTGCTGCAATGAACCTTGGCGTACAGGTTTCTGTTGGTGTTCCTGCTTTCCGTTCTTTTGGGTGTATACCTAGGATTGGGTTGCTGGGTCATTGGGTAGTTCTATGTGCAGCATTTTGAGAAACCGCCAAACTGTTTTCCACAGTGGTTGTACCAGTATCCTTACGTTCTGATAGCAAAAACACTTTGTCAAAGTGTCAGTGCACATTTGTTAGCAACACTAATTATTAACTATATATTCTAATTTACTGGGTTGGCTTTATGACGATAGAGCAAGATAATGTTTGTAAAAACATATCTAACACATAGAAGGAACTCAATACATATTATGTTTTATATTTAAAGTCAAGATAGCGATACCATAGAGGGCACTTTTCAAAGAAATGCAAACAAATGGTACCCATTCCTAGTTTCAACAATAGCTGCACTGGAATGTTATTTAGCTAGAGAACGGCCTGTGTAGATTTTAAGGAACGTGGAATGGCAGCAAATATGAAAATTAAAAGAAGATCATTTCCCTGGCAAGGTAAACCCTAGTCAAAAGAGAGCAAGCATCAAAGTCAAAAAGACAAAAAAATTCACTTTCGATAGCTGATGGACTCTGGTTGTTTTGGTCCCCATAAGAAAGGCATGCTCTCATTATTTCCACGTCAACAAATAATTCTGAATTATTCTCATGATTCAGAGGGGTCTCCAAAGGCTGGCCCTTTAGCTCATGAGCACCAAGAGAAGCAAGAGAAAGGAAGGAAACTGGTATTTGTTGAATATCTACTGGGGTAAAACTATTTATTTCTGTTTTAACAGATAAGGAAAGAGGGAGGTTAGGTAACTTGCCTGAGGTCACACAGCCAAGCACTAAGATGTGAACTCATGTCTATTGTGAGGTGCTGTGGAGTTGATTTCGACTCAGAGTGACCCCACGTGATAGAGTAGAATGGCCCTATAGGGTTTTCTAGGCTGTAATCTTTATGGGAGCAGATAGCCAAGTCTTTCTCCCGTGGAGCCGCTGGGTGGGTTCAAACCAGGGCTCTTTGAACTCAGGTCTTTCTGGTTTAAAAACTGAAAAAAAGCAAAAACAAAAAGCACAGAGTGATCAAGTGAAAGCTAAAGGGGTGAGGTTAAAAGTAGAAGTTGCCACAGGGATTAAGGTGGTGAATAGCAGACACCAACAGGTGAAAAACAGGGGCTACCGCTACCAACAGCAGGGAGAGAGCAGCTGTGGAAGTGGATACACTCTGGCCCACAAGGCAAACTGCCCCTCCCACAGTGAGCGTGTGCAGCCTGAAGTAGGACAGGTGGAGGTAGGAAGGAATGGGCTCCAGGTGGCGCCTAAGTGCTTGCTCTTCTTTGATACTTCACAGAAAGGAGTCATCTTACTACAATCTTGGACTGGTGGCACAGTGGTTAAGAGCTATGGCTGCTAACCAAAAGGTCGACAGTTTGAATCCACCATCCACTCCTTGGAAACCCTATGGGGGCAGTTCTACTCTGACCTGTAGGGTCGCTATGAGTCGGAATCAACTCGTCAGCAATGGGTTCGGTTTTATTTATTTATTTATTCTGAGTTCTTTCTTATCCTCTGTCTACCACATGCTGCCTGAGGCCCTGCACTAAACATTCTTCCAACCATTTTTTCCTGTTACAACAAGGGGATTTGGTGGAGGTTCTTCTCCCCAGTGTAGCCCCAAGGGCTCTAGACTTTTAAGTTCTTTTGGACAACTCTCTATTTCCTGGGGTGGCTTACTCTGCCTTAGGCCTCCGGACTGCTCTCCTTCAACTAGCAGAAAGGGAACCGAAAGGGAGCAGAAAGGCATCATGAACCTCAGGGCCATCTTTCCTTTGGGCTTATTTGAGCCACTCTAACAACTCTGGGGCTCTCCTTTTTGAGATCTAGGGTCTCCCTCTTTGAGACGGTGTACAATGTATGGTAGTGTTTGAGGGCTGTAAGAAATCACTGTATCATTTCAATTTGCTTAACTGTCGTTTTAAAATAATGATAAGAAAATGGCCTGCATACTTTAAGATAAACTTCCAGAGATCTTGAGCAGGGGAAGGCTTCAAACCTATAGCTTAATAGACACTGCTATATAACATTGATTTTGCATTGTTAATGCCTCCTGTGGGTTCTATGAGTTAACCAAGATATTTCTCTTGAGGTGAGGAGTGAACTGGACTGGTGGAGAAAGTTACTGGAAGTCTCTACTTGAACTGGAAAGTATTTGAAATGGAGAATCCCTGTCTCAAATAAGTTGGTAAAGGTGACATTGGTTGATACTGAGCTCCCACTGTAGGTGACAACTAGCAAGTCGATTTATCTGCTTCTTAGGATGGTTGGAAAACCATGTCGTAATTAATAGATGAGGATGCTTGTCTTCCTACTTGCTGTGGCTCACAAACATGAGTCAATTCATCAACAAACTGAACCAGGCTTGCTGATCTAAGCCAAAACGTCGGGAACAGAACACAAACAAGGGTGGGATAGGGCATTGACCTAGCTGGTCATGGAGATCAAATTTGAATTTCCTGGTAAATTTGAAACTTACAGTTACCAATGTGTGTTAGTTGAAACAGTAATTATCCTTGCTGTAAAGACCACAGTTCTCTATTTAAAATAAACACCAGTAAAATGAATGTTGTTGTTGTTGGGTGCCAATGAGTCGACTCTGACTCATAGCAACCCCATGTGACAGAGTAGAACTGTCCCATAGGGTTTTCTTGGCTGTAACGTTTATGGGAGCAGATCGTTAGGTCTTTCTCCCATGCAGCGGCTGGGTGGGTTTGGACCGCCAACCTTTAGGTTAGCAGCTGAGTGCTTAACCATTTGCACCACAAAAATAAAATAGATTTGAAGCAAAGAACAATCCTTTCTTTCAAAGATATTTCCCTTCTTGCAAGAGCCCCACCTACTTGGTTTTGTTTGACCCTCTCTAGTGACATGGAGCTCCCCATCTGTTGAAGAGGCCCATTTCATCCTTGAAAAGCTCAGACTTTTCATAAATCCTCCTTTCTAGCCACTGGGAACTGCAGTCTGTGAAACTTCCACCAGTGCTCCACGTTCTGCCCTCTGGAGACCTTTGGGCGCCCATCTGTCCCACTTCCTTTTTGAAATTTTCTATTTGGTTTGATGCATTTGCCCCAAACGGGCCTTTTCCTCAACGTTATCCCTCTCTGTCAGGATTAGGGGTGAAATTGCTCTGATGAAAGTAAAGCCCTAGATTTCCAGCTCAAAAGCTAAATGATTTGGAAAAGATTTATTGTTTTAGAAACATTAAATATATATTTTTAAACTTTCTTTTTAATATTGTACCTTTTTTAGTACAATTTTTAGTACTGTTTTCCTGTGAAAGTAGTGACTTAAAAATACTCCTTTCAAGAATCTTCTTTCTGTGACAAAGTGTTTGCCCTTTTCATCCTTTTATTAAAAAGGTGATGTAAGGATTTCTATACTGTTAAAAATGATAAAATCACTATTAAGCAGCAACAATACTGAGTTACAGTAATCAGAAACTCTACCATTGGAATCATATTCTCCCTGGACCGTAGTCCTGCTGGGCACTCACTGGCTGTGTGACCTTAGGTAACGTACTTAACTTTTCTGTACCTCTTTCATCAGCTGTAAATCGAATAATAGTAATTTAAGATGCAAAAGGAAAGCGTTCATCACAGTGTCTAGAATAGGGTAAGCACTCAATAAGAATCTGTGGTTGTCGTTAACAACAGTGTCAAGAACAACAATATTTAACAGGAAGAAAAGAAGACAGACACGTTAGACTATGGCTCTAAATTCCGACGGCTTTCTCATGGAAAAGGGGTTAGATTTCCTAACTGGTCCCAGGAAACTGGATTGGGGCTAGGAGGGGACTAATGGAGAAGGGCGTATCCAGAAACCGAGTCTCAGTTAATGCTTGCCTCATAAGATTCCCATGAGGCTTAAATATCACAAAATGTCTACAGTGCCTGGAACATAGTAGGCACTCAGTAAACCCAGGGCTTTGAACCGGTTCGTTCTGGTTCAAACCCCTGCTGAGAACTTGCATTTCCACCCCACAATACTGAATTAGAATCTACATCTTAGTAAGACCCCCAGGTGATTCTTATGTATAATACATTTTGAGACCCACTGATCTACTAGTGGTTCTCAGAATTGGTCCCTAACCAGCTAGCATTAGCATCACCTGGGAACTTGTCAGAACTGCAAATTCTCAGCAGAGGTTTGAACGGGAACACGCTGATTCGAAGCCCTGAGTAAATCTTACTACTCAAAAAAAAATTTTTTTTCTTTTCTTTTTTTTCTCAGTAACATTAACAGGCAGAGTTGACTGAGGATGCAATAGTCTGTTTTATGAGGAAATGTGTTCTTCGTCACTAGAATCACTCAGGCAAAACCTGAATGATCTGTGTGTGTAGATGGGTGTGGAAGGGAAGGTTTAAACCATCAGATGAGTTATATTGATGACGGATTAATTAAACATCTATCATGTGCCTAGCACTAGCCCAGTCCTGTGGAGAAGTCAAAGTTGGCATATGTCACGTCCTTGCTCTCAACCGGCTTAATGTCTAACTGGAAAGACAATGAGCAAAAATAAGTGACAAACTATATGGTAGGTGTAACAGGAATCAAGTGGGCAGCCATGGGTAAGGAGCTCAGAGATGAATTCATGGCAGAAATCAGGGTATATACAATAAAGGGATGGATTTTCGGACTCAAACAAAAGGGGAAGAAATAGAAAAGAAAAAAAAATTCAGGCAGTTTTGGGAAAGCCTGAAATTTCTAAGCAATAGTCAGCAAGATTTCCATCCTTATCTATGTCATATCGTCCTTCCTACTCTTGGCCTCTAAAGAAGTCCGCTGGTTCTTTGGTCTCAACTTACATCATGAAAATCAGCCAAATGAGGGAGAATTTGAGACTGGTCCTGGGCAGCCCCTGAATATCTCACCATAAATCACCTACCAGGCTTGCTCTGGCTAGCCCTCTAATTTCACTGTGCAGGATCAGAAAGTCATCTCTGGTACTGCTTTTCAAATATGCCAAGATACTAGTATTTTGGTGGTTACAAAACAGTATAAATTCTTTCTACACCTGCTTCTACTGAATAAAGTTGGTAACCTATACAATTATAAGATTATACACTTTTCTACATGAAACTCCAGGAACATTTATTTTGCGTGAGAAAAAATGGGCCCAAATATATTATGATGTTTTTCTGACTTGGCTGTTTTGCTAAACAAGTTACTCGTAGTTGACCCAGACCATCCTACAAGAATTGGAGGATGAGAACCCCGAGGGATATATTGGCAGTGGTCAGGATTATGCGAAGGCACAAAATAAGGATCACAATTCTTTGTTGATTAACAATTTCACAGTAAGTTGTTTAAAATCTGTTATTTATAACTTCATCATCTGCCTTGTATTAAAGTTGTGCCTATATTCCTTGAGCAAGGAACATGCAAAACTTAACTCTGCATTCCTTTCAGAAGTAGCACATATGAAGCAATAATAATACTTAAATTAAGTAAAATTCTTACGGCTACAACTGGGCTTCCCATTTCGGTTCACAGGATGTCTTACTTGGAGAATGAAGAAAGCAAAGCCTAGACCCTTGGGGAGTGGAATTCTGTGGTTTAGCGCATTTTGGTTATATACAGCAAATGGGGCATTAAATCAAAGAACGGCACTCTGTTAATTTAAGTGAATGTCACTGCCAAGGGGCCTTCCATCCTGGAGGTTAGAACATGAGTTATATCTGGCCCGCTAGAATCCTGCTCCCCACACAAATTTTGAAGGATTAACTTCAAAATTAGTCTACAAAAATTGATGGAAGTACTACTCTTTTCTACTTAGGCAAGGGGAGTGGTAGAATGCACTTCTGTTAGACAGTACTAATGTTTCCTAGTATCTGGCTTCTTTACTTCTGGGTACGTGGAGGATTTCCATTCTCTACCCCCCTGAAAAGGAGCCCTAGTGGCACAGTGGTTAAACGCTCAGCTGCTAACCAAGAGGTCGATGGTTCGAACCCACCAGCAGCTCTGCAGGAGAAAGATGTGGCAATCTGCTCCTGACAAAGATTACATCCTCGGAAACCCTATGGGGGCAGTTCTACTCTGTAGATAGGGTTACTATGAGTCAGAACTGACTCAGCAGCAATAGGTCAATGGGCTTACTTCTCAGGTGTGGCCACGTGACTAGCTCTGGCCAATGGGATGTGGGTAGGAATAGTGTCTCTCTTTTCCTGGTTGAAGCATTTAACAGCTATTGCTTGACTCCGGAGTGGTTAAGAGCTCAGCTGCTAACCAAAAGGTCGGCAGTTTGAATCCACTAGCCACTCCTTGGAAACCCTATGCGTCAATTTCTAGTCTGTCCTGTAGGGTTGCAGCAGTTGGTTTGGGGTTTTTTTTTGTTTGTTTGTTTAATTCTCTTAACTCTTTCTTCTTCTGTCTGAGCAAATTCTGAAGCCTGGCCCAGTAAGTAAGCATTTGGATGCTAGCCAAGAGGTCAACAGCTTGGATCACCGGCTGCTCCTTGGAAACCCTATGGGGCAGTTCTACTCTGTCCTACAGGGTCGCTATGAGTCAGAATCAACTTGACGGCAATGGGTCTGATTTCTGTTTGGGGGTGAAAAGGCAGCTGCATAAGATGATGGAGCCTCCAACAACCTGGGCCTGTGAAGGACTATGATGAGCAGAGCCCCCCTGCTGGCTCTTTTTGGACTAGTGTGACTAAAAAAAGAAATCTTTGTTTTAAGCCACTGATATTTTGTCATTATTTCTCACTCAAACATAATGTAGACTAGTCTAATTGATATAGAACTTCTGGTTAAATTCTTAAACCTGCAGCCAAAAAATTATGTAGAATTTTATACTAGGTGGCAAAGAACATAGTAATTTCTAATATCTAATATATTCAAACTAGACCCTGAATTCTTTCTTTCTAGGGCGTACTATTGCGCTGATACGCCTTAAATTAAAAAAAAAAAAAAGTATCAGAACAATAAAGTTTTAAATTGAGTCGTTGAAGTTACCTAAAAGAACTTTTTTCTTTACTGCATAGAAAAGATAAACTGCTAATAGACATAGAATGCTTCTTTGCCACCTCCACACACAGTTCATGATTCTTGTGTACAGTTTCAGTCTTCAGGGAAGGCTTCAGAATTTACCTCTAACTCAGTGCTTCCCGGCTATGGGAACATCATTTGGAAAACTCCTCAAAAAGACCTTGCAGGGCGTCTATAGGGGCTTCTCATCACAGCTTTTCTGCATCACACAAAGTTAGCGTGAAGGAGAAGGCCCACAATTGTCCAAATGGCCTCCAATCTTCTGAAAATACAACTCATAAAATCCTGCATTCACTTTTCACACGGCACGCTATTAGTGTATAAATGTTACACTACAAAAGGATAACTATGTCCTGAAAAAATGTTGTAGAAATTACACATGAGCTCATTGACAGTCCCAACCTTAAGTACAGCTCCAAGTTTCATGTTGCCACCACTCTTGGCTATTATCCTTTCACCATCAAATATCTCAAACAAATGCCAGCTTTCGCTCGTTAACCCTCTGCCATGGACGTCAACCCTCACCAGGTTACTGACATTTTCCCCCTCAAAGATGCCAGTGACCTCATATTCCCTGTGCCAAATGGAATCTTCCCAGTTCTCATTCTTTCACAGGTGCATTGCTTATTCCTCGCCTCTGGAATGATCTGTCTCTGCCTTCCCTGACTGATGCCATTGGCCCTTCATGTCTTCCTTCTTTCCTGTCCTTCGCTTGTCTCCTAACTATGGGGCTTGCAAAAAGGCTCCGTCCTTGACAGCATTTTCTCCATGGGTACAGCTCAAGGTGTTTTTAGAAATTCAAACTTTTTGATAACTTATTATTAAAGATGTTTTAATTTTTTTCTAAATTTTAAATGTAGGCATCTTGAAAGTACACAAGAAGTTAAAGAGCTGTAAACAATGGTTAAAAAGAGTTAATCAGGCTTGAAAATAGCCATGATCATTGGCTCTCTCTAACCTCTTTACGTTGGGTGTTTCCCCAGGAGAAATGTTCATCCTCAGAGATTTTCTGTTTATTCTATTGCCATTAGTGAATTTATCCAGTTGCTACCTCCTCTCACCTGAACTCCTAACCAAAAAAGGTCACTTATCTTGAGGAGTCCTTTAAGTGCCTACCTTTTCAAGGTAACGTCCACGGATTATATCGGAAAAGCTTTCTACTGTCTTTTCTCTTTTTTACTCATCCTCCAGGAATATCAGAAAGGACATGAAGCCAGGAATGTCCAAGTGTCTCTAAGAAATAAAATCTAAATCTAGAAAGCAGCTCTGAGGGAGAACACAGCTGTGATCCAGAGCTCTTCTCTTAGGAAGCTGCTTACAGTTGAGAAATCTTTGAATTAAAGGGAGTGCTGGGCCAGTAATCCAGCCTGCAAACTTCTTGCCTTATATAGGCCCTCCTGTGTTTCAGTGATGTCATGGGGGTCTGACAAAAGAGTAGGAGACTCACGGGGGCCACGGGAGTTGAAGGTACAGATGCAGACATTGCTCGGGAGAGCTGAGGATGCAAAAAAAGAGTTCTCTGCGCTGGTCCCCTTGACGAAGAGGCAAGAAGCAGAGAATGCAGGGACAAAATAGCAGAAGGTGTGGAAGTATCAACCCAGTGGCGTGAAAAAGAAATAACTGAAATCAAATGAAATGGAGGGAGGAATAGGAACTGACATTGTTGATTACCTCTGGATTTCATTTGTCTTTATCTCATTTAATCTTTATACTAGCCTATATTGAACTCGTTGCCATCGAGTTGATTTTGACTCATAGTGACCCTATAGGACAGAGTAGAACTGCCCCATGGGGCTTCCAAGGAGTGGCTGGTGGATTCGAACTGCCTACCTTTTGGTTAGCAGCCGAGCTCTTAACCACTGAGCCACCAGGGCTCCATACTAGCCTATGAGGCAGCTATTATTGTTTCCATTTTATTTTAGTTGGGGAACTGAGGTTCATAAAAGTTAAGCCATTTGTTCAAAGTGACATGGCAGAGTGTGGACTAAACCCTGATATGTCTCCAAAGCCCATACGCTTTCCTTCGTATCAAGATAACAGAACAGTTATGAACAGGACTGTCATGACGGACAAAACTCATTGAAATCTGACTCTGTCATTTCCCAGCTGGGTGACCCTGGGAATATTGCTTACCTTTACTAAGCCTCAATTTCCTCATCTCAAAAGTGGGCATATAATAGCACCTCGTAGGTTCTCAGGAGTCAAATAAAATAATTCTTGTAGAACGTATACATGTAAAGTAGCATACAGTAAGAACCTAATAAATATCAACTCCAGTAGTATAACCGTGATTAGTTTCAGTATCACCTCCACCACCACATTCCTGCTCCAAACCATGCTGTTAGGAAAGAGTATTTCTTTGATAACTGGCAATCTTTGTAGAGTATGTTTTTGAGTCACTATTAATTAAAGCATTTGATAACCAGAAGATCATGTTTTTCAACCAATCCACAATGCATTTCCTTTAGAGAAAGATGGATATAAGAGAAAATAGACTCAATTCTTTTCTGTCTTTTCCAGCAGAGTTACAGTTATAAATTGGTCCATTTTTTCTTTCACAGAGAACCAAGCTGCTATCTTCAAGACCATCTTCTCACATGATTAGTTTTCCCAGATAGCTTTTCATTTTCTAGAGTGACTCAAATAAAGCCTGTGTGTGTGTGTGTGCGTGTGTGTGTGTTTCCACCCAATAAATCTCCTGCTTGGCAGACAGTGTTGATGGTTTCTGTGAAAGGGTCTTTTTGTCCCCTTTTTGTCTAAGAAGCTTTTTCATTAGAAGCCTGGAAGTCAAGGTAAGTGCCACAGGGACTTGAGGGTCACTTCGCTTTTCTCTGACATCCAAATTATCTCCTGCAAAAACAAAGTCCTGCCTTCCCTGCAGTCCGTTAACAGAAGTGACAGCTGTGAGCGCTTCAAATCTGGCCTTAATTAATGGACACAGCACAAATGTGACCAACACATATGTGCAGAGAAGAGGCTTTAAATAGTATCAAATGTTTGTGAGCATGAGGCCATGAGACGGCAGAAAATATTGGACCATCTTAATGGGATCAGGCTTTTGTGTGCAAACAATGGCCGGCAAACCCCAACCCAGCTGAGAGCCATTAGAAGAGTTTTCATTCCTGGTCGTGGGTAAAGGCTCTTAAATAGCCGTTAATAAGAATGGAGAAAAATGAACTTACAGAATGATGCAACTGTAGTAAGACTGGGTGCCCCAATGAGGGATCTCACATAGGTGTTTGTGATCTTCCCCTTGAACTTCCTGCCACCCTGGGCACAGAGGAGCATTATCTCCTCCCAGAAACTTTCTTTGACCTCGAGGCTAGTTTTTCACATTTCTGATCAACCATTCTTCAACTTGTCCCTCTGATCCTCAAGTCATTGTTCTTCTCCACTCACATTTACTATGTGAATGATTCCCTGGGGAAAGCCGCATCTCCCAAATCATATAGGGATTTAGGACTGTCACTTAATCCAGTTGTCCCAGGTACTTGACATGCCACTGGGTTGTGAACGCACTCATGCTGACCTACACACTTAAATGGCAGACAGCAAAGACTTGAGAACGCGGCTCAATATTCATTCATTCATTTTTGTTGTTAGCTGCTATTGAGTCGGCTCCGACTCATGAAGACCCTGTGTATAACACAATGAAATGTTGCCTGGTCCTGTGCCAGCTTCATGATTGTTGGCATGTTTGAGTCCAGTTAGACAATGTTCTGTTGTGATCCATAGGGTTTTCATTGGCTAATTTTCAGAAGTAGATCACCAAGCCTTCTTTCCTAGTCTGTTTAGTCTGGAAGCACTGCTGAAACCTGTCCACCATAAGTGACCCTGTCGGTATTTGAAATACCGATGGCATAGCTTCCAGCATCCCAGCAATATGTAAGCTACCACAGCACAAAAGACTGACAGACGGGTGGTGCTCATTCATTTTAGGCACTTTCGTTTCCAGATACTGATCTAGAAGCTGGCAATGCAGATACAAGACCCCATGTTCTCAAAGAACTTATAAAAACCACCCTCCTCATCACTGCAGCAGCTGATGTGGGCTGAGTATGCCAAGCACTTGCCCGGTCCCAGTTAATCTCATAACAACCCAGTGAGGCGGCTACTATTATTGTTTCATTGCTAGATGACAAAATTTGAGTTTTGAGTGGGCGGCCAATCAAATAACTTTCCCAAGTTAGAGAGCTGGTTATCAGCAGAAGTAGGACCTGAACCAGGCTTGTTATCAGCAGAGGTAGGACCCAAACAGAGGCCTATCTGTTATCAAGTCTTGCCCTTACCCGTTACACTGCTCTGGCTTTCCTCTCTAGTCATTTACCTTCTAGTCTACTGGCGGGAAATGGACAAATAAGCTTACAATTATTGATAACTGCAACCCTGCAGGAAATCAAGCTAAGAGGAAGACATATGTATAATCTATACAAACACCCACGTGAGCTGTACGTCCAAGAAATCAAAAAATTCTTCCGTTTAAAAGAAATGTTGTTCTTGATTTTCAAGTCATCACATTTCCCCTCTTAGACCTGTCCTCGCCCTCACTGGTGGCATTCTCATGGGTAGGGCTGGTCATTTTTATACTCAATAGATTGTGGCTGACTTACAACAAGAATGGGGCAATGTAACAAAATATTTCTAGAAGCATTTTCCTGTGGCGAGTCAGCCAATGTTTGAGTTTGATTTTGACGCAGTTTGTCTTTTAGTCAATTTTTTCCTTTATATCTTCTGTACTCTCCTGTCTCATCTTGCATTCCCCACTCCCAAAGGCAAGCTGTCTGGTAAGTGACAAACTGGGAAGATCTGTAATAAAATAACTGTTTTAAACGAGGTCTGTCAGAGTAATTAGGAGACTTGGCACAGCAACAGGCTCATACAAGAGCAAAAACAACCTTGATTTCAACTCTCCTTGTCTCATGAATTAGCCTTTATCACCAGCCTCCATGTCCTCAGGAGAAAATTTCACATGAAGCTGTTTGTATAGTCTTCTTGTTAATATAAATAAACAAGCGCCTACATGAGATGCAGAAAAAAAATTAATCAGGACCAGGCCATGTTTCCAAATTACTTGCAGCACTTTCTGGGAAAACAAAACTTAAAATATGCAACACTTCAGTCCAAGACATATAAACCGTGGACAGAGGAGTTCATTTGACCAACACTTAAAGTAACTTGAAAACACACACATTTAAAACACAAACAGGGGAAGCCAGTCAACACTCTCTGGTTGTGGGAAGCAAGGCCAACAAGTCAACATGCTGGGGGAACCACAGGGTGGCCAAAGAGGTATACTCTGGGGAGATGGCTTTTGAATTTCACCCTGGATATTTTCATCAGAGGAGTACACGGCCCTAATAACTTTGGAGAGAGTTCAGTTGGGTGGCAGAGCAGGCAGACCCTCGGGGGGTGACCAGTGACATGGAGTTCAGTTAGGAGGTAACTATACAGGCCCAGATGAGAAATGATAGAACCTGAACTCCGGCAATGCCAACAGACTGGGAGGAGGAGAGTTCAAGGAGGCATTTCTAAGGAACAGATAATAGGAATTTTGACCCGCTGGGAGTTGGGGACAAATAACAATACATAATGATAGGAGCTAACATTTAGTGAGCACTGTACTCAATGCTTTTCATGGATTGTCTCACTCAATTCTTCCATCAGCTGTATGAGACATGTATGATTATTACGCCCAATTTACAGATGGCAAAACTGAGGCCCAGAGAGGGTAAGAAATTTCTCTAAGATCTCTTAGCTAGTAAGACACGGAGCCAAAAATCGAAGATAACATGGGTGACTCCAAAGCCCATGTTCTTCATCTTCCTGTTATAACAGAAAAGCTCAAAACAACTCAAGGTGTTCTAGCTTGGGACCCTGGGTGGGATGATGGCATCCTGAACCGAAACTCAGAAATGAGAAACTAAAGCGTCTCATTGTTTTTCTTCTCCCTTTAACATAGGACTTGCGTATCAGAGAGGGCATTGGTGGGACATTACAAGACCCCCAGTTGATATTGCTGAAACATCTTCCTTACCCTCAGTTAACTGGGACCAAGTCACCAGGAAGGACTGATTACTGAGGCCTCAGGGATGCTTCCTGTCCTGGCCTATCTCTGCCTCTTTCCCTTTTTCTTGAGCCCCTTTTTAAAATTGCTAAGATATTTTTTTTTTTTTACCTTTTTAGGGTTTCTTCCCTCTCCCAGTCTAGCTGAGAGGTGTTACCCAGTCTCCTTGGCTCCTCCCTTCCTGCTTCCCCTGAAGATGAGAGCCTAGGTCTTCTTCATTTTAAGGGTTTTTCTATTAGCCACTAAAAAAACCAAAACCAAAATCAAATTGGTTGCCATCGAGTTGATTCCGACTCACAGCAACCCTATAGGACAGAGCAGAACTGCCCTATAGGGTTTCCAAGGAGCAGCTGGTGGATTCCAACTGCCAACCTTTTGGTTAGCAGCCTGAGCTCTTAACCAGTGGGCCACCAGAGCTTTGGTTATTCACCACTAAGGAAGACAAAATGAGCCAACAGAGGAAATTAGTAAGGTTGTTTGTCACTCTTGGTCTTTCTTTACTGGCTCCCTGTTAATGAAACTGAGATGTCCCAAGGCCCCTGCGGTCCTTTTTTTTTTTTTTAATTGAGGTAAAATTGATATAACATAAAATTTAACTATTTTGAAGTGAACAGTTCGGTGGCATTAGTACATTCATGATGTTGTGCAACCATCATCTTGAGCTAATTCCAAAACATTTCATCACCCCAAAAGGGAATGTTGTACCTATTCAGCAATTATTCCCAATTTCCCCTTCCTCTCAGCCCCTGACGAACACTAACCCAGTTTCTGTCTCTGGATATACATATGCTGGATATTTCACATAAATGGAATCTTACAATACGTGGCCTTTTGCGTCTGGCTTCTTTCACTCAGCATGACGTTTCTGAGGTTCACCCATGCTGCCGCATGAATCAGTACTTGAGTCCTTTTTATGGCTGAATAATATTCCATTGTGTATATATACACATACCACATTTTGTTTATCCATTCTTCTGTTGATGGACACTTGGTTTATTTCCACCTCTTGGCTATTGTGAATAATGCTGCAATGAACACTGGTATACCTGCTTTCAATTCCTTTGGCATATACCTCGGAGTGGAATTGCCAGGTCATATGGTAGTTGCATGTTTTAACTTCTGAGGTACTGTCAAACTCTTTTCTCCCTGCTCTCCCCTTAATCCTTTGACGGAGGTCATGACATAGCCTCTTCTTTTAGAATTCTCTCTTTCTCAACCCTGACAGTATATTAGAATCACCCTGGGGCCTTAAAAACTACTGATGCCCAGCCCTTACCCCCAGATTCTGACTTGACTTGGTATGGCACAGGCCTGACCATTGCTATTTGTTAACTGTTTCTCAGGTGATTGTATTACGCAGCCAGGGTTGACACCCACTAGGCTAGGTCCCACAGATCCTGCCTCAGAAGGAGCCTCTTCCAAGAGGATGGTTCTCAGCTGGGGGAGATTTTGGCCCTCAGGGGACATTTAAAAATGGTTAGAGACATTTTTGATTGTCACTACCAGGGAAGGGTGTTACTGGCATCTAGTGGATAGAGGCCAGGGATGCTGCTAAATATCCTGCAATGCACAGGACAGGCCCTACAGCAAAGTATTATTGGTCCAAAATATGCATAGAGCCAATGCTGAGAGATCCCATTCTAATGGGACTAGAGATACACGCTAGCGCATTCAAATGGCCTGATGTCTCCCCTATGCAGAGGGGCCTTGGTCTTTATGGGACCCTTTCTTTCCTGGATAACCTAGACTGTTATTACCTCTTTGGAAGCGATGCAGTAAAGTTCGTTTTGCCATATCCTTATGGGCTTCATGCCTGAAAAGGTGAGAAGCAGCCCCTCTCTGTCTACAGGGGAAGGGACTGTGCTCGTGTGCTATTGCACAGTCATGTTCAACACGCTCACACCTCTTTGCGCAAAGTTCTTGAGGAAAGCATGACAAGAAACGAGAACCCTGAAATTGGGGGTAAAACATAAACAAATGTTTCAGCTGATGTCCCACACGTTTTTTAATCACAAAGTGTGTTTTCTGAGTGTACTGAGCTCGGCCTAGAATGGCTCGAATTAAGGATCAAAGGCCGTGACGAGACAGAGCGGAGCTTGGTGCCAACCTGACATCCCCCCTTCCCCTCCCTGGGAACATCCATGTGCTCATCCGTTTGCCTAAGAAGCGCTTGTCTGAAGCACCAGTTAAGACAGCAAGCCTTGATTAAAGGAGGGTTGGTTTGTTTGTTTTCTTTTTTATTGGGGGAACTTTAGAACGTGGTTAGATAGCAGCAGATTTTAAACAAAGAAAGTGACTGAGCCAGCTTACAAAGATATAAGTTTGATGTTTGGAAAGTGGAAAACATCAAGAGATTCCAACTCGAGGCAGAGGAGGAGAGCTGGCCCAGAGGGACGGGGGCCCCACTCTGAGCTCACAGGAGTCTCGGCCACGGGGGCCTCATGGTGCTCAGGAGCCTCCCAGGCCCCCAGGGCCCAGCCATCACTGCTTCGTGGGCAGGGTAAGCAGGGAAATCAGCTCCTGAGAGCTGAGGCTGCAATCAACATACCTTGAATGAGAAGCTGTACAGAAAGACTGTTGCAGCAGCTGTATATAAGATGGATTTTTATTGGGTGGGGACAGGGAAGTCGATAAATGAGGAACTCGGGGAGGCTGATGCAACAGTCTAGGTGTGAGACGTGGGATGGGGTGCGGGCTGGATGAGGAAAAGGTACGTCTATGAAGGTTACCAAGGAATAACTGGGAAGTCCAGAGAATCATCTTATATATCGTCTAGAGCCCAGCTTCTCAGATTTGAAAGTGTGCACAAATCAACCACCAGGGCACTTTGTTAAAATACAGATTCTGATTCAGTAGCTCTAGGGAGGGGGCTGTGCTTTTGCATTTCTAACACAGGTGATTGAGACGCTGCTGTTCCCAACCAGGACCACACTTGAAATAGCAAGGCAACCCCACATAACAGGTAGAACTGCCCCAAAGCGTTTTCTTGGCTGTAATCTTTACGGGAGCAGATTGCTAGGTCTTTCTCCCTCAGGGCAGCTGGGTGGATTTGAACTGCCAACCTTTTGGTTGGCAGCTGAGTGCTTAACCATTGCACCATCAGGGCTCCTTGGCTCTAAGAGTGGGCAAACTACAGACTGTGGGCCTATTTTCATATTGCCCAGGCGTTAAGAACTGTTTTTATATTTTTGGAGTCCCCAGGTGTGCAAACAGTGAAGTACTTGACTATTAATTGAAAGGTAGGTAGATGGAACTCACCCAGAGGTGCCTTGGAAGAAAGGCCTGGTGACCTGCTTCGGAAAGATCACAGTCTTGAAAACCCTATGGAGAGCAGTTCTACTCTGCAACATACGGGGTTGCCATGAGTTGAATTGACGGCATTTTTTTTTTTAATTTATGTTTTTAAAGGGATGGGAGAGGGGAGGGGGAGATAGAGAATGAGGGGGAGAGAGAAAAGAATAAAGAAGAGAAGGAGGAAAAAAAAGAGGAGGGAGAAGAACAGAATGGAGAAGGAGAACAGAAACCATATGTGGCCCACAAAGCCTAAAATATTTACCATCTGGAATTTTACAGAAAAGGATTGCCAACTCCTGCAGAACCACACTGTCTGATACGGTAGCCACTTGCCACATGTGGCTATTTAAATGAAAATTAATTAAAATGAAAAAAAAAAAATTCAGCTCCTCAGCTATGCTAGCCACATTTCAAGTGCTCAGTTGCCACATGTGGCTTCGTGACTACCATTCTGGACAGCACAGATATGGAATATTTTCGTTGTTGCAGAAAGTTCTTTTGGACAGTGTTGTTCTACACCATCCACAGTAAGATGCCATTCTGACTCTAACTATTGTGTTTGGGGTTAGAGAACTCGATCAAGACAGTCATTCCATCTTACAGTTATAGATGGAAATTCTACCGACACTGTTGATTCTACTTTGTAAACAGCCCTCTAATTCTCCTACTTGTCCTTATCCCCCATCATGTCTCACATGGACTTCTGTACTAGCTGCCTGACTGGTAGCCCTTTATTCAATCCTGCCCCCGTTTCAACAAATCAAGGCTCCTCGCACTAGCCAGTGTGAGCTCTTAAATGACAGACCCCTGCTTAAAAGTGTTCAAAGGCTTCTCATCACAATTAGAAGAGAGTCTAAAGTTGTTACTTTGTCGACAAAGCCCTGGACACAGCCTGTCTCTCCAGCCCCATCTTGTATCCCTCAACTTTTTGCACAAGCCTCACAGGACATCTTTCCGAGATGTCGCATACTCTTTCCTACCCCGGGGCTTCTCATATGCTGGCCCTCTTTGAGAAACTTAGCTGCTAATTCTTGCTCTGATTTCTGCCCAATGGAACCACTAAGAACGGGTCTATTCTCCCCACAAGGCCCCCACTCCTTTTTTTCCTTTCATTCAAGAACTTTTTTTTTTGGTACAACCATCACCACTATTTATTTCCAGTACTTGTCATCATCTCAAACAGAAACTCTGTACCCACTAAGCAATAACTCCCCATTCCCCATTTTCCTCAGTCCCTGGGAATCACTCATTGACTTCTTGTCTCTACGCACTTGCCTACTCTATATATTTCAGATAAGTGGGATCATACAATATTTGTCCTTCTCTGTCTGGCTTATTTCATTTAGCATAATGTTTTCAAAGTTTATCCATGTAGTGGATGTACCAGGACTGCATTTCTCTGTATGGGTGAATAATATTCCATTGTATGTATATACGTCATTTTGTTTGTCCATTCATCTGTTGATGGACACGTGGGTTCTTTCCACTTTTTGGCTATTGCGAATAATGTTGCAATGAACATTGGTGTACAAGTACCTGTGAGTCCTCGTCAGAAACTATTTTTTGATGGTTCAATACGGCACCGTCAGTAACAGTATGCTGGGCACTGTGCCAGGCACTGGGATACATTGGCGAACAAGGCCCACTTGGTTCTTGTATTCACAAACAAATGAGCAATCAAGACAAAACCAGACGATGGTAACCCATTGCCATTAAGTGGATTCCGACTCATAGCGACCCTATGGGACAGAGTAGAACTGCCCCATAGGGTTTCCAAGGCTGTAATATTTATGGAAGCAGACTGCTGCCTCTTTCTCCTGCAGAACGGCTGATGGGTTTGAACTGCCAACCTTTCAGTTAGCAGCCTAGCACTTAACCACTGGGCCACCAGAGCTGCTGAGACAGTGATAAGAGTTAAGAAGAGACTAAAACATAGGGATGTAATGAAGAGTGCTTGGGGCGGCTGCATTAGCTTGGATAGTCAGGGAAGGTGACATGTGAGATTGGCCTGAAAGAGAAGGAGTCATCCCTGTGAGGGGTATGGAAGGGGCATCCGAGCAGAGGAACAAGGGAGAAAGCCTTCAGGGTCCCTCGACTCTTCTGTCTCAAAGCAGGATCAACGTTGCCAGTTCTTTCAACAGTGCTTAATGCAGCATGGTTCAGGTCTCCTCCTCTCTCTGGCTGGTCTCCCCTGGATGAGGCCCAGTTTGTCACAGTTCCCGTTGAGAGAGGGCCCAGAGAACTGAGGCCCGTTGTCCAATTGTGGGCTGACTGGGCAAAGACAGCAGGGCCGTTACACTGCTAGCTCAGGACACTTCTATCCAGGCGTTAGGTTTCTGGCAGTTCTACTACATTGTTTATGCATAGTGAGCCAACCTGGTGACAGACTGGACACAGAGGGTGACGGGGCAAGAAAAGTCAGAGTGTTTCAAGGGTTTGGGCCAGGAAAACTGTAAGTTAGACACGTAACCAAACCCCATAATGACTGTTTTGGTTTAGACTCCCTCCACTAGATTATAAAAGTGCCTGTTTACTTTTGTATCTCAAGTGCCTAGAACAGTCTCCAGCTCACTGTAGGCACTCAATAAATACTCATTGAATGACTAAATGACCAACCATATTGCAGTCACTGTCAGCACCGTTCTCCCAGTCTCCCAGGGAAGCCTGGCGGGTGCCTCAGCAGGACAAGCAACAGCTGTGAGTCAAGAGAGATGCTTCCCAAGCTTGCCTGGACATCAGGGACCATCTCCTTTTTTTTCTCATCTGGGAAATGGAGTCATCCAGTTAATAATTGAAGACTCCTGAACGACTTCATCGAGATCATCGATGCCCTTTATACTCAGCATTGCCTGTAGAGCAGTAGCATGGGCTTGTTGCAAATGCAGAATATTAGGCCCCACCCTAGACCTTCTGAATCAGAGCTTGTATTTTTTTTTTACATGATTTTATTTATTTTGTTGTTGTTGTTGAGAAAATACACAGCAAAACATACACGTTGTCAACAGGTCCTACATGTACCATTTAGTGACATTGATGACATTCTTCAAGTTGTGTAACCACTCTCACCCTCCTGGTCTGACTTGTTCCTTCTCCATTAACATAAATTCACTGCCTCCTAAGGCTCCTGTCTAATCTCTCCAGTTACTGTTGTCACTTTGATCCCATACAGATAGTTCTTAAAAGAGTATAATGCTCAAGGCAGATATTTTTTCCTAGTTAAGCTAAATTATTGTTCGGTTTTAAGAAGACTTCAGGGGATATTTTTGGTTTAAGGTTTAAAGATTATCTCAGGGCAATAGTTTCCGGGGTTCATTCAAACTTCATGGCTCCAGGAAGTCTGGAATCCATGAGAATTTGAAATTCTGTCCTGCATTTTCCAACTTCTGATCAGCATTCTTCTAGGGAATCTTCGATTAAAATGTCCAGTAATGGTAGTCAGGCACCATCCAGTTCTTCTGGTCTCATGGCAAAGGAGGCAGTTGTTGATGGAGGCAATTAGCCACACATTCCATATCCTTCTCCTGTTCCTGGCTGCCCTTCTTCCTCTGTTGCTCCAGGTGAAGAGTGACCACGTGTTGTGTCTTGGATGGCCCGTTTGCAAGCTTTTTAAGACCCCAAGCATTACACAGCGAACTAGGAGGTAGAACAGAAGCACTAAACATGTTATTAGGCCAATTAACTGGGATGTTCCATAAAACCATGACCCTACCTCCAAAGCAAGAAATCAAATCCCATAAAGTGTTTGGTTGTATATAGGCAGCCTCAGAGCTACTCTTTATTTTTGTCATTGTTGTAAATGTATTTATCACATAACTTTTGCCAATTCAACTTTTTACAGATGTACAACTTACTGACAGCAATTATAATAATCAGCTGTGCAACCCTACCCGTAATCAATGCAATATTTCTATCACTGTTAACCCCTCTCTACCTTCCTCCCTCCTGCCCCTGGTGACCACTAATCAACTTTGTTCTCTATACATTTGCCTTTTCTTGTCTTTTTTGATTTGTATCTCCCTGATGATTAATGATGCTGACCATCTTTTCGTGTGTTTGGTGGCCATTTGAATGTCTTCTTTGGTAAAATGTCTATTTAAGTCCTTTGACCATTTTATGATTGGTTTATTTATATTATTGTTGTTAAGTTGTCAAAGTTTTACATATATTTTAGTTATTAGATTATTGTCAGATACACGGTTTCTAAAGATATTCTCCCAGTTGGTAGCTTGTCTTTTCACTTTTTTGGTAAAGTCTTTTGATGAACAAAAGTTTTTAATTTTTATGAGGTCCCATTTATTTATTTTGTCTTTTGCTGCTTGTGCTTTTTTTTGTTATTATATTAGATAATCTGTTGTTGAAAGTGAGGCCTGACAGAGTTGTCCTTGCTTGTTCTTCCAAGAATTTTTATGATTTTAGTTTGCACGTTTAGGTCCTTAATCCATTTTGAACTTGTTTTTGCGTATGGTGTGAGGCATGGATCCTGTTTCATTCTTCTGCATGTTGAAATCCAATTTTCCCAGCACCCTTGGTTGAAGAGACTCTTCTTTTCCCATTGAGTGAACCTAGTATCCGTGTCAAAAATCAGTTGATCATAGATGTTTGGTTTTATTTCTGGACTCTCAATTCTACTCCACTGGTCTGTGTGTCTATTGTTGTAATATTACCAGGCTGTTTTGGTTACTGTAGCTGTACTGTTGTTGTTGTTGTTAGGTGCCGTTGAGTTAGTTCTGACTCATAGCAACCCTGTGTACAACAGAATGAAACACTGCCTGGTCCTTCATCATTCTCACGATGGTTATTATGCTTGGACCCATTGTTGCAGCCACTGTGTCAATCCATCTCATTGAGGGTCTTCTTCTTTTTCGCTGACCCTCTACTTTACCAAGCATGATGTCCTTCTCTAGGGACTGACTCTCCTGATAATATGTTCAAAGTATGTGTGATGTAGTCTTGCCATCCTTGCTTCTAAGAAGCATTCTGGCTGTACTTCTTCCAAGACAGATCTGTTCATTCTTTTGGCAGTCCATGGTATATTCAGTATTCTTTGCCAGCACCATAATTCAAAAGCATCAATTCTAGCTTTGAATTATGGTAGCTGTATAGTACGTTTTAAAATCAGGAAGTGTGAGTCCTCTTACTTTGTTCTTCTCTTTCAACATTGATTTAGTTATTTGGGGTCTCTTGCCACACCATATAAAGTTGAAGACTGGTTTTTCTATTTCTGTAAAGAAGGCTATTGGAATTTTGATCAGGATTGTGTTGAATCTATAGATCGCTTTAGGTAGTACTGACATCTTAACAATATTAAGTCTTCCATTCCATGAACATGGAATACCTTTCCATTGATTTAAGTCTCCTTTAATCTCTTTCAGTAGTGTTTTATAGTTTCATTGTGTAATTCCTAGATATTTTATTCTCTTAGATGGTATTGTAAATTGAATTATTTCCTTAATTTCCCTTTCAGATTTCTCATTGCTGGTGTTTAGAAACACAAATGATTTTTGTTTGTTGACCTCATACCCTGCAACTTTGCTAAATTCCTCTATTAGCTCTAGAAGTTTTCTTGTGGACTCTTTGGGATTTACTATCTATAGGATCATATCAGCTGTGAATAGAGATTTTACTTTTTCTTCTCCAATCTGGATAGCTTTTATTTCTCTTTATTGTCTTATTGCTCTGGCTAAGACTTCTAATACAATATTGTATAGAAGTGGTGAGAGCAGGCACCCTTGTCTTGTTCCCGATTTCAAGGGGAAAGCTCTTGGTCTTTCTCCATTAAGTATAACATTGGCTGTTGGCTTTTCACATATGCCTTGAATCACATTGAGGAATTTCTCTTCTATTCCAATCTTCTTTAGGGTTTTCATCAAGAAAGGGTGTTGGATTTTATCAAATGCTTTTTCTGCATCCACAGAGATGATCACGTGGTTCTTTTTCTTTGTTCTATTGATGTGGTGTATTATATTGATTGATTTTCTAATGTTGAACCATCCCTGCATTTCTGGAATAAATCCCACTTGGTCACGATGTATGACTCTTTTAATATGCTGTTGGATTCTCTTCACTAGTATTTTGTTGATGATTTTTGCATCTATATTCATAAGAGATATTGGCCTGTAGTTTTCTTTTCTTGTGGCATCTTTATCTGGTTTGGGTATC
The DNA here is from genome assembly GCF_000243295.1 of Trichechus manatus latirostris. Classification (NCBI taxonomy): domain Eukaryota; kingdom Metazoa; phylum Chordata; class Mammalia; order Sirenia; family Trichechidae; genus Trichechus; species Trichechus manatus. The sequence goes on along the minus strand of NW_004443966.1, from coordinate 17,295,037 downwards.
AGGGTTATGTTTGTTTGATAGATAGAATTAGGGAATATTCCTTCCTCTATCTTTCTGAAGAGTTTAAATAGTATTGGTGTTGATTCTTCTCTAAATGTTTGGTAGAATGCCCCAGTGAAACCATCTGGTCCAGGACTTATTTTTTTGTTGGGAGGTTTTTTGTTTTTTGTTTTTTTTAAAATTATACTTTAGATGAAAGTTTACAGAATAAATTAACCTCTCATTAAACAGTACACGTATTGTTTTGTAACACTGGTTAACAACCCCACAACATGTCAGCATTCTCCCTTCTCGACCTTGGATTCCCTGTTACCAGCTTTCCTGTCCCCTCCTGCCTTCTCCTCCTTGCCCCTGAGCTGGTGTGCCCCTTTAGTCTCATTTTGCTTTACGGGCCTGTCTAATCTTTGACTGAAGGGTGAATCTCGGGAGTGATTTCATTACTGAGCTAAAAGGGTGTCCGGGGACCATACTCTCAGGGTTTCTCCAGTTTCTGTCAGGCCAGTAAGTCTGGTCTTTTTTTGTGAGTTAGAATTTTGTTCTACATTTTTCTCCAGCTCTGTCTGGGACCCTCTATTGTGATCCCTGTCAGAGCTGTCAGTGGTGGTAGCCGGGCACCATCTAGTTGTACTGGACTCAGTCTGGTGGAAGCCGTGGTAGTTGTGGTCCATTAGTCCTTTGGACTAATCTTCTGTTGGGAGGTTTTTGATCACTGATTTGATCTCTTCACTTATTATAGGCCTGTTAAGACTTTCTAGTTCATCTTGAGTCAGTTTGGGTGGTTTGTGTGTCAGAGCTTGTATTTTAATAAGATCTCCAGGAGACTCGTATGTACATCAAAGTTTGAACAGCTCTGGTTGCTGCAAAATGGCTCCAGACTTGTGCCTTGATTCAAATCCTCTGTTCCTTACTTGCTTTGTAACCTTCAGCAAGTTACTGAATTCTTCTGACCTCTGGTGTCTTCATATTTATATGGATATAATGCACAAGGTTGTTATGAAGCATAAAAGAGGTTGTGCATATAAAACTATCCAGTGTATAATCTGGAACATAGAAGGTGCCCAGTGAATGCTTATCTGGCCATCCACATGCTGACACTTTCTAAACACTGTATTCCTGAGTGTACAGTCTGCTTGAAAACCCCACTTGAGTATCCTTTTCATTGCCAAAACCAAATTTCTGTCCTGACTCCAGGAGCTGCGGCACTTGAAACCTCCACATAAATAAACTCCTTCAGCAATGGAGAACTTCTGGCTCAAATGGAAACTCTCTCCTTACTTTGAACCAAAACCTGCTTCACCTCTGCTTTCTTGTGTAACATAGAAAAAAAATCTCCAATACCATCTTCCATGTCAACTCTTCAAATATAAGAAGACAGCTATCATGCCACTCATACCACTCTCAGCCCATTGTCAAGCCCATTGTTTAATGAAAACCCAGCTCCAGTAAGTATTCCTCATATGATAAGCATGTTATTAGCCATTTGATATTCACTGGTCCTTCTAAAAGCTAAATGTACCTATTGTCTAATAAAGGGGCTGCCATTTACAGCCAAGGGTGCTGAGGTATGGCCTGAGCTTACACAAGCTCAGACTCTTGCAGACAAGTTGCTTCAGCAGCACTGGCCCCTTGTTACCTGGGGAAGGTGACCAAACCAATCATCCAAGAATAGCCAACACTGGAAGTGGAAACTACTGGCCCAGTCATAAATTAAGATGTCAGTGAGTTCTTACATTACACAAACCCATCAGTACCAGTTGCTATGGAGTTGATTCTGACTAAAGGCAACCCCATTGTGTCAGAGTAGAACTGTGTTCCATAGGGTTTTCAATGGCTGATTTTTCAGAAGTAGATGACCAGGCCTTTCTTCCAAGGTGCCTCTAGGTGGACTCGAATCTCCAACCTTTCAGTTAGCAGCTGAGCATGTTAACTGTTGGCACCACATGGGCTAAAACTCCTTGCCTCTTCAGTCTCCCTTCATAGGACAAACAAGACACAGTGATCAGAGAAAGGCTTCCAGTTGAACAAGGCATCATAAAAAAGAGGGCAGGTGTGAAAACAGTATTGGATTTACACAATAACACCAAATGGGTCCAAAACATAGTGTTTCAATTAAGCCACACACCAAATGCCTCCCATAATGATTATCTTCATCAAGATCCAAGGCCATCTGAGAAGGCAAAGGGGGTCAGGAGCTGGCTGAATGGACACGGAAAATCAGGGGTGGAAAGGAGGAGTGTGCTGTCACAGTATAGGGAGAGCAGTTAGGGTTACATAACAATGTATGTATAAATTTTTGCATGAGAGACTAACTTGAATTGTAAACTTTCACTAAAGCACAACAATAAAATAAAAAAGGATTCAAGGCCATCACTCTGCCGCAAAGAAATGTACTGACAGATTTATCGGATTCTCCTTCCCTCCAAAGAAGTACTTTAAAAGGAAAGCATTCCTCCAAAAATGTGGCTTAAGGTGTTTACATAATGCAGAGTAGATAATTCAAATATATGATATTTTCTTATGTTTTGTTATAGTGGATGCTGTGGTGTGTTGTCCAGAGCCCCTTCAGGATCGAGCCTCTCTTTTCCCCAGCTGCCGGAAGTGCTGGCTGCTGGGGACTCACAGCTGAGTCCCTCTCCATGACCTGTCATCAGCAGATAGAAGCTGCTTTGCCCAAAGGTTACACTCTCTCCCTGGGGGCATCCAGTACCCACTGGCTGACCGAAGGAGGGGTATAAAAGCCCAGACCCCTTGCCTTAATTTGGGTAACTCTAAGTGCTCATTCTAGCCCCAGGGCTCCCGGTAGGATCAGTCGAGGCCTATATTGCATCTGCCCATTCCTTCATCCCTTGCCCTTCATAGGTGTTGTTCCCGAGAGCTCTCCCCCATAAACCTCTGTGTGGGCCATTAACAGTACAAGATGGGTCCTGTCTGCAAAGGACTCTGGGGAAGAACCAGAGTGCCTGACTGAGCAGTGACACAGGCCAGGAAAAAACACACCAAACACCTGACTTCATGGTGCAAAAACAACCCCATCCATCAAAGATGAGACATGTTTTTTCCTGGTTCTCCTGCACCAGGTATATAAACCCACACCCCTCTCTGCCCTGCTCGAACCTCTATCCGGTGACTCAGCGTGTTGCTGTACGTCGTGGGAATCTTGGCACCAACCTCTGTAAGTTCTCTAATTAAAAGCTAGGTCTGATCAACCTTGCTTTTTCTGCACCTTTTTCCAGAATCTGACCGGTGCCCCTCAGAGTTACTCCTGCCGCTGGTCCAATGCGGTGTGACAATCTCCTGCTGGCACTCAAATCTGAAAGTCTGCTTCGTGAGGAACCCAACCTATGATATCTGTCTCTGGTTTATGAATTGTTTCATTATTGTAGAACTTGATTCTCTGGCTAAATTTTAAACTCTTACGGTAAAGTACTGGGCCTTAACTACTTTAAGATGCCACAGTATACAGTGCTAAGCAAAATCAATACTGGCTGGTCCTCATTTCTATCTTTCAGAACTTCTTATGTCTCTCCTTTTAGGATGTGGGCTCAGGTATCAGATAACTTAGGTCCAGATCCCAGCTCTACCTGTTACCTAGGGAAAATAATTTAACACGGCTAAGTCTTGGTTTCTTCATCTGTAAAATCGGATTAATAATAGTACTTATCTGGTAGTGCAGTGGTGAAAGCACTCAGCTGCTGACCAAAAGGTTGGTGGTTCAAACCCACCAGTTGCTCTGCGGGAGAAAGATGTGGCAGTCTACTTCCGTAAAGACTGCAGCCTAGGAAACCCTATGCAGCAGTTCTACTCTGTCCTATAGGGTCGCTATGAGTCGGAATTGATGGCAATGTTTGTTTTTTTTAAAATTTTTATCTCATAAGGTGACTGTGATTATTAAATGATATACTCTATGTAAAGCAGTTAGCACAATGCCTGGAACACAATAAGAATTCAATAAGTGGTAGCGGTTGCTGTTATTACTATTATTTCTGTGGCACCACTCTGGTGATCTTAGTCATTACCTTAACAAGTTGCAGTGGAGTTTATTCTGACTCATATGACCCCACGTGTTGGAGAAGAGCTGTGCTCCATAGGGTGTTCAATGGCAAATTTTCCAGAAGTAGCTCTCCAGGCATTTCTGTGGGTGGATATGAACTGCCAATCTATCAGTAGTTAAGTGCTTAATGGTTTTTGCCACCCAGGGACTCCCCTTACTCCCTGATTATTACAATAGAAACTAGGCTTCCTGCCTCTCAGTTCTCCCCTTCCTTACTCCTTCCTTCCAATTCTGCTCAATCAATTAATTTAAAATTAACCAAATTAATTTTCTTAAAATATATACTGCTCTCATTAAATCACTCCCTTAACTCATAATTTTTCAGGGACTCCTGATTACCAAGACCTTCATAAATTGGCTCCACTATAATCAGCCAACCATCATTCCAATGGAGAAGACTCTTTGTTATTGGCCTTGAACCATGCCATTGCTCAGGCTGCGTTGCTCTCCCTTATTCTCTTTGTCTATCTGACCCCTGCCCAGCTCAAAGTGGACAAACTTCCCCTCAGTCTAAATCCATTGATACTCCTGTTCTAAACCTTCCTACCCTAACATTCTCCCACATTCCCAATACTGTCTGACCAAAGGCATCCCAAAAGTTCTAGATTTTCCTCAGGGCTCACAATTGGCTCAGAAATCTCCCTTGATAAACACTCCATCAGGACTTCCTAGAAAGGTTGCTATTCTGAGCTTCTCCACTGATCTTTTGGTGCTTTCATATCATTCAAATCTACAAAAGGATGGTCATAAAAAATAGAGTAGATCACTCAAAAAGAAAAAAAAAGATTTAAGACATGTTTTAAAAAAAAAGTGAATCCCACTCATAAATAATACACAATACCAAATGCTGAGCTGTGATGAGGTAATAGGACATATGGAATTTGTCTAAAAAGGAGTCAACTGGCTTCCAGATTTGGGGGGACTGATGCCTCTGAGCTATTTTTACTGGTGGAGATTCCATTTTATGAGTAATATTTGGAATATGGTATCAACAGTCAACAGTTCACAAATTCTCTAAAAAGTCTCAAGTTTAATTAAGCTTGACAGAAACTATCTAGCAGCTTTCATAAGTAATTGCTATTACCCAAAATAGGATCAACTCGTAAACTGCAAGATTTCCAAAATGATGAATCAATAAAAATGTTTACAGAAACAGTATTTTGATTAATTCCTTCAGACTAACAAACTCATGACACGTGATAAAGTGAGATTTCTACTGTCAATTAGGGAAATCAAGAAATCAAACCCAGCCCTCAAATATGGCCTTTTGGATAACTGATCCCAGATTTTGGCATTGGGAACTGCTTTCTAAGCAGCTCCTCCAAGATCAACTGCACCACACCTCTGGCTCTTATTCCTGAGAAAGTCAAGTTCAAAATTGCCTCAATTCTCAGCCATGCTAAGAGTCCCAGTGAGATGTATTATAGTTAATGCATGTCATGAGCACTGGAAAGCTTGACAGGCCAAGCAATAAGTCAAGTCATCCATAAGTAGCTAATGGCTTCTTTTTCTTCATATCAGCTAGCTAAACAGCAACAATAAAAAATAAATAGAAGTTATAATAAAGTAACATTTCCTCTATTAACAAGGTGAAAACATGGAAGATTCACTTATCTAGAGTATGAATAATAATTTTTTGTTGTTATATGGCACTGTGTTCATAGCAAATGACTCCTGAATCCTTAAAAGAAACTAAAGGATCTTCTAAATCATCAACAAATAGGAAACTATTTTCACTCTAATTTTAGCGTCGAAACATATTTTATTGTTGAAAATTAGATAACCAATGCGTGATAGATACATAGTAGCACTCAGAAAATCAGAATACTCAATAACGAAACATGTCAATGGAAATGTGCCTGTAATTATTTCATAGGTACAATACTATGTCATTTCTATAAGACACCTTCTATTTTTTCCAAAAGGCTCTATAGGTACTTAACGAGTCCACAAAACAACCAAGCAAATAACTGAAATAAACTTAGTGTATCATAGCACCTCAGAGTTTAAAGGGCCCTCAGGGACACCCAAACCAATCGCTCCTCTAGCATAATCATCCTAGCAGCTGCTGGGTTGTTTGCTATGTTAACAATCTCCATTGAAGTTATAAGGACTGAAGTTAGAAGGATTGTACACACTCATTTTCAGTCAATATTTTGACAGCAATTTTCAATTTTTTTTTGCCATAGAAGTTGTTGATAAAGTTTTATTTTTACAGTACTTATTATTAGTACCTCTCATGCCTTTATTATATATTGTGTTTCATATAGATGTAAATTACCATCAATTGTAAGATACATCCTGATTTCCTAGATGTTAAAATGTGAAAAAATCGTGCATCTTAGAATTGAGGACACATAGTAGTTTTAGTGTTTAGCGATACATGCAAGTAAACATCTAAAGAACAAAAAAATCATGAACATGTAGAATATTAGAGCAAAGTACCCCAGAAATCATCTAGTCCAACATCCTACATCCCCACTTTAAAGAGGAAGAAATTTAGGGCCAAAGATGTTATTTGCCCAAGATGACACAATAAGAAGGAGCCAATAGGGAGACTGGAAAACAGGTTGGGCTCCCAGGGAGAAGCTGACCAACTGGTTGGTTGTTAACCTTTTTAATGCTCCACCCCTCCTGAGGGCTAAGACATGGCCCCACTAGTAACAGCGGTCACTAAGGCAGCAAATCTAAGTTGGAGGGGTAGGAGACGCTGGAGGGATGACGTGGGCCATGTGGAGCTTGAATCTATCCACCTGAGCCTTCACTTCTGAAGTCCTGTATAAGGTTACACACAGAATTCATAGATCTAGTTGTGTTATTTGTTACCATGATTAGCACTGAGGTTGCTTCAGCTGAGCTATTTGGCTAGAAAAATAAGCTAATCCTGATTCCCTCCTAATACCAAGTTATCATGCAAGAAGATGGCCTTCCTTTTGTCAAAGGTCACGAATGCAGGCAAAACCTTAATATATCCATCTGCCCAAAGCTTGCCCAATATTTTTTTTTCTATGTGAATGCATTACATGCAAAGCATGTGTCTTTATAGATATGCACAGTGTTCTCATCTCTACCTGTGTTTTGTGTCAGGGTCAAGAAAGAGGACTCTAGAACTATGCTTTCTAACACTGACAATATGTCAGCCACCTTATGAAGTGTTATACATTATTTATGTCACTTCATTCTTAACAAGCACATAAGGTAGGTATTCCAAAAAAAAAAAAAAAACAAAATCTGTTGCCATCGAGTCCATTCTGACTCATAGTGACCCTATAGGACAGAGTAGAACTGCCCCGTAGGGTTTCCAAGGAGCAGCTGGTGGATTCGAACTGCCAATCTTTTGGTTAGCAGCCGAGCTCTTAACCACTGTGCAACCAGGGCTCCTAGGTGAGTATTGGTAACCTCATTTTTCAGATGAGAAAACAGAAGACCAGAAATGTTAGGTAATTTTCCAAGACCTCACAGGTAGTAAAGTTGAGATGTAAAGCTCCGTTCGTCCGATCCCAAACACTGGGTTGTTCTCCTCTGTGCCTCTCTCTCAGAACTCTCAAAGGCCTTTAAGCCACAGCATCAGTACAACTGCAGTAGCAGCCCACGTTCCTCTTCTAGGACGGCATATGAATTTCTAAAGAACTGCATGTAATCCTAATCCATAGAGTGCTTCTTACTCTTGATAGAGAAGATGCTGAATCGAGAATAGCTGGACAGAACTAATACTTAAACGACTGCAAACTCTGGCCCTGCTCCCTGTCAGGATTTCCAATCAAGTGGTGTATTTGGTTGAACAGTGTCCCCCCCAAATTCACATCCACCTGGCACCTCAGAAGGTGACCTTATTCGGAAATAGGATCTTTGCAGATATAATTAGTCAAGACGAGGTCATACTGGGTTAGGGTGGGCCCTAAATTCAATAGTTGCTGTCTTTATAAGAAGGCCATGTGAAGACACAGAAACACACAGAAAGAAGAAGCCCATGTGGTAACTGAGGCAGAGATGGGAGTGATGCAGCTGCAAGCCAAGGAATGCCAAGGGTTGCTGGCAATCATCAAAAGCTAGGAGTGAGGTAGGGAAGGATTCTTCCCTAGAGGCTTCAGAGGGAGCCTGGCCCTGCTGACAGCTTGATATCAGACTTCCAACCTCCAGAACTGTGAGAGAATAAATTTCTGTTGTTTTAAGCCACCAAGTGTGGCACTTTGTTATGGCAACCCTAAGAAACTAATATAAACCAAAACCAAATCCAAACCCATTGCCGTCAAGTCGATTCTGACTCACAGCGACCCTGTAGGAAACGAATATAAAAAAACCCTGTTGCCGCTGAGTCTATTCCAGCTCATAGCGACCCTATAGGACAGAGTAGAACTGCCCCATAGAGCTTCCAAGGAGCACCTGGTGGACTCAAACTGCCAACCTTTTGGTTAGCAGCCATAGCTCTTAACCAGTACACCACCAGGGTTTCCTCATGGTAATTGAATTAGCTGGAAAACAAATGGTTACCGTCCAACAAACCTCCTCCCAAGTATAGGTATTTATTTCTACTTGTTAAGTCTCATTAAATAGAGAGGACTGTGTCATTTGCTTATGTGTCCTGTTTGGGGCTGTATATTTGAATATAAACTATGGACAGAAAAGGAAACTCGAGCCACAAGTAGCAGAAGAGAAAGGAGCCGTGGAAACTTCATTTACATTATCACCAAGCGGGATTACAAATTTGTGCCCGGCAAGTAGAATGTGACCAGGACGTAAGTCGTTAAACAATAAGCATTTATGGAGTCTTAGGAGCAGGCTAGTAAAAGAGAGAAGAATGAATTGGTTGGAACATAACTTTCCTGGTAGCTCTGTTTTTTTGCAGATTGGGGCCTTGGCTTGTTTTCCCAGATGTCAACTATCCCCACTCTGCTGGGTTTGAACAAAAACCTTCCTGGATACTTGATAGTGCTACCATCCTTCTTGTTTAAATCCTGGTTCGGGCTTTATTTTTAAGTTGTAAAATATGCAAGGATGCAGAAATGCGTAGTCACCATACATTTGTCAGGGGAACCTTGCATGTTGCTATGATGCTCAATAGGTTTCAGCAGAGTTTCCAGACTAAGACAGACTAGGAGAAAAGGCCTGGCATTCAACTTCCAAAAATCAGCCAGTGAAAATCTTATGGATCACAACAGTCCGATCCACATGGGGATGGCACAGGACCAGACAGCATTTCGTTTCGTTTTGCACCGGGTTGCCATGAGTTAGAGGTCCACTTGACAGCAGGTAACAACAACAACCCAGCAAATTAATTTTTGTTACCTTTGTTTAAGAGATTTTCTTTTTTAAGGAAACAACATATTGATACAATTGAAGAGGCTTCTGAGTCCCTTCCCATCCTCATCCCTACCCAGAGGCAACCTCTGAAGTTGGGATGTATACATGCTCTTACACATTTTGTGTTTTATTTAAAATTTTGCATAATGGTAACGTATCTTGAGTAGCTTGCTTTCTTCACTCTGTCATTCTGAGAGCTATCGATGTTGACACACACGCATCTAGTTTATTCATTTTAACTGCTCTTAACTGTGCACACGTGGGAGCACTGCACTAGCGTAGACGGTATTCCTAGAAGTGGGATTGCTTGATTTTATGGTGTGCACATTTTCATTTTTACTAGAAAGTGCCTCTGTCTTTAAGTTTTGCTTACCAACTCACGCTGTTTCTACCCCTAAATAAGACTTTACCTCCAACAACACTAAGCTGAGGGAGAAGTCTTATGAAAACTTCACTGGGAGAAAAATATGAGCGTCCTAATTTTCTTCAAAAGACCACTTTGGGTACTTCTTGTTTTGAGATCTTTCCATGACTGGATGTGTTTCCAAGCTTTGGGCTAGGACCAGAGACGGAAAATAAAGGCCCTTGTTATTCTGAGGTGTGTGCTGATTGTCTGGGGTCTGTGAACATCAGTTCATGCCAGCCAGGCAGGAACCGGTAAATGGCTCCTTTGAGGAAAAAGATAAACAGAAATAAAGAAATACCAGAGCTAACTGGAAAATTGTTTTCATAATTCAATTTTGTTTTACATAACCTTGCTCCCCAAATGTTAGCAATTTAGCTCAAAGAGCTGTTAGTGTTATTAAATAGTCATTAAATGCTGCAAAGAGACAGGTCAGCAGAACTGGACAGAATCGAGGAACCATTTTATGACCATTGTTTCACCTCTGGGGGTGGCTTGCTGCATTTTGTTCCAGATCCCGAGGGCCCTGAGGCAATAACATCTGTATTTTTAAGACCAGCTTTGCACCACACCTGCATATCAATTCCCTTTTTCGACTTCTGCCTCTAAACCAAAGCCAAATGTTTGGCTACAGATTTGGTTTCCAAGGTTCGACTGAGTATTAAAAGGCAGCAGCTCCAACACTTCGCTGGCCCCACAAAAAAAATTTTAAGTGATGTTAATTGAGTCCTGGGAAAGTTTTAAAAAATTTAAATTCTTAGAGGAAAAGGAGATGAAAGGAAGTGAAAGAGAGGAAGAAGAAGGAAAGGGGCAGATGATGAGAAATTATTGACAAAAATAGAGAGGAAGAAGAAGGAAAGGGGCAGATGATGAGAAATTATTGACAAAAATAGAAGCTGAATCTACATGGCGGTACAAAAAAAATTAACTAAAATAATTTAAGAAAAAAATATTATAGTTAACTTCATGCCCTTCTATTAAATTATTTTTGGCTTGTCCCACCAAAAACCAAACCCACTGCTGTTGAGTCAATTCCAACTCACAGCAACAGAGCAGAACTGCCTCACAGGGTTTCCAAGGAGCGGATGGTGGATTCAAACTGCCCACCTTCTGGTTGCAGCCGAATGCTTAACCACTGCGCCACCAGGGCTCCTTTTGGCTTATACCTAATCTTTATTTAAAAAGTAGAAGACTGCTATTAAATGTCCTAAAAACAACTGCAGGAGAGGAATTTCAAATAGGGCATTTGAGAAACTCAATTCAAGAAATCTTAAATTGGAGTTCATGTTAGTTGATTTATCGTCATAAACTTCGGTTGACATTTGCCATGATATCACATGATACAATGTGAATCAATTCCCTAGCTTACAAATTATACTCTCAGTCACCCACACTGCAAGGGCATCTCTCCCTGCTGGCCGCCATTTCCCTCAAGATGACTCCTAGTGATTCTGAGATCAACCTGCACACAGTTGGTACTGGCTGGAAACACAAACTCAGGTCAAGCGTATGGGAGCTCCATCTCAAGCACCCATGGCGGCAGTCTACCAGGTTGTTTCTACCCTTCCTCCTGTGGAGAGCCATTCCCACACAGAAAAAGACAGAATCCAGAATCAAGTAAGAACAGCCCTTGTGTCTCTTGGATATTTGCTAACATTATTCTTGGGGCCCTCATGAGAGGGCCTGGCCTTTCTCTCTGTTCTTCCTTGCTCTAAAGGATGATGAAAATGATGATAAAGAGGAGGATGAGGACAGCAACTTCCAAGTTTTGGACATTTGCTTTGTGTAAGGTTATTGTTAGCTGTTGTCAGGTAGCACCCTACTCATGGAGACCCCGTGCACAACAGAAGGCAATGCAGCCTGGTCCTGCACCAACCCCATGACTGGCTGCGGGTTGGACTGTTGTGATCCATATGGTTTTCATTGGCTGATTTTTCAGAAGCAGATTGTCAGGACTTCCTTCTTCATAGTCTCTCTTAGTCTGGAAGGAAGGTCCCCTGAAACCTGATCAGCATCATAGTCACACGCAAGCCTCCACGGACAGGTGGTGGCTGCACATGAGGTGCACTGGCCAGGGATCAAACCTGGGTCTCCCACGTGGAAAATGAAAAGTCTACCTCTGAACCACCACTGCCCCCTCTTGAGTGAGGCACATGTTAGTTATACCTCTTTGTACGCCTTCAATCCTTTTTAATCTTCACAACAACCCTATGAGGTCGATATTGGTATCCACATTTTATAGTAGGGAAAATCAAGGCTCAGTAACTTGTTCAATGTCACATAACTAGCAAAATCAGGCCCCAAATCTAGGATTCCTGCACTTCAGACACACCTAATACCCTGACCATTTGCTCTGCTGCCCTGCTTACCTGAAGGCCAAGACATCCAAACTAACTTTTTCAAGAGTCCCAATTGGTTTTGTCCTTAGGCTTCCTGACAGTTTCCGTAAGTTCTACCGCTTTTTGTGTTCCTCCTGGGTGGATGGGCTGCTTCCGCCTGCCTACTCTGATCACCCGTTTGTAAACCTGAGTTTATCAGATCTCCCTGTGTAGTCTCATGAGCTTTCTTGGGGAATTTTCCTCCTTTTCTGGTTCTCATTGGTGTTCCTCATCATGGTAAAATGAACTGAGTTTAGGGATTTTGCTTAATTTCTTATTTTATTCATTTACTTTGCCGTTGTCAGTTGCCGTCAAGTTGGCCCCGCCTCATGGCCATCTGACGTATAATGAAACGTTGCCCGGTCCTGTGCCGTCTTCATGATCAGTCACATGTTTGAGCCCATTGCTGCGGCCATTGTGTCAATCCATCTCCTGGAGGGTTTCCCTCTTCTTTGCTGGCTCTCCATTTTACCATCCATGAGGTCCTCTGGCAATCGGTCCCTTCTGATGATATGTCCAAACTAAGGTGAGTAAAAGCCTTAGATAATGTTCTTGATCCAGAGGGTATTCATTGGTTGATTTTCTGAAGTAGATTGCTAGGCCTTTCTTCCTTGTCTACGTTAATCTGGAAACTCTGCTAAAACTTGTCCACCATGGGTGACCCTGCTGGTATTTGAAATACCAGCGGCATAGCTTCCAGCATCAAAGTAACACGTAAGTCACCACAGTATGACAAACTGATAGACAGGTGGTGGATTAATTTACTTACGTTCCTACATTTTAATTTATTTTTAGCCTTTCATTCCTTCGGAGCCGTATTTCCCTTTGAAGTTTCTGACCAGTGGAATCTGTTTATCTTTCCTGAAAATACAGATTTCACGCATCACAGAAATCTCATTTCTGTTTAAAAGGGAAAAGTGCACAAACCCAGGGGCAGAAGCGGAGAGCTATGAAACATTGGTCAATTGTTTTCATTTGCAAAATGAAATCTGTACAAGTTAATTTACATTTAAAGTAGGGTAATCTAAGGACTCCTCTGATTGCCAGCCCTTCTGCAGTCGTATGTTTGAAAAGTGGGCAGTGGTTTGGTAGGGAGGGTGGCGTCTTCCTGTCCGTCAGTCTAGTCACCTCACCACAGGCCTCTTCTGCTTCTTGTGAGAATTCACAAAGGGAAAAGTGTCCAGCCCTGCGCCTGCACAGCTTCGGTAAACGTGAACCTCCAGGGGTTCACCTGTGCTCTAAAGTTGCTGCTTTCCCTTTCACGTCTAGCTCACTGCCTCCCTCCACTTCAAAGGGAGGTGACAGCCCCCTAGTTTCCTTGTCTCCAGTTGCTGCTCTCTTCATATATTACATATTCTTCATCTCCACTCAAAATCTCATCTTTTCTTGGGAACCTTCTACAATTACTTTAACCAAACTCAAAGCATGTCTTGCAATGAAACATTTCTGGACTTAAGGACATATTTTAAGAAACTGTTACTTAAAAATTTCAGATTTACCCCCCACCCCCCTGCCCCATTAGATAGTAATGCTTTATAAGGTGGGAACGAAATTTTATTCTTCTCTCCTTCTCAAAAGTCTACTACAGGGTTGAGCCCGAGGCCAGGCAAGGAGTGAAAACCTCTGGCCTCGGCTTACAAAATCATTGGCAGACACAGTCATTCACCAGAAGACAGCCATCACAACCACAGACAGAGGGTACTACTAAAATGTATACATATTTCAGATGATAAAAACACGCATATCAACAAAGATAGAGAACATTTTGAAGTAATGTATGAGGATATTAAAGGAGTACCTGGGTGGTGCAAACGGTTGAGCACTTGACTACTAGCTGAAAGGCTGGTGGTTCGAACCTAGCTAGAGGCATCTTGGAAGACAGGCCTGGTGATCTGCTTCTGAAAGTTCCCAGCCTTGAAAACCCTATGGAGCAGTTCTACTCTGCACGCATGGGGTCACCATGAGTTGGAATCAAGCTGACAGCAACTAACAACAACGAGATGAGGATATTAAAAATCAAAACCAAACCCACTGCCATTGAGTCAATTCTAACTCATGGTGACCCTGTGTGTTACAAAGTAGAACTGTTCCATAGGGCTTTTTTTTAAATTTTTTTTTGGACAGGGACCCCTACTAAATATAAAATAAAATGGTGAAATACAATGTATGTATTTGAGCAGGACATGAAGGAAATAAATATCCTTTACAGATCTGCCCCTGCATTTTCTAATTTATGATACAGTCACAAACGTCACAGGAGGTCAAGGAGAGAGGTAAATCAGAGATAATCCTGATGTTTTAAGTTCAGTTGACCTGGGACATTCATAACACCATTCAGAAAAACAGAAACATTTGGAGAAGGCAACAGGTTGAGTTTGCTTGTTTGTTTATCCCCAACCACATTCCCAAAGGATCTGAGGTTGGACAAGATATAGTAGGTAAAACCCAACTCATTGCCATCGAGTTGATTCTGACTCATAGCTATCCTAAGGGCAGAGTAGAACTGCCCCACAGGGATTCCAAGGAGTGGCTGGTGGATTCGAACTGCGACTTTTTGGTTAGCAGCTGAGCTCTTGACCACTGTGCCACCAGGGCTCCATAGTAGGTAGTCAGAGATAAATGAATGGAAATAATTTCATGTGGAAGACAAGACTGGATAGGCTAGCTCCAGGAGTATATGTGAGAACTAGGAGAGCTCAGCATCCTGTAACTGAGCAGAGTAGAGTTCTTAGAAGGCATCGAGAAGGTCGAGAAAATAAAGCTGTGAAAACAGCAAATAGGATTTGGGATTTAGGCAGTTACCAGTGTCCTCAGGAGTATGGTGGCTGAGTCCAGACTGGGAGAGGTAATGGAATAAAGTAAATGGTGGCAAGGAAATAAAAGAAGTGGCCAAGTTCTTCCTAAACACTTTTGGGAAGAAGTGTTCTATTTGGAGCAGATAGAGAAATACTTAGCCAAAACAGGGTTGGTGGGTTCTGGAGAAAGACAAGATAGGATACTTTAGGGAACAAGTATTTCTATACTACCATTCTGATACCCAGTCCCAACCACAGAGCCTCAGTGTCTGCAAGTGGCTTCTGTGGTTAAAGTTGCATTAATAAATATTTCCTGAATTACAAGGAGGGGACAAAAAAGAGTCTCTTATTCAATGAGTATATGGCCTGGTCTACATGCAGCAAACTCCCATTCAGACCATAGATGGATAGCAGTTACTCATATACAAAGCCCAGATGAGCTATACTTACACCCCACATAAAAGGAGGCATATTGGTCAGCTGGAATTTGGCCCAAATATGATACTACCTTCACCTAATCAGGACTGGTTTATTGGAGTACACAGGTTCTGCATGGATTTAGCAGTTTAGATGGGATATATCCCGTGTGTGGATAGGAAAAACCTTCACAGCATAGTTGGTGTGGGTGTGGGCTTATAAACAAGTTGAAGAGGAAGAAATGAGGATGTGGTGAGGCCAGCTTCGTTTGGATGGATGTGGAGAGTTATGAAAACAAGAGGGTCTACATAAGGAGGAAAGGTTTGGAGGGAGAGATTGTAATTCATTTTATATAAGTGGCTCCATATATATCTTCTGGCCAGAGATGAACTCTCTCAACATTGTCAAAAGAAAAGGCAATTGATAAAATCGATAAATCCTATTCCTATTTCTATCTTAATTCTCCAAATCAGTAGTTCATAAAGTTGTTCTGAATGAGAAGATTTAAAAAGATGTTAAAACTGGAAAAAAAAAAAAAAAAAGGATCCATGGATAGCAAGTTTGGGAGATGCTAAATGATACCAAGTTAACCAGATTTCCTTATAGAATATCTTAGAGTCTTTACTATGCCAATGGGCCTTCTGATGCTCCAAGAGGGACATACAAGACGCAGTATTTCTCAAAATTATTTGCATATAAAGCCTTTCCTGTGCAGGACTCTCGCAGGACTCCAGGTACACGAAACACACTTTGGGAAAGGCTGTTCTTCACCAGCTCTTCCTTTAACTGCGACCATTAGCAAATGAAAATGCATTTGCTTTTCTGTAAGTCAAAGTTAATGTCACAATGCCTTTTAATTAAGAAGGCTGACTCCACAAAGTCTTTACCCTGGTTATACACGTGATCAAGTGAAAACTGCCTGTATTAAACAAACAATACCCTACAAAGATAGAATTATTACCAAAAGCCCAATATATAAGTTTACTAACTCCTTCCAGCTCATGGCAATAGCATTCTTCCTCCAACCACATTTAGCAACACTCAGAAATTTCAGAAAAGCTTCAACACTCATCCACCTTACTTTAAACTCTTTGGAGTACCCTGGATTGGGCCTTTGCAACATATCAATGCATTCACTTCTGATGGGAAATAATTTAACAGCTGGGGCCTCTTTCTGAGTAGTACACTTTGAACTGTAGAATTCAGAAGGTATAGCTGACGGGAGAAGTTGAATGACTTTCCATTCCAGTCCCACAGCAATGTGTCAAAAGTTTAAGCATCCGAAGATCCCTTTTTTTCTCTGTCAACAGCTGCAGCCCAGGAACCCAGTTGTGTTGATGGGTGTCAGCCCAGAAAACAGCCATAGAAAACCTTGCACGGGTTCACACATTAACAATCCAGAGCAATCTCAGAGAGCCAAGACACCATTATGGCTTCCTGTGGTCTGCCCTTGAACTCCAGGTCATCCATATCCATGGAACTATTTTTCCTATGAAACCATCCGTCTTCAGAAATGCTTCAGTTCAAGGTGGTGGTGTTGTTACGTGCAGTCAAGTCAATTCCGACTCATAGGGACCCTATAGGACAGAGTAGAACTGCCCCATAGGGTTTCCAAAGCTGTAATCTTTACAGAAGCACATTGCCACATCTTTCTCCCATCGAGTGGCTGATGGGTTCGAACCACCAACGTTTTGGTTAGCAGCCTAGTAGTTAACCACTGTGTCACCAGGGCTCCTTTCAATTCAAGGCACCATCTTACAAAGAGGTTTGCAGAAGTCTTGCATCTCCCCCATCGGTGGGTGATTAGTTGAGACTGTGAGCTCAACTAACTGCAGTAAGCCTCATTACCTCTTTCACAAAGGCTTTAATCCCCCCTTAGTGATTGCATTGACAAAAGCACAAAGGTGTTGGCCATTCATGTCCCCTTTCCAAAGGTCTCCTAGGCCGCCTGGCCCCTCACTGACCACACAGCTAGTGTTTCCCAAATCCTTGGGATTGTCCATTTCCTGAGAACTGGCTAAGAGGAGATGTCTTTTAAACAGCCTGGTATTCCTGGGGTCCCACAGGTGTTAGCTGCAGATGGTACACAATACTCACTGACTTACATGCCTCTATACAGCAGTTTTAAAAAGCAAAGATGTCACTTTGATGACTAAGAAGCCCCTGACCCAAGCTCTGGTCTTTTCAATCCTCTCATATGCATGCAAAACTGGACAATAAAAAAGGAAGATGGAAGAACTAATGTATTCAAATTGTGGCGTTGGAGAAGAATATTGAATATACTGTGAACTGCCAGAAGAACAAATGTCTTAGAAGAAATACAACCAGAATGTTCCTTAGAAGAGGGATGGCAAGACTTCATCTCACTTACTTTGGACACGTCATCAGTAAAGGACATCATGGTTGGTAAAGTAGAGGATCCACGAAAATGAGGGAAACTGTCAATGAGATGGATCGACAGAATAGCCACAACAATGAACTCAAACATACCAAAGATTATGAAGCTGGCAATGTTTGGTTCTGTTATCCATAAGGTCTCCATGAGTCAGACCGACTCGACAGCCACTAACAACAGCAGCAGCTCTTGGCAAAGAGCTCTCACTCAACTCCCGCTCGGCTCAAAGCCTCCAAGACCCGATACCTGCTGCATTTTCCAACCTTGTGTCTAGCCATTTCCCACTCCCCAACTTCTATCCTCACCCAGCACCCCCAGGGATCCAGGCATTCAAGACTATTCCCTATTCCTTAACCCTATCATGTGCATTCTTGGCTTGGGGCTTTTACCCCTGTTATACATGGTACCTTAATTGTCCTTATTGGCCTGGCAAACAGAAATCATCCTTTAAGTTCCAACAGAAACATCATTTCCCTGAAGTCTTCCCTAACCTGCCCAGGCTGGGTTAATCTTTGTCTCTCCTCCACACATAATGTTAATCACTCACTTGTCATATTATAGCGTGGTTAGTTGTTAGTGGTCTGTGTCTGCTATGTCTAGACTGCGAGCTCCTCGAGGGGCCCCAGTGCGTAGCACAAAGCAGGTGTTCATTTTGGAGTGTTCACTGATAAACAAGGAGAACCGCCACATTTCCACTGTGAACGAGCACAGCACAAGGGCTGCCAAGGGCGAGTTAGCATCAGTAGAAGCGCTGGCATGGGGCGTGGGCAGCAGCAAAATGCAAAAGGCTGGTCTGGTACCGCCCTCCATCTATTTCTTGAAGAAAACTGACAGGACTTTTCATTTCCAGTGAAAAACCTGTGTCGTTGTGTGCCTTGAGTTGATTCAAACTCATAGTGACCATATAGGACAGAGTAGAACTGCCCCATAAAGTTTCAAAGGCTGTAATCTTTACAGAAGCGGACTGCCAAATCTTTCTTCTGTGGAGAAGCTTGTGGGTTCCAACTGCCGACCTTTTGGCTAGAAGCCAAGCACTTAACCATTGCATCACCACGGTTCCTTACTGAAAAACCTAGTACCCTCCTAATGTCTGAACCAGAAAACAGGAGATTAGCACAGCAATACTGGGAAAACATAAGGGTGGACAACACAGAAAGGAAACTTTATTTTGCAGGAACTAGCTACCTCTGATGCTTTATCATATTTACTGATTGTACAATTGGTAAAGTGGCATAACTGAGGCTTAGCTCAAGCATATTGACTGTAAGCTCAGGGTTTTTTCCTTCTACATCACAATGACCCTATGTACAACAGAATGAAATACCGCCCGGTCCTGCGCCATCTTCACAATTGTTGTTATGCTTGAGCCCATTGTTGCAGCCACTGTGTCAATTATTCTCATTGAGGGGCTTCCTCTTTTTCCCTGACCCTTCGTTTTACCAAGCATGATGTCTGTCTTAGTCATCTAGTGCTGCTTTAACAGAAAAACTACAAGTGGATGGCTTTAACAGAGAGAAATTTATTTCCTCACAGTAAAGTAGGCTAGAAGCCCAAATTCAGGGCATCGGCTCCAGGGGAAGGCTTTCTCTCTCTGTCAGCTCTGGAGGAAGGTCCTTCTTATCAATCTTCCCCTAGACTAGGAGCTTCTCCACGCAGGAACCCCAGGTCCAAAGACGTGCTCTGCTCCTGGCACTGCTTTCTTGGTGGTATGAGTTGCCCCCTCTGCTTGCTTCCCTTTCCTTTTTTTTTTTTTCAATTGTGCTTTAAGTGAAAGTTTACAGTTCAAGTCAGTTTCTCATACAAAAATTTATACACACATTGCTATGTGACCCTAGCTGCTCTCCATATAGTGTAACAGCACACTCCTCCTTTCCACCTCAGATTTCCCGTGTCTATTCAACCAGCTCCTGTCCCTTTTTGCCTTCTCTTCTCGCCTCCGGACACGAGCTGCCCATTTAGTCTCATGTATCTACTTGAGCTAAGAAGCACTCTCTTCACTCGTATCATTTTATGTCCCATAGTCCAGTTGAATCTTTGTCTGAAGAGTTGGCTTTGGGAATGGTTTCAGTTCTGAGCTACTCTGTCAGGGACTCTCTGTTGTATTCCCTGTCAGGATGGTCACTGGTGGTAGCCAGGCACCATCTAGTTCTTCTGGTCTCAGGCTGGTGGAGTCTCTGGTTTATGTGGCCCGTTCTGTCTCTTGGGCTAATATTTTCCTTGTGTCTTTGGTGTTCTTCATTCTCCTTTGCTCCAGGTATGTTGGGACCAATTCATGTATCTTAGATGGCTGCTCTCTAGCTTTTAAGACCCCAGATGCCACTCACCAAAGTGGGATGCAGAACATTTTCTTAATAAACTTTG
Source organism: Trichechus manatus latirostris (assembly GCF_000243295.1). Lineage (NCBI taxonomy): Eukaryota > Metazoa > Chordata > Mammalia > Sirenia > Trichechidae > Trichechus > Trichechus manatus. Next base: position 17,274,936 of record NW_004443966.1, on the reverse strand, counting down.
TTATGCCAATTGACCTAGATGTCCCTTGAAAGCATGGTCCCCATACCCACGCCCCTGCTACTCTGTCCCTCAAAATGTTTGGTCGTATTCAGGAAACTTCTTAGCTTTTGGTTTAGTCCTCTCTTTCCTTTTTATCTCTTGAGAGATAAAAAGTGGTGCAGGCCACACCCCAGGGAAACTCCCTTTACATTAGATCAGGGATGTGACCTGGGTAAGGGTGTTACAATCCCACTCTAATCCTCTTTAACATAAAATTACAATCACAAAATGGAGGACAACCACACAATACTGGGAATCATAGCCTAACCAAGTTGACACATATTTTGGGGGGACACAGTTCAATCCATGGCAATGTCCTTCTCCAAGAAATGGTCCCTCCTGATAACATGTCCAAAGTACGTGAGACAAAGTCTCACCATCTCCCTTCTAAGGAGCATTCTGGCTGTACTTCTTCCAAGACAGACTTGTTCATTCTTCTCGTAGTCCATAGTATATTCAATATTCTTCGCCAACACCATAATTCAAAGACATCAATTCTCACTTGGTCTTCCTTATTCATTGTAGAGCTTTCACATGCATATGAGGCGATTGAAAATACCATGGCTTGGGTCAGGTACACCTTAGTCCTAAGTGACATCTTTGCTTTTTAATACATGAAAGAGGTCTTTTGCAGCAGATCTGTCCAGTGCAATATGTCCTTTGATTTCTTGACTGCTGCTTCCATGGGCCTTGATTGTGGATCAAAGTAAAGTGAAATCCTTGACGACTTCAATACTTTCTCCGTTTATCATATTTCTTATTGGTCCAGTTATGAGGATTTTTGTTTTCTTTATGTCGAGGTGTAATCCACACTGAAGGCTGTAGTGTTTGATCTTCATCAGTAAGTGCTTCAAGTCCTCCTCACTTTCAACAAGCAAGGTTGTGTCATCTGCATATTGCAGGCTGTTAATGAGTCTTCCTCCAATCCTGATGCAGAATTCTTCTTCATAGAGTCCAACTTCTTGGATTATTTGCTCAGTATACAGACTGAATAAGTACGGTGAAAGGATACAACCCTGATGCACAGCCTTCCGGATTTTAAACCATGCAGTATCCCTTTGTTATGTCTGAATGACTGCCGCTTGGTTTATGTACAGGTTCCTCATGAGCACAATTAGGTGTTCTGGAATTCCCATTCTTTGAAATGTTATCCATAGTTTGTTATGATCCACATAGTCAAATATCTTTTCATAGTCAATTAAACAGGTAAACATCTTTCTGGTATTCTCTGCTTTCAGCCAAGACCCATCTGACATCAGCAATGATATCCCTCCTTCCGCATCCTCTTCTGAATCCAGCCATAGCTCGAGTTAAATCCCAAGGTGACCCTGGCGCCTGGGCATGCATTATCCCTGCCTTTCAGGGCTGAAAAGCTGAGGAGGAATCAGGGAGCCCTGGCAGAGCTGCGAACAGATGGATTTCATTCCTGGTGAAATGACCCATTCTACAATTATTAACTGTATAACACTGTTTGGAAATTGCTGGAGTGGGTCATATTTAGTAACCCAATTTGTAGAAACTCATATCTATATATTTATATGTATTTACATATGGAGCCCTGGTGGTGCAGTGGTTAGGAGCTTGGCTGCTAACCAAAAGGTTGTCAGTTTGAATCCACCAGCCGCTCCTTGGAAACTCTATGGGGCAGTTCTACTCTGAAACAGATATGTTGCTGATTAGCGTTAATAACCTGCATTGTGCTTTCTGGGTTTTTCTTTCCCCCTCTCTATATAATAAGTTTTTAGTTCATAAATGCCTTGAAGAAAGTCAGTGTGTTAAGCCAGCATTAACTAAGAAGAGCAAGGAGTCCTGGTGGTGCAAATTGTTAAGTGCTTGGCTGCCAACTGAAAGGCTGGCAGTTCGAACCGACACAGCTGCTACCCATACCTAGTTAAGTTCTACTCTAACTCCATACCTCCACGAGACTCGAGGTAGGATAAGCTTCTACATCCTTTGTGCTCTCCTGAGTACCTTCCTCCTTCCCCGATTAGAACCTTTATCACGCTTTGTGCTGTGATGACCACATATTTCTATTTCACCAAAATCACAGTGAAAGGGACTAAACCGTGTGGATACCGCACCTTCCGCACTTTGAACCCTCAGTGCTGGGCATGATGCTCTTGGCAGTTCGTCAAATAAGTGAGGTGTGAGACACTTCTAATCCAACACCTGCACTTTACCACAGTCACCTCTCCAGGTCCTTGACATTTACAAACGCCGTCCGTCTTTGCCTTTGAGCCTTCTTGCATATAGACCATCTGCCTGGGACCTTCTCCATTACACTTATGCCCAAGACTGCCAAGTTGTCTTTCCCTAACACTTGCAATGGCTCCTAAAACCCCATCTCTCCTATGAAACATGACCTCCATTGTCACTTCCCAGTCGGGGACTCCAGGATCCACATTTAGCCACGCTGGCTCTCTGGTTTCATTTATTTATTTATTTTTAACTACTTACAGATATCTCCATTTGTATATCCTTAAAAAGTCCCAAATCAAACTTCATGTTGTTGTTGTTAGGCGCTGTCAAGTCAATTTCAACTCACAGTGACCCCATGTAACAGAGTACGACTGCTCCACAGAGTTTCCTAGGCTGTAATCTATATGGGAGCAGATCTCCAGGTCTTTCTCCCATGGAGCTGCTGGGTGGTTCAGTTAGCAACCGAACGCTTAACCGTTGCACCACCAGGGCTCCTAAACTGATCCTGTTGTCCCCAAATGGCCTCTCTTTTCCTATCTACACATTTCTGCTGGAGCCCTGCTGAATTTTGTTTCCCCCAAAAGCTTCAGCACCTTCTTTCTTTCCTCCAATTCATTCCCCAGAGCCAAACTGTCATCCAACCCTGCCTTTTTTACCCTCTGAATTGTTTTCAGATTTCACCTTCCAATTTTAAGGACAACCACACTACAGCTGCCTTTTGAAACATGGTATTTCTGGGAGGTCTTGTTCCTTTGAGCGGTCTTAGCTTGTCTCCTTGCTGGACTTCTCTGCCCCCAAATTGCTTTCACACTGCCACAGAAGCTTAAGTGACAAGGATCATAGACTGAGTTATCACACCACTGCAAAATTCTCTCACCCCCAAAAAGGAGCCAGACTCCATAACAGAAACCAATATTGTTTGTGTGATCTCTGCCCAGACACTGTACTAAGTATTTCAGAAGAGATTTATTGGAGAAATGCCCTCTGCCTTTTTGCTTTCCAGAAGGACCAAGGAGAGTGCTTGAAAGTAGGGAAAAGAAAGGCCAAGACAGCATTCTCTTTTTAACTTGCTGCAGACAGGCTTTTGCCCTCATGGCCTAGAGATGCTTCCATTGTCAAGGTCACAAATGATCTTCATGTTGCTAAATCCCGTGGCCAATTCTGAGTCCTCATCTTACCTGATATACAAGGAACATTTGGCGCAGCTGATCACTCCTTCCTCCTTGAAATACTTTCTTCGGTTGACTTCTGGCACACCACACTCTCCTGGTTTTACTAATATTTCTCTGGTTGCTGCTTTTCAGTCATATTTGCTGTGCTCCCCATGTCCTTGACTTCAAATACTGGAGCATCCCAGGACTCAGTTCTCTGGCCTTCTTCTCTACCCACAGTTACCACCACCAACAGTTGCTGTCAATTGTGACTCATGGTGACCCCATGTGTGTCAGAGTAGAGCTGTGCTCCATAGGTTTTCAGTAGCTGATTTTTCCGATGTAGATCACTAGGCCTTTCTTCTTAGGTACTTCAGGTGGACCTGAACCTCTGACCTTTCAGTTAGCAGTTGAGCGTATTAACCATTTGCACCACCCTGGGACTCCTATCTATACTTACTCTCTGGTTAGTTCATCTTACCAGTCTCTTGGTGCTAAATACCACATTTACATCCCAGGCTTGAAGCTCTCCCTGAACCTCAGACTTCTCTACCCACTGGCTCTCCAACATTTTTACCTAGCTGCCCACAAGGCACACTAAACTTATTCCAAAATCTAATGCCCGATCTTCCCTTCCAAATTTGTTCCTCCTACAGTCTTCCTATCTCACTATTGGCTCCTCCATCCTTCCAACTCTTCAGGCTGAAAACTTTGAAGTCATCTTTTCCCCGTCTCTTTCTCCTACATCCCACATCCAATAACTCCTGCCATTCTCCCTTCAAAAGACATTTAAAATCCAGATATTTCTCACCACCTCCACTGCTGCCATGGGATCCAAGCCAGCTTCACCTCTCACCTGGATTTGTTCAACAGTTACCCACCTGGCAGCCTCTCTTCTGTTCTGCCTCCTCATTGTCTATTCTCCACACAGTAGTCAGAGGGATCATGCTGGAGCCAGATCTCTGGTCAAAACCCTCCAGTGGCTCCCATCTTAATCTGTGTGAAGGTCGAAGTCTTTAAATGACCTATTCTTTGGGTGACCATAAAGTTTGTCTTCCAAACTAGGACACTTTTGAGAATCAAGTAGTTATGCCAGGACAACAGGTATAAATTGGGATTGTCTCAGGCAAACAGGATATATATTTATTCTTCCTATAATGCTCTAAAAGGAGCCCTGGTGGTGCAAAGGTTAAGCACTCGGCTGCTAACTGAAAGGTTGGCAGTTCGAACCCATCTAGTGGCTCCGTGGGAGAAAGACCAGGCATTCTGTTTCTGTAAAGATTATAGTCTAAAAAACCCTATGGGGAAGTTCTACTCTGTCACATGGGGTCGCTATGAGTTGGAATCAACTCAATGACACCCAACAATAACAACATAATGCTCTACACTATCTGGGACCCTGTTAACTTTATGACATCATCTCCTTCTATCTCTTCTCTTGACCAATTTGTCCCAGCCACACCGGCCACCCTGCTGTTTCTTAAACACCAGACATGCACCTTTCTCAGGGCTTTTGTGCTTGCTATTCTCTCTACCTAGAATGCGACAATCTTCTCCCTTTCGTCCACATGGCTTACCCCCTCACCTCCTTCCGGTCTCTGAACATGTCACCCTTCCAGAGAGGTCTTCCCTGACCACTCTACTTAAAACCGAGGACTCCTGCTTCCCCACCTCCATGAATTTCATACTGACCTTTCTTGCTTTAGTTTTCTCCACAGCATTTCTTCTGTCATCATTTCTAAAGACTATGTTCATTGGATATAAAATTTTAGGCTGACAGCTTTTTTTTCTTTTCCTTTCAGCCCCTTAAAGATTTCCTTCCACTGTCTTCCGGCTTGTATACTACAGTTGACATTTTATGCACCTAAAACAGTCAGTAACTGGCACTGAATAACACATTTACATTTTCCAGCCCTTGCTCGCTACAACTTTTTTGGAGTTCCCCTAAGTATGGACAAAGAATTTGTTAATTTGATGCAGATAATATAAATTTTGTGAGGCACCGGTAGGGCTGTCTCATCTTTCATCCAAATATTCAAGGCCTTTCTGGTTATTCCTCTCGAACCCCCTACACCATTCATCCGAGGTTATCTCTTGGATTTAAGTATATTTGATCTGACATTCTCGAACAACTGCGATGGGACGCCACAGTAAATCAAACTGTACAGTGTTACATAGGGCCAATTTGCCATTGTGGAGGGATTACTATGACAATAAAGGGAATAAAATATGTCAAAGGGATGTATAAATTACAAAGTGCTATAAGAATGCATTTGATCACCTGTGTTATTACTCTTTAATATTTCTCACTGGCACAGAAATCAAACCTGCCTTCCTAAAATGGAAGGAAGGAAGAGGCCACACCCATTTGGGATGAAGGCCTTGGCAGGGAGTTAGCAAAAATCTTGACATATCTTCCCATGTCATCACCTGAACCTCATTAGGTCCCAAACTTATTGCAGTATCTTCTCACCAAAGCAGGCTTCCTTTCTATCCCATGTCTATCCTTACCACCTTCATGATTCTACTTTTCCCGGTTGAAAAACCTGGAGTTAAAAAGGAAAGAAACTTAGGAGTATTCTATAACTCTTCCTCCTCCATCTGTGGCCAAAGCTATCTAATCCCATTCTATTTCCACACTAATCCACCTATGCAGTGCCAGAAGTGGCTTCCAACAACAGTCATCATCTCCCTAATACACCACTGCCCACTGTGCCAAATTAAAATCCTCTTCCAGAGGGGAGGACATGTCAAGCCCTCCATTGTCTGACCGCTCCTACCATCATCAGAGCCTACCTGTTACAGCCCAGCAGCTGCAGGTCCTGAAAATCTTCCATCACCAGGCTCAGCTGTGGCTGATCCCTGAGCCTCTGAGAGCCTATATTCCAGGAACCCCATGCTGATGGCAGGAGGGGTCCAGAGTTGGTTTTGCTATCTTCAAAGTCAGAATTCTGTGTGTTACTTCCGACTCAAAACTTTACTATGTGTTTCATGACCTACTTGGTTCAACATTGTATCTATCAGAGAACATCAATGTTTTAATAGCAAAATATGTTTTCTTCATTGATCAAAAGTTTGCAGGCAACCTCATGGCTAAGGCCCACAGTTCCAAAAGTACCGAAGGCAGCATGGTATATGGGAATGAGCATAAGCTTTGGGTTCAGATCCCAGATTGCCTACTTACCACAGCTTTATGACCTTGAGAATGTCACTTAATCTCTTTGAGTCTCAGTTATTTTTCCCTCTTTTATATATAAAACCAAAAACAAACCAAACCCATTACCGTCAAATTGATTACGACTCATAGCGATCCCATAGGACAGAGCAGAACTGCCCCATAGGGTTTCCAACGCTGTAATCTTTACAGAAGCAGACTGCCACATCTTTCTCCTTCAGAGTGGCTGATGGGTTCGAACCACCTACCTTCTGGTTCGCAGTCGAGTGCTTAACCACTTGTGCCACCAGGGCTCCTTATATATACATTTCACATACCATACGATTCACCCTTTTAAAGTGTACAACTCAGTAGTATATTCACAAAGTTGTGCAACCGTCACCACTACTTAATTCCAGAACATTTTCATCACCCCCAAAAGAAACCCTGCAGCCATGAGAAGCCACTCCCTCTTCCCCTCTCCTCCTAGTCCCTGGCAACGACTAATCTACTTTCTCTCTTTGTGGATTTGCCTCTGCCTCAGTTTTGATTATCTCTAAAGGGAACATAATGCTTACCTTAAAGGATTGCTGTGGGGGTAGAGGGAATTTCTGCAAAGCATGTAGCTCAGCATTTGGGATCTAAGAGGACTTTGATAAATTACTGATAGTATATTAATTATTTCTCTGGATGCTTCAGCCTCCCCAGTATGAAACCCTTAGCTCCAGACAACAACCCAGGCTCTCTGTCATTGTCTCACCCCACCTCTCTGCTCTTATCAGCCTCCCAGATCTCTGCTTTTCCCAACCCTGCCTTAAGATCCAGCCCCAATCCTATCTCCTATATGTGAAACCTTCTCCTACGTAACTTCTGCTTTTCATGGGCTTTGCCTAAGCCACTATGAAGAGAAGGGAGAAAAAGCCCTTTCAGCCTGACATTTACACGTTTCCATATCATGAGATTCTGAGCATGACTCCGGGCTAATCAGACTTACATTTATTCTAGATGTTGCTTTGTAACATGTACGAGACTGCTCACACACACAGCTGCTTTTTCACAATAAAAGAAAAGAGCACTACAACATTTTCAGGAGAGATTTCTGATCTTGCAACCCCACTTCCATTAGAAGAGGATGTGGAAGCAATAAATAGCGCCATTTCAGGAACTCTGTACACGGCACGATGTTCTTCCACATCCTTGTGATTCGCAAATTTGGAGCCATCAGAGATTACAGCCTCTTCAGAGTTTATTTGGTCTTGGAAACCTTCTTAATGAGTTTGACATTTTTATTAGGCTCAAAGTCTTCCACCAAAGCCTGTTGCAATTAGTCATTTATAAAGCAGCCAACATGAAAAGAGGCTTGGCAGGCCTATGACAATGCCTTGCGAAGTCCAGCAGCCTGGGAATGCTCACGCGGTTTTCCATTGCCTCGTCTTAGAAGCACCATGGAGGCCATGGGGCAATCTTTGGAGCTGGGGTAAGAGTAGATGGCCTGTAATAGGCTTTCTAGCTGCTAGTTAGGAACCCGGGTGGCCAGATGATTAAGTACTCGGTTGCTAACCGAAAGGCTGGTGGTTCGAGCCCACCCAGCAACTCTTTAGAAGAAAAACCTGGCAATCTGCTCCCGTAAAGGTTATAGCCTAGAAAACTCTGTGGGGCAGTTCGACTTTGTCATTTGGGGTCACTATGAGTCGGAATTGACCAGACAAAACCCAACAACAACAAGCTGCTACATGCTTTAATTCTAGGCTGATTTTACAAATGCAACCTTTCTCCCCACTCTTCCCCCAACTCTTCAGGGAATAAAGGGAAAGGGTTGCTCCTACACACACACACAGCAGGAATTGTCAATGATCGTCTTTCTTTAGTATAATGAAACAGTTAACAGCTCTTGCTCTGCAGTCTGATGGACCTGGGTTCAAATCTCACTTCTACCATATTCTCAAGTGTGGATTGCTGGGCAAATTATTTACTCCAAACCCAAGGTTGCTCATGTTTCAGAAGGGCGTAATAATAGGGAATTAATGGGAATAATGTATGTAAAGTGCTTAATACAGTGTCTAGAATGTGGCCAGCGTTCGTTATTACTGTATCAGTCATCATCATCATCAGACAATATATTCATGAACCAGCTGCGGGGTCATTCAAAATGGATGGGTGTGATTAATTCAAATCATTCACAATCATTCCCTTTTGTCATGGATTGAATTGTGTCCCCCAAAAATATCTGTCAACTTGGCTAGGCTATGATTCCCAGTATTGTGTGATTATCCACCATTTTGTCATCTGATGTGATTTTCCTACGTGTTGTAAGTCCTACCTCTATGATGTTAATGAGATTGGATTAGCAGTAGTTATGTTAACGGGACAGGATTCAATCTACAAGATTAGGTTGCATCCTGAGCCAGTCTCTTTTGAGATACAAAAGACGGAAGCAAGCAGAGAGATGGGGGACCTCATACCACCAAGAGACAAGAGCCAGGAGAACAGCACGTTCTTTGGACCCGGGTCCCTGCGCTGAGAAGCTCCTAGTCCAGGGGAAGATTGATGACAAGGACCTTCCCCCAGAACCAAAAGAGACAGAAAACCTTCCCCTGGAGCTGATGCCCTGAATTTGGACTTGCAGCCTACTAGACTGTGAGAGAATAAACTTCTGTTTGTTGAAGTCATCCACTTGTGGTGTTTCTGTTATAGTAGCACTAGATGACTAAGATACCTTTTACCTCTGCATCCCAGATATATCTCCATCTCTATAGTTACCTAGTGCTTTGTATGTGTAAGGCATTGTATCGGGCACTATGGAAATTATAATGATTAAGAAGAGTAAAGGACACTTATGCATGTATTAAGAAAAGACAAGGAAGGAAATTAAATGAGTCCCAAGGGAAGAGCAAACAAAGTGTTACAGGAGTTCAGAAGAAGTGTGTAGAAGAGTGGAAATCAGGAAAGCCTTCCCGGAGGAGGTGGTACTTGAGACAATCTTTGAATCAATGATCAGCTATGAGCAGGGGAAGACTGGGAAGATAGGTCCTCCAGGAGGACAAAGTTTTGAAATCCAGACAGAGCTTTCTGTGTGAGCAGCAACCTTGCATAAAACCCTGTCTAATCCACAATACTGACTGTAGCTAATTAGTAGTATTTTCCCAAGGCCACACTGCTATAAAATCGTAATTGCTGTTTTAGTCTTTTAAAAAAAAAAAAATGCTTTTGCTTCTCAAATCAGCCACTCTGGAAGTGGAATGAAACAGGCTTTCACCAGATGGAGTCATCAGGGAAAGATGACACTGGTGGAGCCTGGATGTTTCAGAATTTGAGACGTGAGAGTCCACCGGGAAATAGCCAAAGTGCATCTCGGTGAGAAGATTTGTGGCTCTGCAGCTGAAAAGGGACTTCCCAGACTGGGGTACATTGTGGGAAAACATTGAGGCTTTATGTGGCTCTCAGTCTTTACAAAGCAGCCTCTGCACACACAGTCGCCTTGAATGCACACGCATTCTTCAGGGCCAGCAGCCAGGGTCCGCCCCAGCAGCTGAGTGGCAGAATGTAATAGTTCTTACTTTATAAAATGCTCCTCATCAGGTTTGACAAAGAAAATGGAGTGGACTTGCCAGGGGAATGCATAGCACTGCACGGATGGAATATAACTACTCTGCAGTCTGATTTGGACAGGGTTCCTTGTTGAAGGTCCTTCCCATCCTTAGAATATTCCATAGCCTTTAAGTGACCTCAGAAGTGGCCAAGGTCTGGCTAAAACAGTGAACAGTTTGCATGAGTCTGAGCCTCAAATTTGGAGCTAAGAGAAAACAGTGTGAAGTGTATGGAAAGGCTGTGGCATAGGAGGGTCTCAATACCGGTCTGTTGAGCACGTGACAATGTGAATGAATACACTGAGAGAAAGTGAGCTCCACACGTGATGTCAGCCCACAGGGCTGGGACCTTCCCCAGGGACAAGCATTGATAGTTCTCCTTGAATGGAAAAAACCACGGCAAATCAATCAATCGACTATTTAGCTTGTATATACCATATAAACAGCACTGTGCCATGCTGATCTCAAAGAGTCTACAAGTTAGTTTGGGAGACAACACTAAGCCTCATAAAATCCTTGTACCAAATATCACTTAGGGTTTTCCTAAGGTTTTTAAGTGGTCCTAACTGTAGATATTGACTGTAAGTGCAAATGGAATTTAGAAAGAAGAAAGGTTAGAGTAAATTTGAGTAGCTGAAAAAGTTGTCATGACAGAGGAAGGACTTATTGAGGTTGCTCCGAACATATGTAACATGTAACTTCATCAATTTAATACGTTTTTTTCTAAGAGAAACAGTAACAAACTTAATTCATTAGGTTATCGCTTTAAACAGTCAGCAAACTTGTGAAATAGTTACCGTCCAAGATTGTTTGATTTGTCAGCGCTAGAGACAGGATTTGAACCCAGGACTGTCCTTGTAGCTCACACAGCTGTACAAGTATTGTAGAATTTGCTAGTGTCTAAGCCCTGGTGGCGCAGTGGTTAAGAGCTAACCAAAAGGCTGGCAGTTCAAATCCACCAGCTGCTCCTTGGAAACCCTATGGGGCAGTTCTACTCTGTCCTATAGAGTTGCTATGAGTCAGAATTGACTTGATGGCAATGGGTTTTTTTTTAAAGCCCTGTATGGTGTGCTGGTGGCACAGTGGTTACGAGCTCAAAAGATCAGCAGTTTGAATCTACCAGCCACTCCTTGGAAACCCTGTGGGGCAGTTCTATTCTGTCCTATAGAGTTGCTGTGAGTCAGAATAGACTCAGTGGCAATGGGTTTGGTAAGCCCTGTATAAGGAGCCCTGGTGGCACAATGGTTAAGTGCTCCGCTGCTAACTGAAAGGTTGGCAGTTCGAACTCACCCAGCAGCTTCGCAGGAGAAAGACCTGGTGATCTGCTCCCATAAAGATTACAGCCTAGAAAACCCTATGGGGCAGTTCTACTCTGTCACATGGGGTCTCTATGAGTTGGAATCGACTGGACGGCACACAGCAACAATAAGCCCTGTATAATAGCCATTCTAGGTATTATAAAAATAATCTGGTTCTTTCAGAAGCTGTTTTTAACTGGATCCTGTATAAGTTAAGTGGCTGGAAAGGACTGAGAACGAAAAGCTGCATTCAATAGAAATAGTAAAACTGCCCACATAGGGTTTCCAAGGAGCGGCTGGTGGATTAGTAGTTGAGCTTTTAACCATGAAACACCAGGGCTCTAATCTATTGTGTAGTGAGTACTAAATTAAGAATTTATGAAGGAGATGAATGCTTTCACCTGGGAGGTTAATTATGGAAATACTGTCCTTGGCATTAACCTGAGCCATATGCCATCTTGAAGAACATCAGCGACTTAACTAGCAATGACATGGATTACAGAGAAGTCTACATAGTATAGCGTGGTGTTCCTCAGAGCGCATGTGGAATCCTCTCAGACACAAACCTGCAAGGCCTGTTGGTTTCCACCTCAAAAGACTATCTTAATTACAGTTAACATCCTTGAGTTCAACGCTGTGAATGGGAGACTCTACCTCAAAACACAGTGGACCCCGAGAGTATGGCCCTCGGACACACTTTTAGCTCAGTAATGAAGTCATTCCTGAGGTTCACCCTTCAGCCAAAGATTAGCTAGGTCCATAAAACAAAACGAGACTTAAAGGGCACACCAGCCCAGGGGTAAGGACTAGAAGACAGGAGGGGACAGGAAAGCTGGTAATAGGGAACCCAAGGTCGAGAAGAGGAGAGTGTTAACATGTTGTGGGGTGGATAACAAATGTCACAAAATAGTATGGGTACTAACTGTTTAATGAGAAGCTAGTTTGTTCTGTAAACCTTAATCTAAAGTAAAATAAAACAAACCAAAAAAAAAAAAAAGAAAAACAATTTAAAAAAAAAAAAACAGTGGCAAGGACAGGGAAATGAAACCTCTCTCCAACCTTCAGTCAAATCCTGGCCTTTAAAATGAATCCTCTAATGTAATTATATTGGACATCATGTATACTTCCTGGCCTTCCTCTTCTCAATACTCATCAATGCCTGCAGATTAAAGGTCAAACCTTTGGCCTTGGGAACATGTCCTGGCTGACCTCTTGAGCCTCATGATGTAGCCACATCAGCCATAGTAGCATCTTCCAAACATATCATGGGTTGGATACCTTCTGCCCTTGGTTCTTGCTCTTGTTCCCTTGGCCTGGAAGGCCTTTCTCTCTCATCTTTCTGAATAATTGTTACCAGTCCTTCAAGGTCTAACCTAAAAATTTCTGGGTCTGTGAAGCCTTTTCTGACTTCCTTGAGCAGAAATCAGACTGTGCTTTCAGTCTCCCAGTATGGGCCTTCCTATATCTCTCTATTGCGGTCCTTCTCTCTTGGCTTAGCCTGTACTAATTAACATCTCTCTCTCCCTGGGCAGTGCAAATGGTTAATGCCCTCCATTGCTAATCAAAAGGTTGGCAGTTCGAGTCCACCCAGAGGTCACTTGGAAGAAAGGCCTGGTGATTTACTTCCAAAAAATCAGCCATTGAAAACCCTATGCAGTTCAAGTCCACCTACAGGTGACTTGGAAGAAGGGCCTGGTGATCTACTTCTGAAAAAAATCAGCCACTGGTAACCCTATGGAGCGCAGTTCTACTATGAAATACATGGGGTCTCAATGAGTCGGAGTTTACTCACTGACCTCTGGTTTTCTCCCCTGGTGGGCTGGAAGCACCTTGAAAGTTGAATTAGGGCTTGTTCATCTGGGTGTTCCTGGAGCCCAGCATGGATCTGGTCCATAGCAGGTACTCACTAAATGTTTGAGGAAAGAATGCAAAGCAATTCAGGGGGCCTGAACTCACTCCCTTTGGGCTGACACAGGCGTATTCCTCTAAGACGACCGTACAGTCCTGGGGGCTCAGAAGCCTTGAGTGGGGAGAGCTCTGTTTTGCCACCCAAGGGAGGCCATGGATGGAAGACAGCCTTCTTATATGGGACATCAAACTCATTAAAAACCCAAGCATATCATTCAGTTACTTGGGTGGAAAGTGTGCAAGAGAAACTAAATCATCAAAGCTCAGTGGTTTGACCAGGGATTTTCTTTTTTCAAGTGTGCAATTCGGTAGCATTAATTACATTTACAGCACTGTGCAACCATCACCACTATTTATTCTAAAACGTTTTTCATCTTTCCAAACAGAAACTCTGTACAGCTAGGGATCTTTATCTCATTCTTCCCAGTGAGATACAAAGGATGCTTTCTCTGTAAACACGCTTGTGGTAAGATGCTTTTTCTCTAAAATCTTATTATCCTTATGATAACTTCTGTTATGCTCTTCACAGCGTGTGTTGTGTGTTACCTGTAGAGAAAGCTGGCAGAAACATTCTGGATTAAGAAGTCGAGAAGAGCTGCACATATAATAGATATATAAAATCTACTTAGCAGCTCTCTGAACGTTCAGTAAGTACATATCAGATGTTAGAGATGACAATGTCCATTTTAGGCAAGTTGTTTTTACACATGCTTACAGGGTCGCTATGGGTCAGAACGGACTAGACGGCAGTGGGTTTGGGTTGGGTTTTGAGCCTACTTGAGAAAGAAGATGCCAAGTAGCACCAAGGAAGGCCTAGGAGAGGACACGCATACCACGGAATCTGAGAAATTTGATGCTATAATTTAGAAATCTAAACATTCTATGTTCTACCCAAAAAACAACATTAAAAGAACAATATTGTTGGAACCATAAGAAAAGAAACAACTTCAAAGCCAAACTTCCAAACAAAGAATTTGGGCCGAAAGAAGAAAGTGAAGTTTAGTCAAATGTTTTGGTTTAGCAATAGCTCCTCTTTGCCTCACCCAGTCTAGTTCCCTAACACTTGTGGCTTCGATTTTCCTTGGCTGCTTGCCTTTGTCCCCATCCCCTCTCTGGCTGTAGCTGTTCAACAACAGCATTCAAAGCCAGGAGGGCCGGGGTCACCCCAGGGCCCCAAAAACCACCGCCACTTTTCCACCCTCCTCTGCTTCTGCTCTCCCAAAACAGGGCATCATTCCCTAGCTAGAAGCCCGCAGGATTCTAAGCCCACCATGGAGAAGAACAGACAAGCACATAACGGTTCCATCATTAAGACCAGTTGCCGCTGAGTCCATTCTGATGCATGTCGACCCCACGTCTGTCAGAGTAGAACTGTGCTCCACAGGGTTTTCATTGGCTGATTTGCAAGAAGTAGACTGCCAAGCCTTTCTTCTGAGATGATTCTGGGTCAACAGCCTTCAATCTTTCAGTTAACAGCTGTCATGGATTGAATTGTGCCCCCCAAAAAATGTGTGTAGCAACTTGGCTAGGTCATGATTCCTGGTATTGTATGATTGTGTTATCTGATGTGATTTCCTTATGTGTTGTAAACTCTACCACTATGATGAGATT